>NC_062559.1:4797678-5106765 GCF_016906955.1 Phacochoerus africanus | reverse complement strand
CACATGGGGAATTTTAACCCACTCCCCAGGCGCTCACGGTGTGGCGAAGAGTCCTGAGAATGCACCGGTAGTGGGACAAGCCTGGGAGGAGAACCGGGCAATATGGGGCCGGCACAATGACCCACCCACCTTTCTCCTCCACTGTCCCTGGGAAACCAAACCTTACACTGGTAGAAGGACGGCAAATATCTTCACCCTGCGATGGCAAAGACCAGCTGCAGCTGTTCCCGTCGTGGCACGACGGAAACAAATCCGACTAGGAACTGTGAGGTTGCGGGTTTGATCCCTGGCCTCGCTCGGCGGGTTAAGGATCTGGTGTTGCCGTGAGCTGTAGTGTCGGTCGCAGACATGGCTCACATCTGGCATTGCTGTAGATCCGATTCGACCTCTAGCCTGGGAACCTCCATATGCCGCAGGGATGGCCCTAAAAAGCAAAAAAAAAAAGAAAGAAATGAAAAGAAAACGAACAAACAAAAGACCAGCTGCGATGGAGGAAGAGAATAGGAGAGAGGGTGGACCTCTGCCCTGGAGGAGGAGCAAGACCAGGTCCTAAGCCCGGACCACTACGGACTCCCATGGCTGCGGCAGTGACTATGGCCAAGAACACCTGACCCTGAGACCAGAGAACCTGGGGCTTCCCTAAGAGTACAGCTGAATCACAACAAGAAATGTCCTGTGGCTCCAATGCACACTGTTAACGGGAATGTAAAACTGTATCGGTACACTGGAAGACACTGTGGCATTTTCTTTCAACAATTACTTCTAATTGAAATAAGAAGTAAAATTAAAACCCTATGGTCACACCAAAACCTGCAAGTGAACTTCATACCAATTTTATCCCTAAATGCCCCAAACTGGAAACTACCCAAATAACCCTTAACTGGGAAATGATGAGCTGTAGCAGGCACCTCCTTAAAGGAGAATCCTATTCAGCAATGAAAAGGAAACACCTACTGGAGTTCCCGTCATGGCGCAGTGGTTACCGAATCCAACTAGGAACCATGAGGTTGCGGGTTCAATCCCTGGCCTCACTCAGTGGGTCAAGGATCCGGCGTTGCCGTGAACTGTGGGTAGGTTGCAGATGCGGCTTGGATCCCATGTTGCTGTGGCTCTGGCGTAGGCCGGCGGCTACAGCTCTCATTAGACCCCTAGCCTGGGAACCTCCACATGCTGCAGGAGCGGCCCAAGAAAAGGCAAAAAGAGAAAAAGACAAAAAAAAAGGAACCACCTACTGAGAAACACAATGATACAGATGAATTTCAAATGCATCACACTAAGTCTAAAACCCAGAATCAAAAGGACATATACTTTACAATCCCATTCACGGTGTAACCGCATAGGCAGAACTCCAGGGTCAGAAAGCAGGTAAGTGACCACCCAGGGGAGAAGAGGGGACCGAGGACGACAACAAGTGGGCGTCAGGGGCTTTTTCAGAACGACGGAACTGTCCTTTACCGTGCTGTGGTAGTGGTTACATGACAGTATACAACCATCAAGACTCACTAAATGGGTGAAATTTACTGTATATAGATTAAACATTAATTTTTAAAAATAAAAAGGTTGGGGGCCAAGACAAAGAAAACAAAAAGGAAGTATATGTTTAAATAACTAGAAATGAAATGCTAGATGACCGATGCAGAGAGATACGAAAATATGATAAAGCGTTTATAGCCTAAGACTAAGAAATCAATTAGAATCGAAAGTTTGAAATTCCTTCGAAATTAAATTCAAGAGGGTAAGAAACATGGGTCTTAAGGGAAACCATCTTAAAAATAAAATATAAGGTATCCTTAATAGAAAAAATAATCAGCTAATCAGTGCAATGAAAAAGCAGAAAAAAGGAAAAAAGGTATTGTTTTCGTGGGGTTCCGGGAAACAATCAATCAAATGAACTATTGGGGGGGGAGCAGGAATAGTGGCTAAAATGTGGGGGGGGGGGTATGTCTTATTTATTTTTCATCCTACTCTTTCATTTTGAACATTTTCAAAACTTTCCCCAAATTTGGAACATGGTATGGGTTTGAAATTTTTAATATAATTTAAAATTTTACTTTAAATATGAGGCAGTTTGGAGGAAACTTGAATTAGGTTGTAGAATAATCACTTCTGCAACTGTGCCGAGAACAATCTGGACTGTAGAAAGCGGAAGTAGAGACCTTCGACCTCCTTGAGCAACAGGGATGGGCACGAGGATGGGAGCCAGGTTAAGAGGAAGTACTTGTCTGGGCATCTTCTAAAACTGAGCGACACGCTTTAGGACAAAGGAGCTGGTGGTTCCTTCAGGAGATTAAGGACCTGGAGTTGTCACTGCTGTGGCAAGGGTTCGATTCCTGACCCATAAAAACACATGTGCCATGGATACAGCCCCAAAAAAAAGGATATGAGGAAAAGGACAGAAATCAAAGATTACCTTTAAAAGTTTTTGGTCTAAGCAACTGTGAGAATACTGGTTATCCTTCATGGAGATGAAGAAATCCTGGGGAGAAGATCTGGGGAAGGCATAGGGTCAGAACCAAGAGTGGCTTGGAAGACTAGCACGCTTCCAAGAGGAGGTGTCAAGCAGACCGATGGCTAGGAACGTCGAGTTCAAAGAAAGGTCAGCCCTGGACACAGAAACGTGGGGTCCATCTGCACTCAGCCAGGTCTCTGCTATCAGAAGGAACATCAGCAAACACGGTGAGGCCCTCGACCTGAGGACTCCAACACCAGAGTCGAGGAGTCTCTGCAGAATCCAGCACGGGACAAAATGAGCAGAGACAGGCCGAAAGCAAAAGAAAGAGAACACTTAAAGAAGATGGGAACACTGGATAGTGACTATAACAAAGAAATTTTTTTTTGAAAAGATAGGAACAGTCTATGGATGGATGATTTCCGTTTTATTGAGGTCTTCCAAATAAGATCTAAAATTTACAAAACTTCAAAGCTGAATTATATACAGAGACGGTGTGACAGCCTACATTTCTTTTTTTAAAGAATGAAGAGAGGATAAAGAACAAGAGTATAAATACTAAAATTTATAGGTAAATCAGAAGCCAGTCCTTAGACACGTGCCTTCTGTGGGACCCGCGTACTGGTAACACCCCACTCTGCTCTGAGAAGTCTCCGAGCCAGACTGCCCTCCGCCCTACAGGCACTGAGCCATGGGCTCTGACACCCAGCAACACACAGAGCCATCAGCCTCAAACTTAGAGCTGCGAAATGATGCAGTTCCATCCAGGTCACATCCTCTGCTTGCACTCTGAATTGCCTCTATGGTCGACTCACTGCCCTTCCTCCTGTCACCGGTCTCCAAACCAGCTGCATTCATTCTCTAACCTGATTTTGGCTTCGACACCAACAGAGACCAGGGAGCTTGCAGATTCCTCAGACACAGAGCGCTGAAGGGCTGGGACCAGCTGTTTGCTGTTGTCCACTTCTGCTTCAGCATCCTCTTCTGCTGATTGTTCTTTGATTTCTGCTTAATAGTAAACAAGAGAATATAAAAAGTCATTATGCATTTATACCAATCTTTAGTCTATTTATCTATAAAGTACACATCATAAAGGAAAAAGAATGTAAACAAATAACCATAAACACAAGAGGGAGTTCCCCTTGTGGCGCAATGGAAACAAACCTGACTAGTATCCATGAGGTCACAGTTTAGTCCCCTGGCCTCGCTCAGTGGGTTAAGGATCTGGTGTTGCTGTGAGCTGTGGTGTAAGTCACAGATGTGGCTTGGATCCTGTGTTGCTGTGGCTGTGGTGTAGGCTGCAGCTACAGCGCCGATTCAACCCCTAGCCTGGAAACTTCCATATGCTGCAGGTGCAGCCCTAAAGAAGAAACACAAGAAAAGCTTTTATATATAAACGCAGGATCCGAGCCTCATCTGCTACCTACACCACAGCTCACAGCACTGCCAGAACCTTAACCCACTGAGCAGGGCCAGGGATCGAATCTGCATCCTCATGGCTATTAGTCGGGTTCATTAACCACTGAGCCATGACGGGAACTCACAGAGACGTTTCAATCTTAGTAATAACCGTTAAGAACCTTATTTTCAGGATTATAGCAGTTCACCTATGGAACAGATATACTTTAATGTGACTTGTAAAAAAGTTTCTTCATAATTTATAAATTGAAAGTATCATCTTTTTTTCTTTTTTGGCAGCCCTGCGGCATATGGAGTTCCTGGGGCCCTGGATCAAACCCGAGCCAATCCGATCCCGAGCTGTGACCTCCTCCACAGCTGTGGCAACTGGATCTTTAACCTACTACACCAGGCCAAGGATTGAACCCGAGTCCCTGCCGCTGCAGAGACTCTGTCAATCCCGCTGTGCCACAGCGGGAACTCCTGTAATATCAGCCACTCTAAAAGCTAAATGATCCTGACTCCACTGCCTTTTTCAGTTATCCTCAAGACTCCAACCCCACACAACACCTCACACATGCCTGCTTAGGAGGCAGTCTAGATGCTGAGAGGCCCTTCAAACACTACCTACCACCTCTAGCTAGTATCTTTCTTCTCCAGGATCCTGCTTTTCTAACTGGGAGTTTACTTAGACCTCCCTGAACTAATATCCCCAAACAAACAAAAAAACAAACAAACAAAAAGGCAAGCAGCTTAAAGTCCTTCATGCTCCTCCAGGCTTTCTCTCCTTCCTTTTCACCACCAAACTTCCTGCAATGGGACGGGGCGGGGGGGCACCCGACACCTTCTACCTTCTTCCGCAGATAAGCCCTCCTGTACGGCATCCATCCTCTCCCCCGCAGCACTGTTCTCTCGACCCCCACTGGTGGCCAAAGAACCATCCAGGGGCCCCTCACTAATGAGCTTCCTCAGTGAAATGCTCCCCCACCCCTTAAGGGCAGTCCCGGATCACCATGGGCTGTGAGTCCTTCGGACCTGTTCTCAAGGACCACCTCCACCCACTACCAACCACAGACAACGTGACGTAAAAGTCTTCTCTCTCAGGCCAATTCACTTCTCTGTACAGTTAGAAAGCTACCTACCTCTCATGAGGTTAACAAAGATTAAATGGTCTCACATCTGTCCCTTCAGCTGTCTTCCTTGAATCCTCTAAACGGGAGTGCAGCCTCTGTACGGCCTTTCTGTGCTCATCCGGGAAGCACTTAATTATTACCCAGATTTCAACAATCTCCTCTGGTCTCACTGATCTTTACGGCAGCATTTCTGGCCCTAACGTCCTCCTGACCCCCGGACCACACTTTCGCTGCATGTAAGGCCCATCCAGCAGCCTGAACACTCACTTTGGCGGCAAATTTGACCTCTCACCTCTCAGATGGACATTTCAATGACTCCCTTATTTTTACAACTACCAAAGTCTTCTAGATTCAAAATGAATTCTACAGAACTATTTTGACAAATGAATAGTTTTGAGAACTATTAATTTTTTAGTTAGAAATAACTAGAAATAACTTGTAAATCCCATCAGATCATAAAATTAATGATGAAATGAGGCATCCAACAGATGATGTGGTTTTCCTATTTAAAATAATGTTTCTGTTTTAAATTGAAATAGAAAAGTTGACCATAAATTAAGTGCTTGTGGGGCCTATTAATCATGGTGTCTGTCCTGTCTACCCCAGCCACAAAATTGATATAGAGTACCCAGAATCAAATCTACGAAAAAAAATATTTATAACAAAGATGGATTATAAAAAGACCTGCAAATTTGACTACATAAAATATTAAATTTCTACATGACAAAGGACCCCATGGACAAAATTTAAAAATACATCACAGATGGAAAGAAAATACATGTGTTTTGTGCCCTCAAAAAGGTATTCAACTCCAGAATATGTAAAGAACTCCACAGAAGAACAAGGCACACAGAAAAATGGACAAAGGACAAAAATGCGCCCTCTCTTTCTTGTGTGATTCACGCCTTAGTAGGGCACATAGCTGCTCAGCTGTAGACTTTATTTGCAACCCCTTTTGCAGCTAGAGCAGGTTAAGTTCTCGCCAACAGAATACAACCCGAAGTAACCATGAACTTCGACATCACCAAAGAGGAAGGCACTCGCTCCGGACTAAATCATGTCTCCTCCTTCCTAGAGACTGGACCAGGAACATGTCAGCAACCCAGCTGCAATGCTGCAGACAAGCACAGCACCCCAGGGGAGGGCAGAGAAACAGGCTGGAGGGAACGTGGGTCCATCAACAACCACAGGGAGCAAAAACACCCCATCAGCCTAGACGTCCCACTCAGAAACATTACATGAAAGCAAAGTGAAGGTTTTATTTAAGCCACTGCTGTATCTGAGGGTCTCTGCACAGCAGTTTAACCCATGCTCGAGTTAACACAGAAAACTGTTACCAAGTGTGGGGAACTACCGTTAACAAAAACGTAAAGCGGGTGGGCTGGTGAGCAGGTGATGAGAACAGCGAGAGCAGTGGCTCACCTGTTATGCTGCATCAAACTAACTGTTTGGTAGGATCATGACCTACGATAACCTGCAAGCAGGCTGTGTGCCTCCGGAGCTCGAGGGCAAGTATCTGGAGACAGCCAGAGATTATTCTGCGCGGCCTGCCCTCTGGTGCCTTTACCACCAAAGACAGGAAGGAATGCAATACTGCTTGAGAGGTTCTCGCTGCCTATAACAAAGCGCTACAAAATGACCATACAGAAAAATACCTTTAAAGAGGTGTTTCATTTCTGCCCAGAAATACACCGAGCGCACGTGGGATATGCTCATTTTGTACCATTTCTACCACCAGGTTACAAGCACGGGTACGAGTCAAGAGAAGAGATGGGAACCATTAAAGAGGAGTAAGAAGAACGCCTCAGAAGCTTGTAGACAATGAGGCAAATGGACAAGAGTCCTGTTACTCTGCCGTAGGAACACACTTCTGCTAAGCTGCTCCATTTAGCCTGCACCCCCAAATCATGGGCCCGCCAAGAGGGTACAGCCTGTGTGCTCTCAATGTGTTGCTATCAACCACTACGGCCTCTAGTCAAAATTTTTCTTCTGGCAAGTTGAGGCACAATCTCAGTCCCTTCTTTTTCTCGCTTGCAGAAGGAAACAAGTAACACTAAACCACTTGCAGAGTTTGGTTTATTGCTTATAACTAAGGGTGGGCAAGTAAGAGGCCTGTGTGTCCGCCCGACTGACTTCCCCTTGGAGCTCGAAGGACAGGGTAAGGTTAAACAGAAATGCGACTCATAAGCAAGTATACGACCTTCCGAAATTGCAGAGGGAGGAAAACAACAGATTCAGACAAAGGGATTTAAAAATAAAAAAACAAAAAAGGAAGAAGAAGAGACGGGACCAGGAACCGGCCTGATCCCCAAGGAGGATGTCAAAGCAAGGAGGCTTTCAGAGGTCACCTGGCTACCTCTTTGCTCCTGCAGCTACTATGACCACTGGCTCTGCCCAGGACCCTAACCTGCATCTGCTAAAGACACAGTCAGGATTGCTGCGTTTCAGTTTTACTTTTGGTTTGGATTTTGTTGTTTGCATCATTTGTTTTTTATGAAATAAGGAAGAATCTTATGACTGCTTCCTAGGAAACAGCTCCAGCCACAAAGTAGAGACAGAAAACAGTATCCCTAAATATGTGAAACTATATGTAAAAATAGACCCTAGCTTTTTGAGCTGTTGCTCTTCATGTAGTAGAATAAGTTAGACCTCACTATCCGTCAAAGTTGAGGCAGGACAATTAAACAAGTGTTCATGTGTCTCTCTTCCCCTAGCTCAAGTCTTGGAAAGACTGGCAGAGTCTGGCGGCAGAATGTGAAACAGCCTGCTCTAGCTGAAAATGACCTGGCAATATCCAAAGAGAGACGTCATCCAGAGACACCCTGGACAAGATGACTGTGAGCCCAGAGACAACTGCGCAGCCAGCCCTGATGCCAGTACTGGGTTATCTTCATTCACTACTGAAAAAGCCTCCTAAACACCATCCTGCACTTGTGCCTGACACAAGAAAGCTAGCTACTCAGCTACTGTGCCACTCTGCAGAGTTTTGGCCTTTTCATGGGGTTCTATTAGTTCAAATGGCAACAGACCCAAACTGCACAAATTAAAACAAGCAGATACTTTTTTCTAAGGTTAAAAAATTTTAGGAGTTCCCGTCGTGGCGCAGTGGTTAACGAATCCGACTAGGAACCATGAGGTTGCGGGTTCGGTCCCTGCCCTCGCTCAGTGGGTTAACGATCCGGCGTTGCCGTGAGCTGTGGTGTAGGTTGCAGACGCAGCTCGGATCCCACGTTGCTGTGGCTCTGGTGTAGGCCGGTGGCTGCAGCTCCGATTCGACCCCTAGCCTGGGAACCTCCATATGCCGCGGGAGCGGCCCAAGAAATAGCAACAACAACAACAACAACAATAACAACAAGAAAAAGACCAAAAAAAAAAAAAATTTTTTTAAGTGTTCTATTTTTCTTTGATACAAAGTCTCCAGTGTATCTTTCTCCTTACTTTGAAGCTGACCTAAAACACTGACAATGCCAGTTAGTCACAAAATGCTCTAGTGCTGGAAAGGGGGAGTCCTCTCCAATGAACGGATGATCAGAGGGCGTGTGCTTTTAGTCGGTGCACCTACTTGTGTTTCATCTCAAACCACCAGGTGTCACACGTGGGTGGTAACTACACGAAAGAGCCTGTTCAGGTAGGGAGGTTCCTAGGAGAACCCGGAGAGCCCGTGCACTTCACGCGTCTGGGCGGGGCCGGTCTCCGTGGACGCAAAGGTCACAAGCGTGTAAGTCAGCTCCAGCCCTGCCTTTACGCGATGCCATTCATTCCACCTCCCAGGACTCTTACTCCATCCTTAATATGAAAGGACATGAAAAAGTTTTTTACGACATGTCCTTAATATGAAAGGACATGAAAAGGTCTTTTACGACATGAAAAAGTTCAAATGAACAGCAAAGCCTGGTGTGCTCTCTTAGTTAAAATCAGAGGCTTGGAATCACGAGGTCCAGAATCTGCATCACAGCGCAGTCATTTACTCTGAGCACTGTGCCCTTGGCAACCTGCTTGACCTCGTCTCAATTTCAGTTTGCTAATCATTTAAAAGACAGCTAATGGCACCTACTACAAAACTGTCTTTAGGATCAGAAAAGATAATACACGGGGCCCTTGGCCTGATGCCCCGAGTCTGTGTTAAGTGTAGGCATGCGGCTGCTGCTCTGATGATCCGCATCCACACACTCGATGTAATTCCACCTCACTGGATAGGATCGAATTCCTCAAGTCAGAGAACGTATTATTAGATTGTACTGTGGGAAGTAACAGGAATAAAGAGAACATTTACTTAGCCCCTCCTTGCTCTTTGCTGGGGATTTAATAAATCATTACTTTAGAATGATTTTTTACCACACAAAACTTTGAGTAATTACTAGGTACCATACATGCTATTCCCATGATAGACAGCACAAAACTAGAGTCGGGATCCCTATCTTGAATGGATCTATTCGGGAAACAGCAAGTGGTGAGAACAGGACACAGTAACTGTCATGATGGGAGGTTCAAGGTATGATGAGAAGTAAAAGAAGAGGGGAGAAATACAGCCTAGAAAAGTTCCAAAAGGTATTAGGAGGAAGCCCAGCTAACACAAAAAGGACAGGTAGCAATGTATCTAATAGGCCCCTCATTTAATTCTTCTCTTTTAAAAGTGAGTAATACCTGACATGTTATCCTCATTAATTTATTTATTTACTTATTTATGGCTGCACCCAAGGCATAAGGAAGCTCCCAGGCCAGACTGACTACAAGCCACAGCTGTGACCTATGCCGAAGCTATGGCAACACTGGATCCTTGAACCCACTGCACTGGGCCATGGTCTAGACCTACACCTCCGCAACAACCTGAGGTGCTACAGTCAGATTCTTAACCCACTGCACCACAGTGGATCTCCACAGTATCCTCATTTTAAAAAAAAAGGAAACTAGGAGTTCCCGTTGTGGCTCAGTGTTTAACAAATCTGACTAGGAACCATGAGGTTGCGGGTTCCATCCCTGGCCTTCCTCAGTGGGTTAAGGATCCGGTGTTTCCGGGAGCTGTGGTGCAGTTTGCAGATGCAACTCGGATCCCGAGTTGCTGTGGCTGTGGTGTAGGCCGGTGGCTGCAGCTCCAATTCGACTCCTAGCCTGGGAACCTCCATATGCCATGGGAGCAGCCCAAGAAATGGGAAAAAGACAAAAAAAAAAAAAAAAAAAAAAAAGGAAACTAAAGTCTGAAAGTTAAACAAGAAGCCTGAGGGCACACAGCTAATGGGAAACTAAGGGGGGATACAAAATCCAAAGCCCAAGGTGTTCTTTCCACTACTGCACACTGCTCGGCACAACAGCCAATCGTGGCACCTGAGTTTTATGAATAAACTAATAGTAAACAGAAATATTCGGCATTTTACTAGGACCCTGTTACTGAGGAATCATTTGCTAAGTATGCGGAATATGAGATAAAAGCTAAATATACAGAACTTTCCTCTTTATTTAAGTACTACTGAATAAGATTAAAAAGTAGAAAGAATGTTTACCTTACAGAGAAGTTCACAGGAATAAAACATTTTGACTTTGGACACTATGAAATTTTCCACCCAAAGATTAAATAATTCCTTGAGAGGGCTGGATGTATCCTACAAACATATTCAGCAAATTTATCAACGTGACAAGCATAATAAGCCTATACAATATCAAAAATATTCCAGAGTCCAATTACGGCCTCTACCAACACAGTTACATTCCTTCAACACACCCTATCTTTTTTTTTTTTTGGTCTTTTTTATTTTTACGGCCGCACCTGCGGCACATGGAAGTTCCCAGGCTAGGGGTCAAATCAGAGCTGTAGCTGCCGTCCTACACCACAGCCACAGCAATGCCAGATCTGAGCCGCATCTGGTCTGCCACCTACACCACAGCTTATAGCAATGCCAGATCCCTAATGAGCTGAACGAGGCCAGGGATCAAACCTGTGACTTCATGGATACTAGTCAGATTCATTACTGTTGAGACACAATGGGAACTCCCCACACCCTATCTTTTTTTTTTTTGCTTTTTTAGGGGCGCAATCGCAGCATATGGAGGTTCCCAGGCTAGAGATCTCATCGGAGCTACAGACGCCAGCCTACACCACAGCCACAGCAGGGCCAGATCCACGCCACATCTGCAACCTACACTACAGCTCACGGCAACACCGGATCCTTAACCTACTGAGCAAAGGCCAGGGATTGAACCCACAAACTCATGGTTCCTAGTCAGATTCATTTCCACTGAGCCACGATGGGAACTCTCCCACACCCAATATTTTAATTAATGTTTTAAATGCACTTAACCAGGAGTTCTAGGATGTTGGAGGGAGCAACTACATCTTTATTTTTATTAATCTTTGAGATTTACAATTCTAAAAAACCCATTTTATCATGAACATACACACAAGCAGAGTGGTACAGCAATATTCATGTCTCTGTCACCAACAGAAAGCAGGTAATGTATCATATTCACTGTTTGCAGATATCCCCAAAATATCATTTACCTCATCACTACTTTAAATTACAGTAATTATAAATTAGACTTTATAATTTAAGTGTAAATAAAAAGAATACATTATGAAATTACAAATTTGGCTTTTTTACTATTTTGATATTTCAATTTAACTGTCTTTATGATACTATTTTATTTTATTCATTTTAAAACATTATTTGGAAAAAGGTCTGCCATAGGGGTCAGTGGTACAAAATAGTGTACATTCACGGGAGATGGCCCTCCACCAGACTCTACGCTCTACTAAAGCAGCTACGGTTTCCGTTTCACAAACCAGAGCCTATCACAAAACCTGGACGAGGTTCAATAATTGTTTAGTTAATTATTATATATTGTGTAACATAAAGGAAGCGGATAAACCGTATCATATATAAATACATAAACTACAAAGAGCGCAGAGAAAAAATAAACTACGATTTTAAATGGGCTGGTTTGGGTCGTCAACACCAACATCCTGTTTCTACTAGTTATCCAAACCACATGCATGCTTCTAAGTAGAATAAAAATTATTTTCTCTCTCCAAACTTCTTAACCTCCATGGAACCGGCAATACTTTTCTTGCTTCCTTTACACTAATAAGACGACAGAAGGAAACAGATCTAAATGGTGTGACCGTGCCTCTCCTCTTTTAAAGAGCAGTGGTCCAAAAAAAAAAAACAAGTATGCATTCCAACAGGCTTTGCAACTCGCTGAATCTAGTATCACTACATCCACGATGTGCTGTGAAGCTAAAGAATGAGCACAACATTAGAAATGGAAAATATTTTATTTATTCACTAAACTACTCAAAATGCTACCCATGATTAACAGTACCAAGAGAGTCACTACTTTCACCGGGCATGTAATGACTTTTAGATGTAAGCTCGTATAGATAAATACACAAAAATGTCAAGTGGTGGTTCCGTGGGAGCTAACACTTTTATAGCTACCTTATTCTCTTTATACTTATCCATATTGTCATAATTTTCACAAATATACATTACTATTATGATTTTAATGTGATTTTTCTAAATGTAAGCAAAAAGAATCAAGAAAAAGAGTCCAATACCTATAAAGACCCCCAAACCACAGTGACATTAATTTAAATAGTAATTGCTAAAAGTCAACAGCTCTCTGGGGATTTCATTTAGTTATTAAAAGTATTTCTTTTAGTTTTTCTATGTGACTGAAAAAAATGTGTTTTTATTAGATACTCGTTTTTCTCAAAAAAAAAAAAGAAAAAAAGAAACTAGGGGGAGTTCCTGTCGTGGAGCAGTGGTTAAGGAATCCGACTAGGAACCATGAGGTTGCGGGTTCGGTCCCTGCCCTTGCTCAGTGGGTTAACGATCCGGCGTTGCCGTGAGCTGTGGTGTAGGTTGCAGACGCGGCTCGGATCCCGTGTTGCTGTGGCTCTGGCGTAGGACGGAGACTACAGCTCCGATTAGACCCCTAGCCTGGGAACCTCCATATGCCGCGGGAGCGGCCCAAGAGATGGCAAAAAAAAAAAGAGAAAAAAAAGAAACTAAATAAACCCAACAAATTACAATATACATCTTCACCATATAATAACAATTATTTATAGTGATCTTAATCTTCATTTGAGCCTAATCTTTATTTAGACATAAAAATCCGATGCAAGTAATATAAAAATACCTAAAGGAACATCTTCATGGCTAGCATTCGGTAGGTGCTTTCTATGTCCTAGGCAATGCAGTCAGTGGTTAAACGCATTAACTCCTTCAAACTTCACAACAACCTTATGAAGACCGCCGCCAGGCCAAGGACTTTACACCAGCTAATACGTTAGTCTGTTCCCGTTTCAGAGATGCTGGCAGAAGACTCGAGACTCCTGAATCAAAGACAAAGGGCCATATGGCTCACTGTACGAGGATACTGCTGTCAGTTCCGTCCTGGCCCCCAAGTGTCACGGGGGCAAAACCATGAGCCCAAATGAACCTGCACTGGAAGTGAACTGTATTACAAGGCCCGAAGAGTGTGGGGAAACACTGCTTTTACAGTATGCACGACACAAGGCTGCTCTCAATCCCAGCAGGAAACTTACTCCCTGCAAACACACCCCTGAGAAAAGGCCCAGGTGAGGAGCTGTCAAGCCCTCCGCTCCCGGCGGACCCAGCAAGGTGTGTCAGGTGCAGGAGACCCATGGAGGGGTGAGCCCCCAACCATAGCTGCCGTCGGCGCCACTTTACAGATGAGGGAGCAAGGGAGGAGGTTAAAGAACGTTCCTCTGAACACAGTTAGCAGAGGAGGCTGGATGCAAGCAACCACAGGTCATGTGGCTCCAGAGCCTAAACTTCGAACCACTGCTTAGCTCCAGAGTGTGAGTGAGAGATGAAGTGGAGAAACTGAAGAAAACCAAGTAACAGCAGAACTGAAAACGAGAATCACGTGAGGCAACAATTCTGAAAAGCACGTTGGTGATGTGGCAGACGGACTGGAGAAAACCCCCAGAAGAACTGAAAACCGTGGGAACGATGAAAGATTGGTCAAGGAAGAACACACACAACAAATACGCATAATTACTGCTACTTGACAAGAAAAAAAAAATGCAAAGATTCTGAAGAAAACATTTTTGAAACAAAGGAGAGCTAGAATCTACAGAGCACAGCAGCTCAATTAAAGCAGTATAAAAAATGAGCTGCCTACATGTCCCAGCCCTTAACAGAGGAGGCAGATAAAAGGTTCAGGCAGGTGGAGGACCTCCAGAACATAACCTGGAAGCATCAGCTGCGTGGTGACCACCACGGTTGCCTCCTTTGCCTCTGCCACTGAGGCCATCACGCCCCCCTACTCCTAACTCTAGGAGGGCGCTCCAACTATTACACTTGCATTTCCGAGACTAGGTTACTTCTGAAACAGACTGGGGCAGAGATAGACATATGATGAAAACTGGTTCTAAAATTCTGCTTAGCTGATACAAGGTCATGCTCCCTCTCCAGGGATGTGGGCAGGAATTCACATACTACCCAAGTTTGCAGACAGCCATCTGCCATCAAGGGGAGCCGGCCTCAGGATGAAGCTGACTCAAAAGGGGGTGGGGAGGGACAGAGACATGCAATGATCCAGGGACCTTGTGACAATAGTGAGCCTAAATAAAGCAAACTCAAACCCATCTGACCTCTGAACATGTTAATATACGATCTATAGATTTTATCCTTTCTTGGAACTTGGATTATTTTACTTTTAATAACAATATCCTGGCTGACAGAATTTATTAAATGGATATGAAGTTTCGTACACCATCCAAGGAAACAAAAGAGGCTATACATTCTGTTCAAGTGCCAACACTTTTTGCACAAACTAGCACATGCTGGGATGCAGAGGAAGCTCCAGAGAATGTCAGCTACTTCACTAATAGCAGACAAGGCAACATGAAACAACGCCCACACAGGAGACAAACAAGGAAACTGAGTAGTATGTGTTTAAAAGCAAACAAGGAGTTCCCATCGTGGCGCAGTGGTTAACGAATCCGACTAGGAACCATGAGGTTGCGGGGTCGGTCCCTGGCCTTGCTCAGTGGGTTAACTGATCCGGCGTTGCCGTGAGCTCTGGTGTAGGTTGCAGACGCGGTTCGGACCCCGCGTTGCTGTGGCTCTGGCGTAGGCCAGCAGCTACAGCTCCGATTCGACCCCTAGCCTGGGAACCTCCATATGCCGCGGGAGCGGCCCAAGAAAAGGCAAAAAGACTAAATAAATAAATAAATAAATAAATAAATAAATAAATAAAATAAAAGCAAACAAGGCTTAGGAGTTCCTGCAGTGGCTCAGTGGGTTAAGAATCCAACCAGTATCCGTGAGGACATGGGTTCGATCCCTGGCCTCACTCAGTGGGATGAAGGATCTGGCACTGCTGTGATCTGTGGTGTAGGTCACAGATGAAGCTCAGATCCCCACTGCTGTGGCGTAGGCCAGCAGCTACAGTTCTGATTGGATCCCTCTAATCGAAGAACTTCCATGTGCCATGGGTGCAGCCCCAAAAAGCAAAAAAAAGCAAGCAAGTCTTACAAGCATCAAAAAAATTAACAAGGTAGTAAAGAATTACCACACAAGGGAGTTCCCGTCATGGCTCAGTGGTTAACGAATCCGACTAGGAACCACGAAGTTGCGGGTTCAATCCCTGGCCTTGCTCAGTGGGTTAAGGTTGCCGTGAGCTGTGGTGTGGGTTGCAGACATGGCTCAGATCCCACGTTGCTGTGGCTCTGGTGTAGGGTGGCGGCTGCAGCTCTGACTGGACCCCTAGCCTGGGAACCTCCATGTGCTGTGGAGCAGCCCTAGAAAAGACAAAAAAAAAAAAAAGAATTACCACACAAAATGCCCAGGAAGAACAGTGAAGAAGGTGAGCCTGGTATTCAGGGCTGTGTTTCCCACGGGGGTGTCAGTTGCTCAGGAAGAAGCAACTAAGAGCATGCACTTGCGACGTTCGACAGACTCGTGGATGGTCGCGGAAGTTTACACCATCCGGGACGGGAGAGTTCAGGGATGGCAGGACCCCCAAAGGGCTGGCCATTGAGAATACGAAGGAACCAGAAACCAGCCTCTGCAAGGCCTGCTGCTCAGCCATGGGTCACATGCTTAGACAGAAAACGGAGCCAGGGAACTGGGTGCTCCGCAAATAAAAGTGCCCCCGAGTACCAGAAAAAAAATGTATCAAAGAAAAACCGTTTCTGAGGTGAAAGCTTCATCGGTTCATTTCTATAAAGAAACTGTCAAGCGTACTGTCCAGCACGAAAAGCATATATAATCAATTACATCAGGAGACAAGACAAGAGAAGCAAGAATGAACAGAAATAACTGAAACAAAACCACGGACTCCAGAAATTGGAATATTTAAACAAAAAATTTGAAGTAACTGTATTTATTATTATGTTAAAAGTAATAAAAATCAAGGATTAAAATTTTCAGGAGGCAATAAAAGCTACAAAATGTTGCAAACTTGAAAAAGAACAAAGAACTTAACAGATTAGCTAAAGCTGAAAGAGGATTAAGCAAACTGGAAGATCTATCTAGAGCAAAGGATGAGGAACAAAGGATAAAAAATAAAAAAGGAGGAGTTCCCGTAGTGATGCAGTGGTTACCTAATCTGACTAGGAACCATGATGTTGTGGGTTCGATCCCCGGCCTTGCTAAGCGGGTTAAGGACCTGGCGTTGCTGTGAGCTGTGGTGTAGGTCGCAGACGCGGCTCTGATCCCGCGTTGCTGTGGCTCTGGCGAAGGCTGGTAGCTACGGCTCCGATTGGTCCCCTAGCCTGGGAACCTCCATGTGCCGCAAGAGAGGCCCCAGAAATGGCAAAAAGACAAAAAGTAATTAATTAATTAATTAATTAAAAATTAAAAAGGAGAGGGTATAGGGCAACAGACACAGTGAAACAGTCTAATGAACATTTAATTAGAAGAAAGAATGGTACAGGAGTTCCTGTCATGACTCAGCAAGAAACGAATCTGATGCAGGTTGTTTGATCCCTGGCCTCACTCAGTGGGTTAAGGGTGCAACGTTGCTATGAGCTGTGGTGTAGGTCACAGACACAGTTTGGATCTGGCGTTGCTGTGGCTGTGGTGTAGCCCAGCAGCTACAGCTCTGATGAGACCCCTAGCCTGGGAACCTCCATATGCTGCAGGTGTGACCCTTTAAAAAATCCAAAAAAAAAAAGAAGAAGAAGAAGAAGAAAGAATGATACAAAGACATTATTTGAATATATAATAGCTGAGAATTTTCCAAAGCTGATGAATATGTCAAGAAACCTCAAATTTCAAAATACAAAGAGTGCACAAAACCAACACAATATAATAAAATTAGAAATGAATAATAATGAAGAAATCCATATGAATACTTGAAAATTTAAAAATTAAACTTTTACTCCATAAGTTGGAAAGGATGTCCACAAAAATTCCTGTAGTTAACACAATACAAATAAGTTTAATACAGAGCAAAGAAAACATACAATAATAGATCATATTTTATATGTACAATTGGAAGCCATGGTTGGTGTTTTGATTTTTTTTTTTTTCAATCTATCATTTACAATAGCTCTCCTTTTCAGGGCTTTTAGTGAGTTTTGCCTCCTGATCTGGAGAACTCATTCAGAGATTAAGACCAATTAAATATCATCTCTAGACTTATAGGTAAAACACAGAAATGTCTCTACATAGAAGTAAGGTACAGACACTTGTGGCTGTGCCAAAACTCTAGAGAAATGGGATTAGTGAGGTCTAATGATAAAGGCAGAATTTCTGAAAAGGGGGTTGGGGTTGGTATTCACAAAGAGAAGAGTTGAAGTGATTCTTAGAAAAGACTTGGATAACTGAGAAACTGGTTAATGCAAAGTGAAAGCCGAGACACAAGCATAGCACCCAGTTTGGTTATGTTCTTCCTTTGTTAGACATGAGGTCCCCTGGGTAAGGCTGAGGTCTAGTATGAATTAAGAAAGCTGGATAGGCGTTCCCGTCGTGGCACAGTGGTTAATGAATCCGACTAGGAACCATGAGGTTGAGGGTTCGGTCCCTGCCCTTGCTCACTGGGTTAACGATCCGGCGTTGCCGTCAGCTGTGGTGTAGGTCGCAGACGCGGCACGGATCCTGCGTTGCTGTGGCTCTGTGGCTCTGGCGTAGGCCGGAGACTACAGCTCCAATTGATTAGATCCCTAGCCTGGGAACCTCCATATGCCACAGAAGCGGCCCAAGAAATGGCAAAAAGACAAAAAAAAAAAAAAAGAATGCTGGATAGAACTGATTATGACATAATCTGAAGGTGTTGTTTAACTTTGTGTTAATTAAAATATGGAAGAAAGGATTGAAGCAAATGCTCACCAACTCTTAAGATTCTTGAGAACAAAACTGATACCAGGAATAATTTGGGAAAAGTTCCCTCCAATAGTATTTTGAAAAGTCTACAGCCTAGAGAAACTAACACAATAAGTCAAAGTTCTAATAAAAAAAAAAGTAAAGTTGAGGAGTTCCCGTCGTGGCTGACTCCGACCAGGAACCATGAGGTTGAGGGTTTGATTCCTGGCCTCACTCAGTGGGTTGGGGATCCAGCATTGCCATGAGCTGTGCAGCCCTAGAAAAGTCAAAATGACAAAAAAAAAAAAAAAAAAAAGAAAAGAAAGAAAGAAAATCCAGACACAGACCTTCTACCCTTTGCAAAAATTAAATCAAAATGGAGCACAGAATGTGAAATGCAAAACTATAAAACTCCTAAGACATAACACAGTAGAAAATCTAGATGACCTTGGGTTTGGCAATAGCTTTTTTCCCCTCTTTTCTAGGGCCGATTCCCGCGGCATATGGAGGTTCCCCAGCTAGGAGTCAAATCAGAGCTGTAGCCACCAGCCTACGCCAGAGCCACAGCAACATAGGATCCGAGCAGCGTCTGCAACCTACACCACAGCGCACGGCAACACTGGATCCTTAACCACTGCACCACGACGGGAACACCGGCAATGGCTTTTTAGATACAACACTAAAAGCATGATACATGAGAAAAACAATTGATAAACTAGACAACATTAAAATTAAAAATTTCTGCTCTACAGAAAATACTGCCAAGAGACATATAAAGACAAGCCACAGACTGACAGAAAAGGCAAAAGATGCATCTGGTAAAGGATTGTTATCCAAGATATGTGAAGAACCCTTAAAAGTCAACAATAAGAAAATAAACAACCTGATTTAAAGAATGAGCCAAAGGCTTTAAAAGAGTAGTGGAAGACATACAGATGGCAAATAAGCACATGAAAAGGTGCCCCACATATACATATGTTATCAGGAAAAGTGTTCATTAAAACAATGAAATACTACTAAATACCTATTAGAATGGCCAAAATCCAGAAAACCGACAATTCCGATTATGGGGAGGCTGCTAAGGAACAGGAATTCTCATCCATAGGTGGTGGGAAGGCAAAATGGTGCAGTCACTTTGGTAAATGGTTTGGCAGTTTTTCATGACACTAAACATACTCTCACCATATGACCCAACAATCGTGGTCCTTGGTATTTACCCAAAGGCGTTGAAAACTTATGTCCACACAAAACTCTGCACACAAATGTTTATAGCAGCATTACTCATAACTGCAAAAACCTGGAAGTCACCAAGATGTCCTTCAGGGGGTGACTGAATACACAAACTGCTGTACACACAACAGAGTGTTCCTCAGCAATTAAAATAAACACGGAGTTCCCGTCGTGGCGCAGTGGTTAACGAATCCGACTAGGAACCATGAGGTTGTGGGTTCGGTCCCTGCCCTTGCTCAGTGGGTTAACGATCCGGCGTTGCAGTGAGCTGCTGTGGCTCTGGTGTAGGCCGGCAGCTACAGTTCCGATTCAACCCCTAGCCTGGGAACCTCCATATGCCACGGGAGCGGCCCAAGAAATAGCAAAAAGACAAAAAAAAATAAAATAAAACAAACGTGATCTCGAGCCATGAAAGGCACCTTAAGTGCATATTACTAAGTAAGAGGAACCAATCTAAAAAGGCTAGATATTATGTGATTCCAATTATACGACATTTTGGAAAAGACGAAACTGGGCTGACAGTAAAACGAAGAATGGTTCCTGGGGTTAGAGGGAGGAAAAGGATGAAGAGGCAGAACATGGAGGATTATCAGGCAGTGAAGGCACCTGTGTGACACTGTAATGACAGATACATGTCCTTACACATTTGCCCAAACCCACAGAACACACACCACCAAGACTGAATCCCAATGTAAGCTCTGCACTTAGGATGAAAATGATGTGTCAGTATAGTTTTATCCATCAGAACGAAGGTGCCAATGCTAGTGGAGGATGTTGATAATGGGTGGGCTGTGCAGGTGTAGTGGCAAAAGGCCAATATGAACCCTCTGTACCTTCCACTCAATTTTGCTGTGAACCTATGTAACAGTTCTAAAAACTAAAGTCCATTTAAAAAACTATGCTAGAGGTAAACAAAGTATCAATGTGAACTGACATCTATAAGCATGTGTATACACCCTCGCATCTATGTAATTACTAGCACATCATTAACAATTCTCAACAGAACTAATATGCTATGCAGCCCTAGAGCTTAGACTTCTATCTCTAACACTAATACGAAAAAGAACTAGGCGTCCTTACAGAGTAATCAACTTCACATCCTGAGGCATGGAGTATTAAAGATGAGCCCGAAAAATGCTGTTGCCAACGAGCTTTGAAACATTTTGACATGGTATTAAAAAAGGACTCAGAAACCGGCCAAAAAGGGGTTCCCACTAGCCCCACTATGACTACTTCAGCAGTTTAAAAAAAAAAAAAAGTTTAATTATAATTAGCTAAATCATAATTAGCCAATTATAATTAACTAAAACAAGTTGCAAAGCCCTGATTATATAATGATTCTCAAAGAAAAGTGGAATTTCTCTCCTAGAGTAACTAGCACTTCATTCCAAGGTGATTATACTCATAAAGAAAAATGCACACAGAACTGACAAGAGGCACCACCGCCAAAAGAAAGATAAGGGTTTTCTTACCATAAAAGCATGTGGGAATTCTTGCTACTTCCCAACGACAATTTCTAAGACCCTCAGCCCCATCGCCTGCCCCACACCCACACACACCCTCAAGAAATGTGTCAGGGGGCACAATTTGGAGAGTGAGAAGCCTTCCGATAAACCCTGGGCCTGGAGCCCTGCAGAGATGCTAAGGCCTGGCTGTCAACCAGAGTGTACTTTTAAACTGACTGGAAATGTATGAACGCTTCCTTCTCTGTGCCTGCAGTTGGCCATTTTAACATCTGTTCCTTAGCCTTTTCTTCACTGCTCTCGCCCTGTGTACTCACCAGAGGGACTCGACAAAGGTCTTTCCAAGCACAGACAGAGCAAAGACGAACACGTGTGGCTCATCTGACTTTCACACAGAATGAAATATATACATAGAGAGAGAGAGAGAGAGAGAGAGAGAGAGAGAGAGAGCGCGCGCACGCGCACATTGTGCTCCTGTTAAACCTCCTCAGTAAATTGTATTTGCTTTGACATCTCATGGGAGACAGTATGAGAAGATCATTTATTCGTGGGGCTCTTCAGGCAAGAAAAAAATGAAACGTCAGACTTTTAGACATGCGGTGACGTTCCACAGTGAGGTCCAGCAGTAGCTTCGGAAACGCAAACAGGGAAACCTAAGAATGTACTACTGCTTCAGTTAATGAATCCATGCCTGCTACACACCTGGAAGGATTCTAGGCCCTGGGAATCAAGTCAGTGAGTAAGACCAAGCCCTGCCCTTGTGAAGCCTGCGTTCTAGGGTGAAAGGCACACAATGAACACAGAAGGGCTGGAGTTCCCGTCGTGGCGCAGTGGTTAACGAATTCGACTAGGAACCATGAGGTTGTGGGTTCGATCCCTGGCCTTGCTCAGTGGGTTAAGGATCTGACACTGCAGTGAGCTGTGGCGTAGGTTGCGGACGAAGCTCAGATCCAGCGTTGCTGTGGCCCTGGTGCTCCAATTCGACCCCTAGCCTGGGAACCTCCATATGCCACAGGAGCGGCCCTAGAAATGGCAAAAAGACCAAAAAAAAAAAAAAAAACCACAGAAGGGTTATAACATCCCATCTGTTAAACCCTAGGGGGAAAGTGAAGCGGAGAAGAGGAAGAGCACACCAGATGCTGCCTTCCGACGGCTGCTCAGGAGAGGCCTCTCTACCAAGACAGCCACTGAGTCACACTTGCCTTAGTGCCTGCCTGGAGCCAGGCACTAAGGTTCCAGGAGTTTCTGGGAGAAAGGCGTTCCAAGCTAAGACGACAACAAGGGCAAGTCCTGGTGAAGCAGTGTGGCTGGAGCCCAGAGAGCAAGGGGGTGAGGAGACGGCGTGGCTGGTCAAGCAGCCGAGGTCAGTGGAGCCTGAAGACTGTGTGCGGACTTTGGGTTTATTTTAGGCATCGCTGGAGGCCTTGGAGAGTTGACAGGGAAATAGGACTCTTAGGGTTTTCAAAGATCACTCTGCTACGACGTGGAAAACAAATCTAGAACGGGTGAGAGTCAAAGCTGTGAGCCCAGCTGGGAAGCCCCGCCGCAGTCCACCCGCGCCGGTGCGGTGGGGCGAGGAAGAGCGCGCGGAGTCAGGCGACGACTGTCCAGGGGCGCCGTGTGTCCCGCGTAAACGCGGCATGTCATTTGCTGAGGTGGGAAACTGGAAGAGGAGGAGGTCGGGACAGGGCCGAATAGTCCAGAGAAGACACATTAAGGCTGAGATGCTCGTTAGGAATCTAAGAGGAGATGTCAGGAAGTAGACGGAAGCTACTGGGTGTGTTCAGGGCGGGACGAGACCGGGTAATATAATTTTTAGAGTTAAGAGCACACAGATAATATTTAAAGCAACTAAACTGAATGAGACCACCTAACCTGTGAGAAGAACAAAAGAAAATGAGAGATCAGTGAGAAAGAAAAAAATGCCAGAGAATGCAGCATCCTGAAAGTAAAATTTAAAAAAAGTTTCACTCCCGAAAAAGTGGTTCACTGCATACACAATACTCAAGGTGGACAAAGACTAAGAGGTGATTCTGGCAACATGAGGTCAAGAACGGTTTTAGTAGAATGGGAGGAAGAAAGCCTGACTGGAGTGGGTTCATGAGAAAATGCTCAAAACTGGTCTCTGGCGTTCCCGTCATGGCGCAGCAGAAACAAATGACTAGGAACCATGAGGCTGCAGGTTCGATCCCTGGCCTCGCTCAGTGGGTTAAAAGATCCAGTGGGTTGCCGTGAACTGTGGTGTAGGTCGCAGACGCAGCTTGGATCCCCAGTGGCTATGGTGTAGGCAGCAGTAGCTCTGACTGGACCCCTACCCTGGGAACCTCCATATGCCACGAGTGCGACCCCTCCCCGCCACAAAAAAGAAAAACCTGGTCTCCGACAGGGAATGAAACAGGATGGAAGAGGGAAGAGCACAACTTTTAAGAAAATGACACAGCCACTGAGGATAGGACAAAATCTGGTTAGAATTAGGCCCAAGATGGCAGAAGGTTTGCTGTCCGGGAAACTTAAAGCCTCTTTATGCGCTGACTGTAATATATTAGCAGCTACACGACACACTCACAGGTGCCACGACAGTTCCAAGGCTGACCATACAAGGCCAAAATTGGGGGGGGGGGGGGAATTCCTGGAAATCCCTGCCCCTTCCCCAAAATAGAATAATCCTGCAATTTGTTAGCCTATGAAATCACCCACCGCCCAGAAAAACTAACCACCCTATACTTCAGGCTGCTCTTCTCACCTTTCGAGATGGACCACATTCTGTCTATGGAATGTATGTCTTCCAAGCAGCTCTGGCCTTCTGAGATGGCCCACACTCTGCCTATCTCTCTCAACAAATCTACTTCTTACCTATCAAAAATAACGAGGAACAAGCATAAGTACAAACAATTCTTTCAAAGATTACTGCTATAAAGATGAGCAGAGAAGCAAGCAACACAGTAGCTAAAAGGGGATATCTGATCATGGGAAGTTACTTGTGTTTAAGAACGGTGATACTGCAGCAAATGCTAATACTTCTGGACATGATTCATTGAGAAAGGAAATTCATGATGCTGGAAACCAAAGAAAACTGAAGGCACAAAGTCCACAAGAGATGAAAGGGGACAAAGTCCAGGATGCAGGTAGAAGAATCTTAGCTAAGCCCAGAGACTTTTCATCCAATTTCAACAGCAGGGAAGATAAAACAGATTGGCAGAGATGCAAGCAGCAGAGAAGATGTGGTGGTTGGTATATGTGGGATTTCTTTCCGGATTGCTTCTATTATTTTTTTCACTGAAATAAGCAATATCATCAACTGAAGAATGAAGAGTTGTGACAAGGAGAAGTCTGAAGAGAGAAGAGAAGGTGGGTTAAAAAATATCACTGATAATGGGAGAGGGAATTCTAAGCGAAAGTACAATGAATGGAGAGGAGCAATCATGACCCACTGAGGTCATAAATGTAAAATGCCAACAGTCAGCAAGTTTATTTTTCTCCAGCCATTTTGGCTGCTAAAATGCAGAATTTGGGTTTTGTTACAAAAGCGAAATAATAGGAAGAAGGTGACGGAGTTTGGAGTGCATTAGAGAGTGACCACAATAATGCATCACAGAAACTGAGCTACAAAAGGAGGCTGACAAACCCCATCAGTAAGATCAGTGAGTTGGAGAACTCGGTATGATTGGAGAACTACTGCGGTGCGAATATTAGGGACGTGTGCTGGTAAAGAGGAGGCAGAAGTCGGGACAACTGACGCAGGTTCTGGAAGCGAAAAAGCAGCTGTCCTAGGGAGTGATACCAAGGCTAAAGCATGGCCTTAAGAATGAGTGCCTGAGGTGGGTTGGAGAATAGGATTTTCGAGGACGTCAAAGAGTCAAGAGGTCTGGGTATCGAGTAGATTATTAAAACTGACAATGGGAGAGGCAGAGGAAAATGGAAAGGGAGATGCCAAATCTTGAGAGAATAAGACAGGGCACTCTGAGGGCTCAAAGGGCCGAGTGCCACTAAACGGGACCTGGGGTACAAGCTGATAGCACCGGCTTCAGTGAGGAACTTGGAAGTAATGCCACTGAAAACTACCAAAAACCTCTTCACGAGAAAGTAACAGTACAAAGTACAGAAGAATTTTTAATTAAAGGAAAAAATCATATGCAAAATAACTAGTGGGGACCTGACGTAAACCCAAGTTTAAAGCGTTGTGTTAATGAATGTGCACCAAAGGGTGAAAGGGACACTTCTCAACTTCCAAGCTTCACTCTTGTTTCTCTAGTTAACTAGACCCTATGGGGAAAAGCAGTGAGAACCGCAGGACTGCTGGAGGCTTTTGCAAGAATTACAGCAATGTATCTGACAACCAAACTGCTTTATAGAGAATTATATTTTCAAAGAGATAGCACTTTCTCATTTTCTCTAAAAACTGGATGACATTCTGCACCCAACACCAACACCTGTAAGAACACTGACAGCTTGAGAGGCTGTCTTGCAGAGATATCTTCTGAACACAATACAAAATCCAGTCCCTCTGACAACTCATTAAACCACCAACTTGTGTAAATTTTGGAAACTACTTCAGGCAACGTATCCTATCTTCTTTTAGCAGATACACAATACACTTCAGCTTATTTAAGGTTCCTAAAAGTCCAGCGGACAAGAAAGTAAGTATTTGGTCTGGTTTCTTCCAGCAGTTCACAGAATTATTCACTGATGGAACATACTTTTTTTTCCTCACATACATACTAACACATGAAGCTTTAGACAAACACTGCATAGTTCATAACCAGAAATCTACTACAAGCTAGCATACTAATGGCCTGGAATTAGTTTATTCCAGTTTTAATTTTGCTTTAATAAAATATTCCTCCACAGCGATGAAACAATTTCTACTACATCAGAGCTTTGGAGAGGAAAAAGAGAAAACTCAGTGTTTTCACTTTGTCGTTACTTATCAAACTATTTTAGCACATGGAAATTCTAGCACTTAGTAGAGAGAGAATGTGAATTGTGTAAATTATGTCAATTTTTTCAGTTTTGATACCTGTTTCCACAATATTTTCTGTTTCTGTTGTCTCCAGCCCATCCATGCTGTCCTCATCTTCCACGGTAGTTTTTCCTCTACTTCGAGGCCTACAGACAAAGAAATAAATACCTATAATTAAACGTTACATTTTAAGGGTTCGAATCAACATAAAGCTCAAGGCGAAGGAACATGAAACACTTTAGACAATTTTCCCTTCGTTCTACCATATCAGAGAGTATGCTTTTTCCCCACAAATCCAGCCCTTCCTTCTACCTAACTGTGGAGACAGGCCCACATCAGTACGTCGGTGTCAACGTAACTCATTTCTTTAGGTCTTCTTCCCACTAGGTTTTCCCTTTTACCCGACCTCGAGACTGACTCCCTCTGTCTACGGCAGTGGGTTTTAGCTACCTAATAAGTTCTTTACGAAGTTCACAAACCAGGCAATGTCTCTGGATCTACTGAAATGGAGGAATGATATCCAGATATGTGTATTTTAAAGTCACCTGCCCCTTAAGGAGAAAGTGATACACGCCCTTTGCAAATCACACCCACAAAACAAAATTACTTAGCGGGATCGAATCTCACCTGCTTTGCAAATTTATAAACACTTCAGTAAAGTAAAATAAATGTAAGAATCATGACAAAGGAAGATTCTTTTAACCAATGCAATTAAAAGAAAAAACAATGAATGCCTTTACAGTTCTTGAAGTCTCATAAATAAGGGATAGAAACGAGTCAAAAAGGTTAAAAATACATAAGAAAAAAACAAGACATTGCATATAAAAAAACAGAAACTGACAAAGCAGTATTCAGATAATTTCGGAGCTTTAAATTATTTCATTACTTAAGACAAATAGCATATGAAATCGCTTACATGTAGAATCTTAAAAAAATGATACAAATGTATTTACAAAACAGAAACAAATCTACAAAGATAAAATGCAAATTTATGGTTACCAAAGTGGGTGGGGGGAATTAGGAATTCTGGGTTAACAGATATATACTACTAAATATAAAATAGATAACCAACAAGGACCTACCATACAGCACTGGAAAATATACTCAAAATTTTGTAATAATCTATAAGGGAAAGGAATCTGAAAAACTGTACACACACACATAAAACTGAATCACTGTGCAGTACACCTGAAACTAACACATTGCAAATCAACTACACTTCAATTTTAAAAAAGAAAAAATACAAACACACTCAGTATTCAGCTGAGAAACACTGAAAGAAAACAATAAGAAAGAGAAGAAAATATGAAAAAATAAAGCAAAAGGCTGGTTTTTAAACAGGAAACCCTTGGAGTTCCTGTCATGGTGCTGTGGAAATGAATCCGACTAGGAACCATGAGGTTGTGGGTTCAATCCCTAGTCTTGCTCAGTGGGTTAAGAATCCGACGTTGCCGTGAGCTGTGGTGTAGGTTGCAGATGCGGCTCAGATCTGCTGTTGCTGTGGCTGTGATGTGGGCTAACAGCTATAGTTCTGATTAGACCCCTAGCCTGGGAACCTCCATATGCCATGGATGTGGCCCTAAAAAGATTAAAAAAAAAATTTTTTTAATTAAAAAACAAAACAAAAACAGGAAACCCACCTAAATCTTGTTTTTTAAAGCATACTAATCAATCAAAATCAGTAACAGAGACATAAGAATTTTTAAAGTTAAAATGATCAAGATCCAAATAGGTTTGTAAGTGAATCACCGCAAATTGTCAAAAAGTCATCCCTACCCCCCAAAAATTAAAAAGAAATATCTGAACCAAAATCCTAACATATCCAAAAACTAGAGATGAAAAAAAATCTCAATAAAATACCAGTGAATTGGAGTGCCCGCTGTGGTGCAATGGAATCAGCAGCATCTGACACGGGTTTGATTACCAGCCAGGCACAGTAGGTTAAAGATCCAGCTTTGCCAAAGCTGCAGCTTGGATCTGATCCCTGACCTGGGAAGTCCATGTGCCACGAGAGCAGCAATAAATAAATAAATAAATAAGCAATAGCAGTAAATTAATCAGAATGCAAGTATAATTTAATATTCAAATGATCGTTTTAAAATCTGCCAATACAATATTAAATCGAACAGTCGAAACAGCAACATTCATGTGGAGGAGAGGTTAGGAGGCCGAACCCATTAAGAGGGACCAAAACTTGATGGGAAGGGTGATCAGGACGAAGGCTGATTCTATTGTTCTCGGAAAAAGGGATATATTATCTTTAGAATTTATTAAGTCAAGTAGTTATGTTTAATTTAAAAGAAAACTTTAGAATAAGCCAAAGAGAAAGGAGGAATGAGGAAACTCTGACCCGTCCAACAGCAAGCAGAACAGGAGAAAAAAATATATAGTAAACAAAAAATAAAATAAGAAGATAAAAAATAAATACTAATGAGTTTCCATAGCAAAAATAAATGTCTTAAGACTCTGCTGTCATTATTTAATAATGAAGAGATTAATTCATCAGGATAATGCAACTCAAGAGGACTTCAAATTATAGAAAACAAACCAGAACAACAAAGAGAAATTGATAGTTTCACAATCATTATGGGCGATTGTAACATCGCACTCTCAGAAGCTGATAGATGAAATACTATATTAAAAGCATTTTAAGCAAGTTCTTGGGTAACATTTTTAACAAGCATCATTAGATCCTCGATCAATCCTCCTTGTGTCTCGCTCCATTAAAACACGGATACAGAGGTAAACAAAACAAAGCCCCCGCATTCACTCTACTACAGTCCAGTGAGAAGAAATAATCTGTTACTCATGGAAACAAAATAACACACACATAATATCAAGAAAATACTTAAGAGGGGGGAATATTAAGGGGAAAAAATAAGGCCAAGAATGAAGGACTGGCTATCTTTTCAAGTAAGACATTTACAAAATAAGCTTTAAAAACTGAAATCATATCCAAGTAAGGAGACACTTCAAGCAGAGATGTGAAATAGAAGAGCGACCCAACCATGCAGCTGTCTGGGAGAAGAGCATGCAGTAGCAGGAACAGTGAACGGGAAAGTCTTGTTCAAGACAACAGTGGGAAGAATGCTGGGAGGACTGCAAGGGTACACGCATGCAGCTGGGACAGAGTGACCAAGAAGAGCAGCAAGGAGACCTCGGGTCTAAGAAAGAATTTTAAAAAGGGGGTGGGGGAGGATCCATTTGTTTAGAAATGTGTAGGCCCAGGTAAGGACGAGGTACAAGAAGACAGGAAATCCTCGAAAGAATCCCAACAAGACTGCTAAATGGGATAGAGAATAAGAAATGAATTCAAGAGATGTTATGGAGGCAGAATCTGCTTTTAACCTTTCTTTTCTGTTCTTCATAATTATGTTCACTCCTGGTTCAAGAAACTGAAACACACAGGGCGTGGCTGGCCAATCCTAATCTTCCAGGCCAATGTTTGCTCTATTTTGAGTCTCCTTCCACTCTTCTGAGCATCACTGGTTATTGGGTTTGGCACAACTGGCTTTAGCTAATATTTCAATATACTGGTTGTCTGCAATGCTGTACTTCCTTTAAAAAATAAATTTTTAATTTTTGTTTTGCTTTTTTCACTTATTTCTCCTATTCTCAATTTTGGCACCAATAAAACATGCTTTTTTATATTCATCAATCCATCAGAATCCCGCTCCTTCCGGTCAGTGAACCAATGCTCAACGACCTGTCATTTTTAAAATTCCCATATTTCATTCACGTCTTTTTAATGCTGCTCAGTGGCTTCCTACATATGACTGCTCTGACTAATCAAGCCCTGAGTGTTTTTCTGAATGCAAAAGATAACGGTCATATTGTCAAATCCACATCAACTGCCAATTCCCATACTTAAACAGCAAAATAGATGTGTGTTTTATATTTACATATTGCATTCAGATGTTCTCAGTTTTGGTTTTAAATAGAATGTTGAAGTTTAATTATAAATGATAACACAAAGATTATTTATTTTAATCTTTCTTTGGTGTTTCTTCCTTCGTCTCTTCTTTCTTTGCACCTAACTTTCATTTTACTTTTCTTTGCTTCACTTTGCTGCAAAGAAATATGAAGTAAAATGATACAACACTTTTGAGAAATTTTTCCACCAAAAATTCAGTGTCCCTTGTTAATCTTATAAATTAAAACTAATTTGACTTAAGATAACAGAGGAGGCTTCCACTTAAAACCACATGGGAATAAGAAGGTTGAAAATTACCCTCATGCCATAAACAACTAGAAAACCAAAGTTTCAGAAACTCCCATTATCAGACAGTGGATAACAGGCAGGGAGGGGACTGTGACCCCCGAAAAAAAAAGAAACGAGGTGGACTCTACCATCATAAAGGCTACCTGCATGCCTTTAATCTACCAACAGCAGCAAAGAGGGAACTCAAAGGCTGGGATTGTGCTGGAAACGGGAGAAAGATGTCAGCAGTTCAGGGCCCATAAAGGAGGCTAGAATTTGTAGAATAAAGTATGAGGGAGTTGTGCAGGGAAAGAGCTCCAGAAATCTGCATGAGGTTAAACCTGAGTTTTCATCTGAACACTCAATTGTGTAGTTGTGGTGCAAAACCCCACAAGGCGGAACAGGAACAGCCTCCAAGAACAATTCCAGAAGGACTGCAATATGAACAAGTTCTGCACTCACAAAGAGCAGGGAATCCATCACATTCCCACTAGCCTAAGTTCCAGGACATCAAGGGCTAATGTACTCAGCAGAGACTAGAGTATAAACAGGGCTAAAAGAAGCCAGAACGAATGCTATTCTCGACCATTCCTAAAAGAGCTGACAAAAGTCTCAACAGAATCAAAATGATCCACAACTAACTTTACTAGTAGCAAAACAAAAACAAAAACAAAAAATAAACAACACCACCAACAAAAACAGATTGGGAGTTCCCTGGCAGTGCAGCAGGTTAAGGATCTAGCATTGTCACTGCTGTGGCTCAGGTTACTGTTGTGGCATGGGTTCAATCTCCAGCCCTGGAACTTCTCCATGGGTGGCCAAAAAAATAAAGTAAGAAAGACAGAACTATTGCATTTGGAGTAGATAAGCAATGAGATCCTGCTGTGTAGCACAGAGAACTGTATCTAGTCACTTGTGATGGACCATGATGAAGGGTAATGTGAGAAAAATAACGTATATACACATGTATGACTGGCTCACCGTGCTGTACAGCAGAAACTGACAGAACATTGCAAATCAACTCTAACAGAAAAAATAAAAATCTTAAAAAGAAAAGAAAGACAGGAAGACCCTACCATACACAGTCTTTAAGAGATCTAGGATATTTAAGACCCTTAAATATAGGATAAAAGAGCAAAGAGACAGAAAGACATAATATGACAATGCTAATTAAAACAAACCTACAGGGACTATACTATTAAAGTTGACTTCAAACAAGGAATATTGCAAGAACTAAAAATGGACATTTCATTACGATAAGAGTCAAGGCATCAAGAAGATAATAATCCTAAACAAGTATACCCAATAGCAAAGTTTCAAAATACATGAACATTTAAGAGAAATGTTCAAATCCACAATTTTTTTTTTGGGAGGGGGGGTCTTTTTAGGACCACACCCACGGCATATAGAGGTTCCCAGGCTAGGGGTCCAATCGGAGCTGTAGCCACCGGCCTACACCACAGCCACAGCAACGCCAGATCCTTAACCCACTGAGCAGGGCCAGGGATCAAACACACGTCCTCATGGATGCTAGGAAGATTCATTTCCACTGAGCCACAACGGGAACTCTCTAAATTCACAATTATACTTGGGCATTGCAACACTCTGTTCAATAACAGACAGAGGTAGACACAAAACTCAGTAGGGAGACAGAAGGCGTAAGACCACTGCCAACCACAGTGTCAGAGACCCTACCTAATGATGACAGAATACCTGGTCTTTTCAAGCACACAATCCAGAAAAATAAACCATATTGTAGGCGTTAAAACAACGTTCAACAAATTTTAAAAGACTGAAATCACGGAGCACATGTTCCCTGGCATAATAAACTAAAAACAAAAAAGACAAATGAAATATCCTCAGATATTCAGTAAAGAAAACAAACATAAAACACAATTCTAAATACCCAGTAGCCAAGAAATGAAATTAGAAAATAGCTTGAACTAAATGAAAATAAAAACACAGCTTGCAAAATTTTTAAGTTTCGGAGTTCCTCTCATGGCACAGCGGAAACAAATCCAACTAGGAACCATGAGGTTGTGGGTTCAACCCCTGGCCTCACTCCGTGGGTTAAGGATCAGGTGTTGCCGTGAGCTGTGGTGTAGGCTGCAGACGAGGCTCGGATCCCGAGTTGCTGTGGCTCTGGCGTAGGGTGGAGGCTACAGCTCTGATCAGACCCCTAGCCTGGGAACTTCCATATGCCTCGGGAGCGGCCCAAGAAATAGCAAAAAAAGACAAAAAATAATAATAATAATAATAATAAAAATTTAAAAAATAAAAACATGCAAAAGATTATCAAGGGGCTCCAGCTCTAAAAAGATGGAGGAATATGTGCCAAATGTTTTCTCCTACTGAATACAACTATAAAACATGTAAGAGCAAGTTGCTCAAGAACAGACACCAAAATTCAGAGTACTACCAAAGTATCACAAACTTTACTACCGTTTTCCCTCTCCAGGATTCCCTGGCCTGAACTCAAAGAAGCCAGAAGCCGGAAAGCCAGGAGGGAGCAGAGCAGAGACGTACAGAAACTTGCCCCCAGGTGGACCTGATCTGAATTAGCATAACAAAGCCTTTCAGAACTGAGCTCACAGACCTCTGGCCAAGTCCCAGGCTGACAGCTTGGTACTGCACACGTAGAAATAGCCTTGCAAAGGCTGGGAAAACTAAAACGACCTTACTACAGCCCATAGAAGGCTAGTGAAACCTGTAGCACGTATCTACCCAAGCTGCGTGACTACTAAATCAAAATTATCAACATTCTCCATAAGATGTTTTTAAAACTCAGTGTTACATATAATATTCAAAATGTTCAAGAAACAACCCCAAATTACTTGATACTCAAAGAACTACAAAAATATCAAATCACACAAAAAATTACAATGAACAAAAAAGGACAATGATAAAACGACACAAAGATTGGAATTGATGTACACTTAAAGGCAGCTATTACAAAATTTTTAATACTATTAAAACTTAAAATAGAAAGTATCAGCAAATAAAGAAAAGATATAAAGGTATAAAGAAGAACCAATGGGGGTTCTCGTTGTGCCGCAGCGAAAATGAATCCAACTGGTATCCATGAGGATTTGGGTTCGAACCTTGGCCTCACTCAGTGGGTTGGGGATCTGGTGTTGCCGTGAGGTGTGGTGTGGATCACATTCGAGGCTCGGACCCTTCATTGCTGTGGCTGTGGTGTGGGCTGGCAGCTGTAGCTCCAATTTGACCCCTAGCCTGGGAACTTCCCTATGTCTCATCTGCAGCCTTAAAAAGCAAAAGAAAAAAGAAAAGAAGAAAAGCCAAGTGGAAATTTTTAAAATAAAAGGCTCACTAGAAATAAATAACAAATGGTGGGCCTAAATTAAAATAATTACATTAACCATAAGTGGTCTAAATACACCAATTAACAGAGATTGTCAGAATCAGTTTTAAAAATATGACCCAATTATATGCTGTCTCCATGAAAGTGAAATCGAATACAATGACATGTTTAAGGAAACACATATACCAGACAACACTAATCAAAATTAAGCTGGGGAGTTCCCGTCGTGGCGCAGTGGTTAACGAATCCGACTAGGAACCATGAGGGTGCGGGTTCGGTCCCTGCCCTTGCTCAGTGGGTTAACGATCCGGCGTTGCCGTGAGCTGTGGTGTAGGTTGCAGACGCGGCTCGGATCTCGCGTTGCTGTGGCTCTGGCGTAGGCTGGTGGCTACAGCTCCGATTCAACCCCTAGCCTGGGAACCTCCATATGCCGCGGGAGCGGCCCAAGAAATAGCAACAACAACAACAACAACAACAACCACAACAACAACAACAAAATTAAGCTGGAGTGGAGTTCCCGTCGTGGTGCAGTGGTTAGCAAATACGACTAGGAACCATGAGGTTGTAGGTTCAATCCTTGGCCTTGCTCAGTGGGTTAAGGATCTGGCGTTGCCATGAGCTGTGGTGTAGGTTGCAGATGCAGCTCGTATCCTGAGTTGCTGTGGCTCTGGTGTAGCCCAGCATTTACAGTTCTGATTGGACCCCTAGCCTGGGAGCCTCCATATGCTGCGGGTGCGGCCCTAGAGAAATCAAAAAGAAAAAAAAAAGCTGGAGTGGATATGCTAATATCATACAACACAATCCTTTAAAAAAAAAAAACAAGGATAAAGAAGGACATTATTACATATTGATAAAAGGGTCAATTCCCAACACACAATTCTTTTTTTTTTTTTAAGAGCTACATCCAAGGCACATGGAAGTTCCCAGCCCAGGGGTCAAATCCAAGCCATATCTGTGATCTACGCCACAGCCTGCAGCAATGCAGGATCCTTAACTCATTGACCAAGGTCAGGGATCAAACCCACATCCTTATGGATACTAGTCAAGTTCTCAACCCGATGAGCCACAATGGCAACTCCAACAACAGATAATTCTAATTCTAAATGTGTATGTCCCCTAACAACAGCACTTCAAAATACATGAAGTATTCTTACGATATCCCTAAGAAAATGTATTCATATTAATTTACTTAAAACATTCTTAAAATAAGTCTTCGTTAAATCTGTGATTAAGTGGCCAAATTATTCATTTGGCAAAGTGATCCTTCAATAAATTGGCAAATTGGCTAATGGTGCATTAGCCTTTCAGTAACTGCTTCTTTGGCAAATCGGCCCCCAGCATATTGACCTGCTTCCTGTCCTGACCCCTCTCCAAAAAGTCTCATTCCAATGCACTGTAACGCCTGGTTATCTCACCCAGGTCCCCCAAGACACGTCCTACTCACTTTCTATTCCCCACAACTTGGCACCAAGCGTTTCAACTTATGAAGACTTTAAAATGTTGACAAATGAATTAATAAATGACCTTTACGCTGCCTTTAAGTACATTATTCTCACTGTATCCTCTTACCTATCCTGTTGAAGTAGGCATTATTACTCCCATTTTACAGATAACCAAGTTGAAATTACGAAAGGTTCAATAAGTTGCCCAAAGTCACTTAATTGGTGAGAGCTAAACTGTAGAGAGGGCAACAAACTGGGGAGCAGATCCATGAACTCCTGCTGAGATCTATAAAACTACTGGTTCCTCCTAAAATTCAACTGCAAAAACATTTCTGGGGGGTGGGGGAGCTGGCTCTCTAGAGCCAGTGCCTGCATATGCTACCAAACACAGTTTGGGTGAGAGCTCTGTTCCTCAGCCCTTCACACACTCAGGCAGCAAAGGAACAGCTCCCACAAGCTCAAGTCCCTCCCTCCTCTAAGCATCTCCGGATTTCACTCCACTGGACCCACACAGTCCCAAAAAACAAGAGGTCTGAAAGCAGGGACTTGAACAGATCATGTGCACACCTCCCACTTTACGGGACCCACCCGTTCATCTGGGTCACCAGCTCTCCCGGTCCCGCTGACAGGCAGCTGGAACACGGCGGTTCCGAGAACAGACTGCAGAGCCAGACCGCCTGGCTCAGAAGGCTAACGACAGCGGCCCGACGCTGGGGCAGCTGCCTGAACCCCGAGGCTCCACCTCCTCATCTGGGAGGTGGTCTAAAAGCACTACCTCCAGGAGTACCCTGAGGATGAAAGGGAAGGCCCTGCAGTGCCAGCGCCCTGGTGGACACCCACTGTTAGGTGTCGCCTCGCGGCCACATCTTCATCACCTCCCTTCCCAGCTTGGTCAGCAGGTACAATCACTCTGTTACAGAGACATAGATCCCAATACTTGCTGCCCTCACGTCACGCCTTTATTCTGGCCTGGGAAAACCGCCATCCTGATCTAAACCTCTATCGACTCAGGAAGTCAAGCTGCGGGAAAAAGACACGACCAAGCTACTGACTTCGCTTTGTATGTCTTTCCTTTTTTTTTTTTTTGTCTTTCCTCTTTTGGGGGCCACACCCACGGCACATGGAGGTTCCCAAGCTAGGGGTCAAATCAGACCTCTGGCTGCCGGCTCACACCACAGCCACAGCAACACGGGATCCAAGTGGGATCCGCGCCGCGTCTGCAGCCTACACCACAGCTCATGGTAATGCCCGATCCTTAACCCACTGAGCGAATCCAGGGATCAAACCTGCGTCCTCGTGGATGGATGCTGGTCAGGCTGGTTAACCACTGAGCCATGACGGGAGCTCCTCACTGTGTATTTTTAACCACTGCTGCCAGTGATCTCCGCTTTGGTCAGCTTACTCTCCCATTTCCTTAGATATTTATTTCATGCCTTTTCTGTCTTCAAACACTTAAGACTCCCTTCATTCTACTGCATTCAGTTGAAAGAACTTGCTTGTGGGAGTTCCCATTGTGGTGCAGCGGAAACGAATCCAACTAGGAACCATGAGGTTGCAGGTTCAATTCCTGGCCTTGCTCAATGGGTTAAAGATCCAGTGTTGCTGTGAGTTGTGGTGTAGGTCGCAAATACAGCTCAGATCTGGCATTGCTATGGCTGTGGGGTAGGCCAGCAGCTGTAGCTCTGATCCGACCCCTAGCCTGGGAACCTACATATGCCATGGGGGTGGCCCTAAAAATACAACAGCAACAACAACAACAAAGAACTTGCTTGTTATTTCAATGGGGAAACAGAGGTCGTCAGGAGAGTTTGCATACCCTCCTCCTACCAAATCTTCCAATTTTCCTGAGTGTTTTTCCATGGCTTCACCTTCCCTCCTATAAGACACAGGATCTGTGCTCCTAGCTGACACCAATCCCCCTACACCAATCCGGATCCCACTCAGGAACTCTGCACCTACAGTTCTTTCTTTCCTCTCCTGAATTATCAACCTTTCCTACTCTGGCAAGTCAGTATACCAACTTACTGAATAACATTGATAGCTACTAATGACATCAGCATACTAATTTACTGAATAACAGCAATCTTCCACAGGAAAAGAAATCCTCCGGTCTCCCCACGCCCTCCCGGGTCCTGCTGCACGTCTCTGCACCACCTGCACAACATCACTTCCTGAAAAAGCTCCCTGTCCTGTTCTCCGCTTCAGCTCCGTGTCCTTCCCCACAATCCCACTGAAACGTCTGGGATCAGGGCCACTTATAGGCAGGGTGACATACACATGAGCTGGGTTTGCCTAGACTGTGCCGATTTAGGACTATCATCATTGGATAATGGTGGCGTTCCTGTCACAATCCAAAGCGTCTTGTCAATAAATTATCTCCTCTACCAAGGACCTACACCCTGTCAATTCCCATGAGCAACTCTCCATCTTTCAGATGCCCATGAGACAAGCTATCGTTCCCTCCTTAGCTCCTTGGACAAAACACCCTTCTGATTCTCTTACCGCACTGGCTGTTCCTGCTCCTTTTCTTTGCCAGTTCTTCTTCCTCTTTATTGACCCCAAAGGGTAGAGTGTCCAGGACTAATCCCACCTAGTGTCCATCTACACCCCCACACACACCAGCAACTGTGGCATGTGAAAGTTTCTGGGTCAGGGATCAAGCCCAAACCACTACAGTGACAAGACTGGATTCTTAACCCATTAGGCCACCAGAGCACTCCCTATCTAACGTCTTTACGTGTGTGTGTGTGTGTGTGCATATATATATATATATATATATATATACATACACACACATAGCTTTTTATGGCCACACCCACAGCATATGGAAGTTCCCAAGCTAGCAGTCGAATCGGAGTTACAGAGGCTGGCCTACACCACAGCCACAGCAACGCAGGAGCCGAGCCGTGTCTGCAAGCTACACTGCAGCTCAAGGCAATGCCAGATCGCTGAGCTACTGAGTGAAGCCAGGGACTGAACCCACGTCCTTGTGGATAGTAGTCAGATTCATTTCCACTGCACCACAAAGGGAATGGCTACATACATTCCTTTACCTCCCAAATTCCTCCATTCCCTAGTCTCCACTGAAGGACAACTCACATTGAACTGCCTACTCAACATCTCCACCTAGAGTCAGACGGGCATCTCTACGTTAACTCGGCTAAACAAATGTCACTCCACACTCCACCCTCTGAAACGTGCTTTTTCCGACATTTCTCACCCCAGTCATCAGTGGCTTCAACCTCTGATGAAGCAAGCCGCCCGGCTCCTTCAGATCCTGTCCTCGCACCCCCGCGCATCCCGTCCGCACATCTACCTCCGAGACTCAGAGCGCTGGCCCCCTTCTCACGAGCTCGCTTTACGTGGCTTCACTTTTACGGGAGACCTACATCAGTACCTGACTTCACTCACCAAACAAAATCCAAAAACGATTTTCACCTTTCCCAGAAACGGGGTAACAGCTTCTTTGCTTTATGTCCTTTCAGCGCGTCAAAGACTTGGTGAGAACCCTCTATGCCCAGACAGCAGGAGAAACTGTATCCCAAGCATGCAAACTTCTCCCCGGGACAATGCCAACAGCCTCAAGTCACCACCATCCTTTTCGTTACTGTTCCAGGTAGGAATCACACGAGTACCCTTTACCGAGCATTTACTATGGAAGAGGCACTATTCTATTACCACCTCTACGGATAAATGAAGTGCAGCGCAGAGAGGACAGCAGCTACACCCAAATTTAACAGGTCTGGCTCCGCAGCCCCCGTCCTTCATCACCGGCCATCCTGCAATCAGCGGCCTCCCAGTCTCCACTCCCACGGGCCTACACGCTCTCCAAACAAGGCTGAACCATCTTTTTAAACATGAAATTAAAGCAGGTCACTCTCTTTCTCTCAACCCGGAATAAAAGCCAACGTTCCCAAGCCCGGCTAGGCAGTCCGAGATGTGGCTGTCCTGGTCCCCTCTGCTCCCAGGTGCCAACGCTCTCCTCGCAGGCTGCCATCCTGCTGAACCGGCCCCCTTGCCGGTGCATAAACATGCCTAAGGCCTTCATGCTTAAGGATTCCTCTGCCTACAAGACTTCTCCAGAGAGTCCACAGGCTTCTCTTCGTGCAGGTTTTTGCTGAAAGGTCACAGCCTCAGAGAGGACTCTTCTCATCAGCAAATCCACAAAACAAGGCCTGTCTCTCTTGCTCTCCATTTCCCTGCTTCATTCTTGTCTGTGCCTCGCATTACATGCTATTTCTTGTTATTCTATTAATCTGTCTCTTCAGGTAGAGTGTAACCCCCATGAAGGCTGGAATTTTGTTCTGGTCACTACTGCACTCCCACACCCACAGCGCCAGATGCTGCGCCAGCACTCAACACACGCTTTGCTGAAGGAATACAACGGCTCCGCAACCGGGAGGAGAAGTATGGATCTAATAACCAGAATTGAGATGACTACCGAACCATTCTAAAGGTAAGCAAGTTACAGTTCTGCTTCCCACTGAACAGAAAATTTCACAAACTTTTTTGGGTTTTTTTTTTTTTTTGGCTTTTTAGGGCCCCACCCTTGGCATAGGGAGATTCCCAAACTAGGGGTCGAAGTGGAGCTACAGCTGCTGGCCTACACCACAGCCACCGCAACGAGGGATCCAGGCCACATCCGTGACGGGCACCACAACTCACGGCAACGCCGGATCCTGAACCCACTGAGTGAGGCCAGGGATCAAACTAGCATTCTCATGGGTGCCAGTCGGGTTCATTTCCACTGCACCACAACAGGAGTCAAACTTCGAAAGCAAGCCAGAAATTCTTGCTATGGCACAGTGGGATGGGCAGAGTCTGTGCAGCCCTGGGACACAAGTTCGATACCCAGCCTGGCACAATGGGTTAAGGATCCGGCATTGCCATAGCTTCGGTGTAGGACTCAACTGTGGCTGGGATCCGATCCCTGGCCTGGGAGCTCCATCTGCCACAGGGAAAGAAAAGAAAAGAAAGGAGGCAGGGAGGGAGACAGCCTTGTCACCTAAAGCTGAATGTTACGTCATTAAAGTAAATAAAGAGAAATACGCTTTCATACCACAAGGGAATAGACAAAACTGTCATGATTGGCAGAGCAGATAACATCACCGACATCTCCTCAGAAAATACAAGTTAAACAACTGAAAAGCTAACAGAGTTCTGTAAGATTTTCTGATCAGCATCGTAGCACATAAACATCAACAACTTTCCTATACCTCATGCCGAACAAACAGCAGCAATAATCAATTCAAGGGTAATGAAGAGACACAACAACAATCAACTTACTAGGAATAACGTTCATAAAAAATAAAGTAAAACGTTGCTTATCGACATAAAGGAAGAACCAAGAAAACTGAGAGAGAAACCTAACGGAAAAAGGGCCAAAGAATACAAATAAGCAATTCGGAGATAAGATGAACTGACCTATAAGATACAATGCAGTGTTCAACCTCACCAAGTAGTCAGGAAATCAAACAACAGAATGGAAAATGAAGACTATCAATAATATTCAGTGCTCCTAGAAGTACATGAAAGAGAACGACTAACTCATAACAGCTGGCAAGGATGTCAGTGGTATAGTTTATACTAGAAGGCAATTTAGCAACATTTACCAAAAGATAAAATATCCAAACCACATTTAACCTGTCAATTTCACATCTAGAAATCTATCTCATCTCACTGCATAAATAGTTAGATTGAGATATGAATATATGAGGATGTTCACTATAGCACTAACACAAAAGCTGGTTACAGAAATATTTAAATAAAGTTTGCTCTACCTAGTCAGGGATTTGCAATTTCTAATCACCAGTGTATTTGTAATTTCCATTTGTACTAAAATAGAAAGAACTCTAAGATCTGAAACATACTTTCACGAGGAAACGGACTATTACAGAATATATGAGTCCATGAATTTAAGTATATACAAATGTATGAATATGCATATATGTTTTATACGCATGTACATTTGTGTGTAATATATATGCACATACAACTACAGAGCTCAACACCTAAAATGATACACGTGGAACTGCAGACATGAAGGAAAACTGAGGGCTAAGGAATTTTTAATTTTTCACTCTCCGTGAGTTTTTCGTAAGGAGCACACATTCACCTAATACTTCAATAAATGGAGAAGGAATTAAAAGGTATGTTCCTTGGGAACTACTAGGGGAGTGTTTTATTTTTTACGTGCTAATAGTTCAGGGATTATTTCTTATCTCACTCTATACAGCGAATATTCCAAACACCAGCCAGTTAATATACCTAATGATACATCTTTTAAAATAAAGAAATAGGGAATTCCCATTGTGGCTCAGGGGTAACAAACCCAACTAGTATCCATGAGGATGCGGGTTCAATCCCTGGCCTTGCTCAGGGGGGTAAGGATCCAGTGTTGCCGTGAGCTGTGGTGCAGGTCGAACAAAGGGCTCAGATCTTGCCCCTGCTGTGGCTGTGGTGTAGACCAGCAGCTGCAGCTCTGATTCGACGACTCCTGGCCTGGGAGCTTCCATATCCTGCGGGTGCGGCCCTAGAAAGCAAGCAAGCAAACAACAGCCAAAATAAAGGAACAGTGTTTGGGTTTGTTCACAATCAGTTAGACATGTCTCTGCGACTAAAGCCTATGTCCTAATTTTCAACTTCTGAGAGTTGTAATTGTTACTGAGTCCTTACAATGCCAGAACTATCTGGAAACTGAAAGTTTGTACCAAATACTATTTGGACTATAAAATATTACAACATCCTTGTGTATGCATGTAGGACTGGGTCACTTCGCTGTACAGCAGAAATTCGCACAACATTGTAAATCAACAATAATAAAAAATACATTCAAAAGAAATTTAAAATCCTGTGATCACTTTCTTCAATAACTTATTTTATATCTATGTATACGACTATATCCACATACATATACAAACACACAGCAAAAATTAAGCCGTAGCAGTACTATTCTAAGGTCAGAGTAAATGTGACCCTTAAGCCACCTAAAATATGTCACTTGTTACATAACATTAATTTTTCCTAAAACTATTTACTAATACAGTAAGACAATACTTTTTATGGCCACACCCACAGCATATATAAGTTCCCAGGCCAGAGATCAAATCCACGCCACAGTTGCAACCTACACTACAGCTGTGACAATGCCAGATCCTCAACCTGCTGCACCACAGCAGGAGCTCCAACACAATAATGTTTTTATAAGAGGATAAAAACAAACTCTCAACAGAAAATCAAAGAACATGGCCCACAACTGAAAGACAGCGAAACCGTCTTTAAACACAGGAAGACATTCAACCTAACAATTTTAGAAATAGAAATTAAAGAAAGGAGGCATCATTTTACGTATCAAATTAGCAAAGAGTGATAACACCCTCAGCTGGATAGGTGACAGGAAATTAAGAAAGTAGTAGGAGTATAAATTGTACAACCTATCCAAAATATTTGAAAACAGAGCCTAGAATAAATCTCCAAAAAGGTTTTAGAGAAAAATTATAAAGACTAAAACGCTATGCAAGTAATTGTCAAGGCAAATATGTGCAGCAATAAGAACATTATAGCCAAAGCAAAGAAAAATCAAGAGCAACCGTATTCCAATCAAACAGCTAGTAATCATCACAGCAGCTCAAAATGGGCATAATCCCTCAAACTGGCATCGTACTTGCTACAAAGACGTAAGTATGAACTCTGTATAGTCAGAGGCGGTGCTTATGGCTGATAATTACACACATACAGTATCTACAGTATGTCTACAGGTTTGACTGTTTAAGTTTGATAAGGTCTAGAACATTTGGAGAGAGGAAGAGAAAACAATAAAATTATTATAGGGAAGGGAAATTTATTTACAAAGGATCAAGAATTAAAACTGTACCAAATTTCAAGAACTATTAAGTAGAAAACAATCAAAATAAAAATAAGCATGGAAGGGTTGGAAAGGATGTGACAAGCATTAAACACAAAGAGGGCAGAATTAAATCCAAACGTATACCAATAATTATAAAATACGTAAAGTCTCCAAGAGAAAGACCAAAAAATATCAGACTACATTTATAAACAAAACAGATTTAAGCGACGAAAAGATCTAAATGTACAGGCAAAGTACAACGGAAATTAAACTTAGTGATGAAGACTGAAAAGGTGTTCAATTTTATACATACAGAGAAATGTAACCTAAAACTATTAAGAGACATTTCCCACCTACAATATTAGAAATGTTTTAAATCCGATAATACGAGGAAATGGAAGAAACTAAAGCAGCCAGCACTTTTAGACTCTAACCGATGTAAGCATGAACTGAGAGTCACTTTGAAAAACTGTTACCCCGTGTGTGTAACTCCCATGCGCTGGCGTCGTCTTTAATCCATGATTGAAAGAAAAAAAACGTACTTTAAATTGTGAACAAGTACACACACAAGATACCATACAGAAGTAAAACTACCCTTCAAAGATGACGACGAGTTTTTAGACACACAGAACAGATTTTTATACCTCCAAAAGACACCAACCAATTAACTTCTAAAGTGTGACCAAGAACGAAAATCTTCCCAGAAGGAAAATATGAGATCTAAGAGGGAGAACGGTAAGGGGAAAGGATAACTTGTCCCTCTTTCTAAGACACACTTACTGCGTGGAGGAAGACTACTATCAATGCCTGATTTAAGGGGCTACAAAAGGACTAAGACGATGGACAACAAGAAGGTGCCTGAGCCAGGAGTACGTGGTAAAGCACTCTCCAGCTGTTTCGGTTCAGGAGTAAGGTAAACTACGGGTTCTGTCACATCTTCAATATTCATGCTAATATTCCCAGGGGAGGCAGAAAAACAAAACGATAGAATGCATAACTACCAAAGAGGAAGAGTGAAAACAAGATGGAACATGGAAAAACATCTCCATCCAGAAGTCGAAATGATAAACTACGGTTATGTATGTGAACACAGATGCACCACACACAAGGATAAAGGCCAAGGTGCAGAAGCCTGCGTACAGTATACACAATACACGATTTCACTTAGATAATGTTTTAAAGTAGGCAAATCTAAACATATACAGACAGAACACACAAATGCGGTTTTTAAAAACTATAGCAGGAACCAAGCAAATGTTAAAAACAAACTTCAGGAGTTCCCGTCGTGGCGCAGTGGTTAACGAATACCACTAGGAACCATGAGGTTGCAGGTTTGGTCCCAGCCCTTGCTCAGTGGGTTAAGGATCTGGTGTTGCCGTGAGCTGTGGTGTGGGTCGCAGACGAGGCTTGGATCCTGTGTTGCTGTGGCTCTGGCGTAGGCTGGCGGCTACAGCTCCGATTAGACCCCTAGCCTGGGAACCTCCATATGCCGTGGGTGCGGCCCAAGAAATGGCAAAAAAAGACAAAAAAAAACACTTCAGAGTGATTGCTCTAGAGGGGAAGGGCTGTGATCAGGGAGAAGAGCATTTGGGGTCTTCAAAGAATATTGGGTAAATGTAAACTATAAGGTAGGTGCAGAAATACCTGTTTGTTTTTTTTAATCTTTTTAGGGCCGCACTCACGGCATATGGAGGTTCCCAGGCTAGGGGTCGAATCGGAGCTGTAGCCACCAGCCTTCACCTACAGCCACAGCAACGCGGGATCCGAGCCACGTCTGCGACCTACACCACAGCTCACGGCAACACCAGATCCTCAACCCACTGAGCAAGGCCAGGGATCAAACCTGCGTCCTCGTGGAGGCTAGTCAGATTCATTTCAGCTGAGCCACAACAGGAACTCCATACTCGTTATTCTTTAAACTATATATAATTACAAATAAAACTAAATGTAGAGGAAAGAACATGAGATTTCACAATTTAAAAAATTAACTTAGAAAAGAATCTCCTCTCTCCAAATATCCCAGATTCCTCCAATGCTTAATTACAGACTTCTAAAACATCCCTGACCACACCTCTTCTTCCCCCAAAGCCTATTCAACTCAGTACCATTAATCACATCCTACCTTGACATGTCTTTTACAGATGTCTTTCATCATTATTTAAACTGTGTTTCGGAGTTCCCATCATGGCGCAGGGGTTACCGAACCCGACTAGGAACCAGGAGGTGGCAGGCTCGATTCCTGACCTCGCTCAGTGGGTTAAGGATCCGGCATTGCCGTGAGCTGTGGTGTAGGTCGCAGACGCGGCTCGGATCCCATGCTGCTGTGGCTCTGGCATAGACCGGCGGCTATGGCTCCAATTCGACCCCTAGTCTGGGAACCTCTATATGCTACAGGAAGCGGCCCTAGAGAAGACAAAAAGACAAATAAACAAATAAATTAAATAAACTGTTTTGGCTTTTTTTTTTTTGTCTTTTTTAAGGCCTCACACGTGGCCGACCTCCACTTGCTCATCTCCCACTCACCCCTCAGTAAAGCCCTCATACCACCAATGAAACTTCTTTAAGGCCATGTTCTGAATAGTTTCTAGACTCCATCTTCCCATTCTTTCAGTTGGACCAGTTTTCCCAAAACATTTTACAGATGTTAAAAAAACAAAACTAGTCACATAGCAAAATATTAATGATAATTTTAAATCTAGAACTTGTAAAATAAGGGGGGGAAGAGAAGGGAGACAAGTGACAGCATAGATGACACATGACTGACTAATCACAAGCTGTCAAAACTAGGCAATGGAAAGAGGGGTTCAATATAAAAATATCTCTACGAGTTGCCATCTGATCCAGCCATCCCTTCCTGGGCATATATCCAGACAAAACTACAACTTGAAAAAATACGTGTACCCCAATGTTTATAGCAGTACTAGTCACAACAGCCAAGACATGGAAACAACCTAAACGTCCATCAACAGATGAGTAGGTAAAGAAGATGTGGCACATATACACAAAGGAATATAATTCAGCCATAAAAAAAGAATGAAATAATGCCATTTGCAGTAACATGGATGGACCTAGAGATTATGATACTAAGTGAAGTCAGTCAGAAAGAGAAAGACAAATACCATATGACATCACTCATATGTGGAATCTAAAATGTAACACAAACTTTTCTACAAAACAGAAGACTCACAGAGAACAGACTTATGGTTGCCAAAGGGGCAGGGATGGATTGGGAGTTTGGGATCAACAAACAAATGCAAACTATTATATACAGAATTGATAAACAAGAAGTTCCTATTGTATAGCACAAAGAACTCTACTCAATATCCTGTGATAAACCATAATGGAAAAGAATATTAAAAAGAATATATATATATATGTATGTATAACTGAGTCACTTTGCTGTATAGCAGAAATTAACATAACATTGTAAATTAACTATACATCAATAAAATTATTTTAACCTATTTTTACATGTTTAAAATTTCATGATAAAAAGTTTTCAGGAGTTCCCGTCACGGCTCAGTGGTTAATGAATTTGACTAGGAACCTTGAGATTGAGGGTTTGATCCCTGGCCTCACTCAGTGGGCTAAGGATCCGGCATTGCCGTGGCTGTGGTATAGGCTGACAGCTACAGCTCTGATTAGACCCCTAGCCTGGGAACCTCCATGTGTCACGAATGCAGCCCTAGAAAAGAAAAGAAAAAAAAAAAGACAAAAAAAATTAAATTAAAAAAAAAAAGTTTTCAGAAACACTTACGTACTACTTGATTATAACTGTATGACTAAAAGTATGCCTAAAGTAGCATCATAAAATTTCAGTATCAGCAAGACTTGTTCAACTTGTTCCCCAATTAATGAATTCCTCCTACAATATCTCAGACAAGACGTCTAGTGTCTACTTCAATCAGCACCCGGCATATAACAGTAACACCCGGACAGAGATACCAGGATGAATAAGAGACATTCACCAAACTTAAGGAACGTGTGTGTGTGAAATAAGTAACAGAATGTCTCAAGTAGCAATGAAAGCAACTAAGCCATTTGGGAGAAGAGAGACCACTTTATGATTAGTGAAGACTTCACAAAGAAGGACAGGTAAGATCCCGACCAGAAACGGGAAAGGAATGAACATGAGGAAACGGAGAAGAAAACAACGCAGGCAGCAGGAATGGCTTGAGTGGGGAGAAGTGGGAGTAAAATTCAGCCGTACTCAGAAGAGAACAGGAGGATGGACCCAGGATACGGAAAGGAGTCAAATGCCAGCTGAGAAGTCTTAACAGATTTCAGCAGAGAAGCCCTTACAAGTTGTAGAGCAAAAAAGCGTGAGAACTAACGGTACGTCAGAGGAGGGGGAAATCTTACCAGTTTAACAACGCAGATTAGAAAGCAACACCTGAAGGAACTGCTCCATGGACATCCCATCTGGGGCAAAGCAGCCTGAGCAGTCACTCACCGAGCCTTAGGTTTTTTAACTCAAAGCCAAAATGTGATTATTCATTTATTCAACAAATATTTGCGTGCTGGCTGTGCTGGGTGCTTCTCTAGGCATGCCAGTGATGTTTGTACCCAGTCCTGGTTCTGCAGTCTAGAGCAGTGGATCTCAACTTGGGAAGGCAGGAGGCAGTTTTTGTCCTCGACCCCCCAGGACTACTGGCAATGTCCGAAGACATCTGGAGGGTAGGGTCCAAAGACGCTGGTCAAGACCCTTCAGTGCACAGCACAGCGCAGCCTCCGCAAGAAGGAATGAGCCAGCCCAAAGCGTCAACAGTGCCAAGGGTGAGAAGTCTGCCCTGGACCAGCACATTCTATTCCCTCTTCCTGTTTAATACGTGTTATTTCCATTTTCTCCTACTTCCGATCTACAAGAGAGGCCTTAAAATATCTTAAATACACAACACGATTTTAATAATTTAGCAAGTGAAATTCAACATACCGTGAATCTCAAGATTTGGTCTTTTAAAATTTTATAAGCTACATGTATTTTAGAACAACTTTTAGAAATAAAATTATCTTCCTCTCTTGACATCTATTCTCAAAAACTCAAGCTAAAGGCTCTGAGTAATGTTTGCTTATCCCTTTTCCTTCTGTGTCCCTGTAGCGGTTAATCACCACATTCTGCCACTTCTTTCCATGCAATGCTTCACCTTCTAGTGTCTCCTGTTCTACGCCTGGTGCCATGCTGAAACATTTCACTCCGTGTTTCCCCTGGGCTCTTGGCACTGTCTGTGCCTACCACCCTCTCTCCCTAACTATCTGATGCCTTAACACTGCATTCTTCACCGGTTCAAAATTCCATAAAGTTGTCTAAAACATACCAAATAAAAACCCAGTTCCTGAAGCTTAGCACTCAACCCCCCCCCCCGCCTTTTTTCCCCAATCACCAGCCACAATCCACCTTTCCAATTCTTTAACCCTCTGCTCCCCTCAAGAATACCCTTCTTCAGCAAAATGAGTTAATCTGAGACATGTAAAAACCTTTCTAGATCAGAGAAACCAAAAGCCACTGGGACTTCATTCAGGTAAAAAATAAGCTTTCAACTCAGAATAGCCATAAAAGATCAATTTATTGAGCATCTTCATCTACCCATAGCTCTTTCTTAGGAGAATTAAGACCCCTGGCTCACTGTCCGTATTCAGAGCATCCCCTGGATGACAGATGCAAACTATTACATCCAGAGCGGAGAGACGACAAGGTCCTACTGTACAGCACAGGGAACTCTATTCAATATCATGTAATAAACCATAACGGAAAAGAAAGTAAAATCTATAACCCTGCTGCCTAGAGACAACACAGTTAACATTTTAATGAATTTCTTTCATTAAACTTTCTATGCGTCCACAAAGTTTCCTGCAATTGACATCTCAGAAAGTAATGTCTGAAGGGTGTTGTAAAATATTAAAGTTATGTTACGTGAGGAGTTCCCGTCGTGGCGCAGTGGTTAACGAATCCGACTCGGAACCATGAGATTGTGGTTTGATCCCTGCCCTTGCTCAGTGGGTTAAGGATCTGGCGTTGCTGTGAGCTGTGGTGTAGGTTGCAGACACGGCTCGGATCCCGAGTTGCTGTGGCTCTGGCGTAGGCCGCGGCTACAGTTCTGATTCGACCCCTAGCCTGGGAACCTCCCCATGCTGCGGGAGTAGCCCAAGAAATGGCAGAAAGACCCAAAAAAGAAAAAAAAAATTTGTATGTGTTGAAATAAAATGAAAGGGAAATCCCAAGTGCCCTTCCTCTTCTCTGCGCTCAACTTACCCTGTGAATTTACCACCTCTGTAAACAATGCTCACAGCGCCCTGGCACAGAGTGGTGCCCATCACCACCACCCGCCCACCGCGCCCTCACCTATGGTCCTCAGGCCAGATCCTCTGGTTCTCTTTTATGTCCAGACTGCGGACGGGGTGACTGACCCATCTGTTAGCTCAGTGGGGGCCAGAGGGGTACTCATGTTCCCAAGCCAATCCTCATCGTTTTTTTTCCTTCCTGCCAGTTTTTCCTGAGACACGCTTGACACATGGCACGATACATGTTTACAGTGCACAGCATGACCATCTGACTTAAGCATATAAATTTAGTGAACATCCATCACTGCATATAGATACAAAATTAATAAAAGAAGTTTAAAAAAAGGTTTCTGGAGTTCCCATCGTGGCTCGGCGGTGAAGGAATCTGACTAGCATCCATGAGGATGCAGGTCTGATCCCTGGCCTCGCTCAGTGGGTTAAAGATCCTGAGTGGCTGTGGCTGTGGTGTAGGCTGGCAGCTGGAGCTCCAACTGGACCCCTAGCCTGGGAACCTCCATGTGCCGTGGGAGCTGCCCTTAATAGAAGGGGAAAAAAAAGTTTCCCTCGTGATAGGAACTCTTAGGATTTACTCTCTTAAAAACTTTTATATCCAACACACAGCAGAGTTGTCTTTACGATGGTATGCATTACACCTCTTGTACTTACTTAGCTCATGAACTAGAAGCTTGTCCCCTCCGATGGCCTTCGACTAACCCCTCCCTCTACTCTCTGCCTCTGGTAACCGCAAATCTGGTCTCTTTTTCTACGAATTTGTGGGTTTGATTTTGAAGTATAATTGACCTACACCACTGTTATTTCCTGTTACACAGCATAATGATTCAATATTTCTACACATTTCAAAATGACTACCTCAGGAAGTCCAGTTATGATCTGTCATCAAAGATACTACAGAATTATTGACAGCATCTCCCACACCACATATTTCTTACCCGTGACTCATTTTTTTGGAAGTGGGAGTCTGTACCTCTTAATCGTCCTCACCGACTTCTCTCATCTCCCCACACCCACCCCCCCGGCAACCACCCGCTTGTTCTCTCTGTATCTACGACTCTGTCTTACTAAGTTTGTTCCCTTCTTTTGTTTTTTAGATTCACATCTAAGTGAAATCGCATGGTATTTGCCCTCCTCTGCCCACCCAGGTTGCTGCAAATGACAAGACTTCACTCTTATGGCTGAATAATATTCTAATGTTATCATTAGAATAATATTCTAATGATCCGTGCATCCGCTGATGGGCATTTAGGTTGCATCTATATCTTGACTACTGTCAAGAGTGCTGTTAGGAACATAGAGGTGCGTCTATCTTTTGCTGTTTTCACTTCCTTTGGATAATACCCAGGGGCGGAACTGCTACATTATGGCAGTTCCAGTTTTAATTTTTTGTGGAAACTCCATCCTGTCCTCCACAGTAGCTGCACTAATTCACATTCCCGCCAACAGCGCCTCAGGGTTCCCTCTCCTCCACATCTCTGCGCATGTTTGTATTTGTGGTCTTTCTGATAACAGCCATTCCAGCAGGTCTGAGAAGATACCCCTGTGGCTCTTGATGTGCAGTTCCCTGATGATCACTGAGGTTGAGCATCTTTTCTGTCGGCCCTCGTATGTTTTCTTTAGGAAAATGCCTGTTCAATTTCTCTGTCCATTTAATTGGGTTGTATGGGGTTTTTTTTTTTTGGGGGGGGGTTGTTTGTTTTTTTTTGTTTTTGTCTTTTTGCCATTTCTTGGGCCGCTCCCGCAGCATATGGAGGTTCCCAGGCTAGGGGTTGAATTGGAGCTGTAGCCACCAGCCTACGCCAGAGCCACAGCAACGCAGGATCCGAGCCACGTCTGCAACCTACACCACAGCTCATGGCAACGTCGGACTGTTAACCCACTGAGCAAGGGCAGGGACCAAACCCACAACCTCATGGTTCCTAGTTGGATTCGTTAACCACTGTGCCATGACGGGAACTCCTGTTTGTTTGGTTTGTTTTGTCTTTTTAGGGTGCACCTGTGGCATATGGAGGTTCCCAGGCTGGGCGTGAATCAGAGCTGAACTGGCCGGCCTATGCCAGAGCCACAGCAACGTGGGATCCAAGCTGAGTCTGCAACCTACACCACAGCTCATGGCCACACCGGATCCTTAACCCACTGAGAGAAGCCAGGGACTGAACCTGCATCCTCATGAAAGCTAGTCAGATTCGTTTCTGCTGAGCTATGACAGGAACTCCTGGATTTTTTTTTTTTTTTTCAAACGTTGAATTGTACGAGTCCTTTGTATATTGGATATTAACTGCTTATCGGATAGATCTTTTGCAAATATCTTCTCCCATTCAGTAAGTAAGGGGCCTTCTTGTTTTCTTGATGGTTTCCTTCACTGAATAAAAGCTTTTTAGTTTGAGGAGTCCCGTTTGTTTATTATTGCTTTTGTTTCCTTTGCCTGAGAAGACATATCCAAAACAACACTGCTAATAATGATGTCAAAAAACACACTGCCAGAGATCCTGTCGTGGCACAGAGGAAATGCATCTGACTAGTGTCCATGAGGTTGTGGGTTCGATCCCTAGCCTTGCTCAGGGGGTTATGGGTCTGGCGTTGCTGTGAGCTGTGCTGTAGGTCAGCAGCTGTAGCTCCAACTCAACCCCTAGCCTGGGAACCTCCATGTGCTGTGGGTGCGGCCCTAAAAAGAAAAGAAAAGAAAAAAAAAAAAAAAACACTGCCCAGGTTTTCTTCTGTAAGTTTCATGGTTTCAAGTCTTACACTTACAGTATCTCTAATCCATTTTAAGTTTACACATTTATTGTGTGTGTGTGTGTGCACATGGCGTGAGAAAGTGGTCCAGCTCGACTCTTGCGCACGCAGCTGTCCAATTTCCCCAACACCATTTACTGAAGAGGCTGTCTTTTCCTCCTCGTGTATTCTCGCCCCCTTGTTGTAGATTAATTGACCACAACTGCGGTTTGTTGCTGGGCTCTCTATTTTGTTTCATTGACCTGTGTCTGTTTTTGCGCCAGTACAAAATTATTTTTATTACTACAGGTTTGTCGTATAGTTTGAAATCAGGGAATGTTATACCCTCAGCTTTATTCTTCTTTCTTAAGACTGTTTTGGCTATGCAGGATCTTTTATGTTTTCACACAATTTTAAAATTACTGGTTGCAGTTCTGTGGGAAACGCAGTTGGTTATTTTGAGAGGGACTGCACTGAATCGGCAGATTGCCTGGGGTGATATGGTCACTTTAATACTATTAATGCTTTCAATCCACGATAAGCACAGTACATACTTCCAATTGCTGCCTCCAATTTCTTTCAACGGTATCTTACTGTTTTCTGAGCACAGGTCTTTTACCTCCTTAGTTACATATAGTCTAGGTTTTTTTGTTTTGTTTGTTTTGTTTTTTGTCTTTTCGCCATTTCTTGGGCCGCTCCCATGGTATATGGAGGTTCCCAGGCTAGGGGTCAAATCGGAGCTGTAGCCGCCGGCCTGTGCCACAGCCACAGCAATGCAAGATCCAAGCCGCATCTGCAACCTACACCACAGCTCACGGCAACACCGGATCCTTAACCCACTGAGCAAGGCAAGCGATCGAACCTGCAACTTCATGGTTCCTAGCCGGATTCGTTAACCACTGCGCCACGACGGGAATTCCGTAGTCTAGGTATTTTATTCTCTGCAATTCAACTGCAAATGGGATTTTTTTTTTTTCCTACCATCTTAAGGCTTAAAAACACTTAGTGATACCTATTTTTTTACATACACATACAAATTATGTATGTATATACACATGTACAGAAAACATTTAGAAAAAGCAGAAAATAAACCACCAAAAACTATTAGAACTCATGACTGAATTCAGTAAAGTTTCAGGGTACACAATAAATATACAGAGTTCCTTTGCATTTCTATACAGGAATAACAAACTATCAGAAAGAGGAATTAAAACAATCCCGGGAGTTCCCCTCGTGGTTCAGGAGAAACGAATCTGTTACTCATGAGGATGCAGGTGCGAGATCCTTGGTCTTGCTTATCGGATTAAGGATCCCGTGGTGTAGGCTTGCAGCTGTAGCTCTGATTTGATCCCTAGCCTAGAAATCCCCATATGCCTCGAGTGTGGCCCTAAAAAGCAAAACAAAACAAATCAAAAAAGAATGCTAAAACATCTCCCCCCAAGTTCAATGACAGATTGTATCACCAGGCACAGTGGGGATTCTCACTTTGCCATGGGAGAGACAGTTACGAACCAGAAACCCTAGGAGCGAGTCTACCAATATAAGACTACAGGGAAGGATAGGAGGCCTGGACCCCGGAGGGGAGGAGTCATACAACACATGCTTTTGTGTGTGAAGCACAAAGTATAGGCTGGGGTGCAAAGGGTGTCACAGAACCAGAAAGGCAATGGAGTGGAATGCAGCAGGAACGGGCTCCACAGGCCCAGTGCTTAGGTGCCACCTCACCTCTGCCTCTCCTTAGAAGTCTGCCCTTGAGCAAGCCGCTCACTTCCCCTGCGCACCTGCTCCTCTGTACCGTGGTCAACAGCATGCTGGGCACGGCCTGGAGCCACGGTTCAGGGCTCGTTACTCCTCCGCCAAGACCGCCACTGCTCTCACTGCTCCTGCGATTGTGACATCAACCACCGCACTGCCTGGAGAGCAGCAGCGACTTCTTAAACCACCGCAACTGCTGTTTCTTCTTTTCTAGCCTTGCCAGTTGCCCAAGCTCAGGAAAGAACAAGAGCCAGGACTCTAGAAGGGGGCCTGGGGCAGGGGGAGTGATACCAAGAAAGAAAATCCAATCCATATAAGCAGTTCAGGTAAGGGCACCATGAGCCATTCTCCACAGAGCTCCAGAGGGATCGTCATAGAAGGTGTTTCTTGGGTCATTCACCTGGATAAAACCTTTCAATGCCTCCCCATGGCCTTCAGAGTGAAGTCAAAACTCTTCCTTAAGCAGACTTTAAAATCCTACTATCCCTACGGCCTCGTCTCTTGACTCTCTTAACCCAAGCACGCGCAGCTTCCAGCCACACAAAACTCCCCACTGCAAACACACTCACTTCCCAGAGCCTTTGCACATGCTGCTCCCTCTGCTTGGAAGGTAACCACCTCCTCCAAGAAAAGCAAAGAGCTTCAAACTTTCAAAACTCAGCTCGAGATTCACCACAGAGTCCTCTCCCGACCTTCAAGCTAAGCACCTCTGTTCCAAGCTCCCCAGTAAACGCATGGTAGTGTCTCGGCCACACTGCATGGGTCCGCCAGCAGTCAGTGACTCTGTGGTGAGATTTTGCCTTTATCAGTTAATTTTCACATACTTTCCTGCACAGTGACTTATACAAAAGAAAATAAAAATAAGAAAAACATTCAGGAGTTTCTGTCGTGGCGCAGCGGAAACGAATCTGACTAGGAACCATGAGGTTGCAGGTTCAATCCCTAGCCTTGCTCGGTGGGTTAAGGATCTGGCATTGCCGTGAACTGAGGCTCGGATCTGGCATTGCTGTGGCTGTGGTGTAGGCCGGTAGCTTACAGCTCTGATTAGACCCCTAGCCTGGGAACCTGCATATGCCATGGGAAGCGGCCCTAGAAAAGGCAAAAAGACAAAAAAAAAAGGATCCGGCGTTGCTGTGGCTGTGGTGTGGCCGGCAGCTGCAGCTCTGACTGGACCCCTAGCCTGGGAACCTCCATATGCCACAAAAAAGACAAAGAAAGGAAGGAAGGAAGGAAGGAAGAGAGAGAAGAGAGAGAGAGAGAGAGAGAGAGAGAAGAGAGAGAAGAGAGAGAGAGAGAGAAGAGAGAGAGAAAGAAAGAAAGAAGAAAGAAAGAAAGAAGAAAGAAGAGGAAAGAAAGAAAGAAAGAAAGAAAGAAAGAAGAAGAAAGAAAAGAGCAACATTCATGAGAACAGTTGGGAAATGCTCATGAACCAACTGATTACACCACAAACTAGTAAAGAAAAAGAAAGAATCACACATTTATACCGCCTTTCCTATATAACCTGGTACATGAGACAACCAAATAACAGGTGAGGGTGTTTTTTCTCTTTACAAAAACCATTTCAAACTCGCTAGTCTCCAGAGGAGACGGTTTGGGGGTTGGGGGGATGTGCTTGGGCCGTGGGATGGAAATCCTGTGAAATCAGACTGTTACGATCATTATACAACTACAGATGTGATAAATGCATTTGAGTAATAAAAAAAAACCATTTCAGCCAATAAAATGAAGGAGAGACAGAATTAGAACATCGCCATCTGACCACTTGGGAAGTGAATGAGACCTCAACCCTGGTCCTCCATAGCCACTAGGCTCACAAAAGACACCTGACGTGATGAAAGAACGCACCGCAACGCCAGCAGCAGTCGCAGAAAGTGAGACTGAACTGGACTCTGATCAAGCCTCCAGCTCCAACTACTTCCAGCTGGTCCGTGAACCACACAGGCTGAACCTCACAGGCCCACTTACACGCTGATGTTTTCCCATGTACAGGTACTGCAGTACCCCACAACGTGCGGCCGGCTGCGTCTGTGGGGGCGGACGTGCAGATAGGGAGGCTGACTTTAAACTTACACACCGATGTTCAACTGTGCAGAGGGTTGGCACAAACCCTGGCTCTGTTCAAGGGTGAACTTGAACTTGGAAATACAGAGACGAGAGAGACACCTTAAGCCTCAGGGATGCAATCAGCAAAATCCAGACAGTGGTAAACTCTACAGATCAAGTAAGTTGTTTCTTCAACAAACAAACTGCAAGAAAAAAGGCGACTAGCAACCTATAAAGTAAAAGAGACTGAATCACAATGTCTGGGCCTTATTCAACTCCTGATTCAAACAAACTTTTTTTAAAAATTTAGATTCTTGCTTAACCTGAATAGTCAATATCTGAAGGTATTATTAACTGTTAACTACTTTTAAGTATGATGATGGTATTCAGGACTTTTTGTCTTTACGTTTTAGAGATACAAATATCTGTAAATGAAGTTATATTTATACCTGAAATTCAATTCAAAATAACAAAAGAGGAGAAATGGGTAACAGCATAAACAAAACAACATTTGCCATGTGTTGATCAAAATTGTTGAAGCTGCAAGATGGGTACTGAGGGATTCATTATACTAGTCTCCATACACTTGCACACGGGCAAATTTTCTACATTAGAAAGAAAAAAAAAGGTGGAGAAGGGAAGAAGAGTGACAATAAGTCTACGAATATCAGGACAAGTGAAAGAAGGAAAAAAGATCACAGATGGAGGTGGCAGCAACTTGAAGGAAAGCGTTTTAGAACAAAGAAGACGTCTGCCGAAGCAAAGACACTGAGAGAAAGACTCAGGACACAGCAGTGAGGGGTTAAATGGAGCTGCATTTGCACAGGATACTTCCTCACCACTCCCAGACCCTGCATCCAAACCTCCCACGCAATGCTGCACCCCCACCTTCTGGCAGGTACCTATCGATGCCCAGGGCAATCCTGGAAGTCACGGGTAGCAGACAGCAGAGAAGAGACTGACTCAAGTCCCAGAAGAATAAACTCCTCCTGTCTTAAGCCCCCGAGATCTCAGGGTTTATCTGTTACTTCCACTGACACCATACTTTTGATGGACCCATCACAACAACCATTACTCCTCATTTTGCAGAGAGAAAAACTGAAGCATGGAGAGGGTCACGGGCACACCATTAATTATTAAGTGGTACATCCAGGATTTGAACCAGCACGAGATGAAGGCAGAGCTCAGGTTCGTAGGCATCTTCTAAGATCCTAAGACCAGTAAAAGCAACCAAGATTTCTAGTTTACAATGAATGTATTTAATACAGAACTTTGTTATGTATTCCTCAAAAAAAAAAACAAAAACAACTTTAATCTCTCAGAAGAATAACTACAGAACAGTGTTACCTCAAAGCAGAAAAATAAATTGGCCCCTAAAAGTTTAAGTGGGGTTTTACAATAGAAAAGAGACAAATCAGAATAAGATATTTTTATGGATAAGCAATGAGATCCTGCTGTCTAGCACTGGGAACTATATCTAGTCACTTATGATGGAGCAGGATGGAGGATAATGTGAGAAAAAGAATGCATATATGTGTGTGTGACTGGGTCACTTTGCTGTACAGTAGAAAACTGACAGAACACGGTAAACCAGTGTTTGTAAACCAACTATAGTGGAAAAAATAAAAATCATTAAAATAAAAAATAAATTTAAAAGTCAAAAAAAAGAATAAGGTATTTTTAAAAGACCATATACCTCCCTACCCTTGCCAAGAGACATATATAGTACAAGTTTAATTTTTTAATCCAACCCTTCCTACTAGATTTTACCTGAGCCATCCATATTTCTATTTAATTATAACATGATTTAATAATATCAGTAATTTTTTACAATAGGATTCAGTAAATAGAAAATCACTTTGTTTCAATTACCACTGAATTGTACCTACATTATCAATCAACAAGTACCTATGAAAAGAAGTACAAGATACACCATTAAGCAAAAGAGGCAAGTTACAGAACAGTGTTTAAGCATAATTTCGTTTGTTTTCAAAAAACATATACCGAGGTCTTTTTTATTTTTTCTATACACATACATCTCTACAAATGAAAATCTTTTCATACATGTATATCTCTACGAATGAAAGAAATACAAGAAAGTTTCTAGCAATTACTTCTGGCGAGTAACCCTAAGCTTGTAATGTACCCTTCTCGTTAGATTTGAAGTTATGATGAGCATGTGTACTTTGAGAATAAGAAATACTTTAAAGATATATCTGGAGTTCCCGCAGTGGCTCGGGTCAAGTAAGAATCAGACTGCAGCAGCTCAGATCACCGCAGAGGCCTGGGCTTAACCCCAGGCCTGGAGTAGTGGGTTAAAGGATCTGGCAATGCCACAGCTGTAGCATAGGTTACGTACAGCTGTGACTCGGATTCAATTCCTGTCCTGGGAACTTCCATATGCCATGAGTTCGGCTATTTAAAAAAAAAAAAAAAGATGACAGAGTTCTATGAATCCAGAGATATTCCGAATAGAGCAAAGTGAAAAACACAAGCTGCACACTATAGAGCATGATAACACTGTTTTAAAAACAGTATATATTCAAACGTGCATTTACTTCTTACATATAGACAAAAAAAATTTTTGATGGATAGCACAGACCCCAAACTACTAACAATGACTACCTGAGAGAAGAGGAAGGGAGGGCTGAAGAGAGAAAATAAGAATTCTAGAACTGCGAGGGGCAACACAGTTGACTGTTTAATCAAATACAATTAAAAATTCAGTTCCTCCGTTCCCCAGTTCCATGTCCAGTGGCTACCACACTGAAGAGCACGGGCACAGAACACTCCATCGCTGCACAAAGTCCTACTGGACAGCACTGGTCTAAAGGACAGCAGAGCGGTGTAAGTCACAGACGCGGCTGTGGCTGGGGTGTAGGCCGGCAGCTGTAGCTCCAATTTTAACCCCTGGCCTGGGAACGTCCATTTGCCACAGGCGCAGCCCTTTAAAAAAAAAAAAAAAAAAAATACAGCAGAAAAAAAATATATACAGCAGAAAGACCTGGATACAGGCTGAAATAAATTTTTAAAAAAGGCAAGACAAGGAAGAAAATGGACCCCTCCAACACTCCTGAAAACACACCAAAAAGTAGAAAATATGTACAAAGACACACACACAAAAAAGCTGCATCTTCAGGTGATACATACCTAGACCAGGTTAAATTTATTTGACTACTGTATTTAGAATTTTAAAAAGTTTATTATTTCGCACACGCAGCTTGTATTTTGGGGACGGCAGAGGCGGACCCAACAGCAAGTATTTTCATAACCATCTACGTACATCTACATACAATGGCACTTCCCATAATTTCTCCTAAGAAAAGATTATCCGTTTTCTTACATTTAAAGATGACAAAATTGGGGAAGTTTTAATTTATAATTCAGACTTATGAATCTTGACAGGATTCCGTCTGAACTGGTTTACAATACAAAAAAATACACAAACACAGAGACTTAAGCCCTAAATAGAGGTTAGAACAATTCCAGTGGGCCTGCATTAACAATTCCATTAGTAAAACTTCCCATACAACTGTAGTTGATGCATGAAATTTCACTTTAGAAACTCATTTCTGATACCACCATATTTGGCTGAACTGCTAGTACCCCAGAATTCATGTCCATCTGAAACCTGAGAAATGTGACCTTATTTAGAAATAGGGTCTTTGCAGATGTAATCAAGAGAAGGTCATCCTGGAATAGGATGAGCCCTGAATCCAGTACGGCCGGGTGTCCTAATAAAAGGGAAATCCAGACACGGAGACACAGACATACAGGGAGAAGGCCATGTGACAACGGAGACAGACTGGAGCGAGGCAGCTGTGACTCGAGGAGCAATAAGCACTGCCCGCAACCACTAGAGACTGAGAGAGGCATGGAACAGACACCCTCCCCATCCCGCAGCGTCTCCAGGAGAAACCAACTCTGCCAATACCCTGATTCCAGATTTTTAGCCTCCAGAACTGAGAGACAATTTCTGTTGTTTTATTGCCCAGAGCCTTGATGTTACAGGTCTCTGGTACTCTGTTGCAACAGCCCTAGGAAACCAATGCAACTCCCTTCTTCCCCAGCGTCACAGGCTAACTCAAGAGTGGTGACAGACTCCTTTCCCCCCCCAGTGCTGTGGAGAAAGATTCACTCACTCAGTCTTTCCTATTTAAATGTAATTTAAAAAACAACCACCACAGATTTCCTGACACTAGAATACTTTGATACTAACACTTTGTTCCCGGGACAAACTGAGGATATTCCATTTCACACGCGAGATTACCCAAGACAACCATTTATAGAGGAGGCAAAAGTAAGTAAAAGCTCACTGAAACATTCACAGTAAGAGCATTTTATTTTTATTTTTTGTCTTTTTGCCATTTCTTGGGCCACTCTCGCAACATATGGAGGTTCCCAGGCTAGGGTTCGAATCGGAGCTGTAGCCGCCGGCCTACACCACAGCCACAGCCACGCGGGATCCGAGCCACGTCTGCGACCTACACCACAGCTCACGGCAACACCAAATCCTTAACCCACTGAGCAAGGCCAGGGATCGAACCCGCAACCTCATGGTTCCTAGTGGGTTTGTCAACCACTGAGCCATGATGGGAACTCCAGTAGGAGCATTTTAAAAATCAAATGAGTGGAGTTCCCATCGTGGCGCTAATGAATCTGACTAGGAACCATGAGATTGCGGGTTCGGTCCCTGCCCTTGCTCAGTGGGTTAACGATCCGGCGTTGCCGTGAGCTGTGGTGTAGGTTGCAGACGCGGCTCGGATCCTGCGTTGCTGTGGCTGTGGTGTAGGCCGGCGGCTACAGCTCCAATTCGACCCCTGGCCTGGGAACCTCCGTATGCCGCGAGAGTGGCCCAAGAAATGGCAAAAAGACCAAAAAAAAAAAAAAATCAAATGAGTGTGTTACGGAGGTATCCACCCTTACGTGTGCTTCTGTAGTTACCCACAGCGTGCGCCCTGGGTCCCAAGGCAACCCTTACTCCAAAGACCCTCGCATTTTTGTTTCACTGCTCCCCACTACCACCATTCCTGCCTCTGTCTCCCTCTCATAAACCTATAAATAAGCCACAACCCAACCTACCCTTACGGCCCATAATCCCTGAGCCCCGCTTCCTTCCTCTCTGGTACCACATACATGACCTTTAGAAGGGCGCATCGGTTATCCGCACCTATTCTTTCTTCTGCCTCTAACCACAGAGCCTTCCTTCGGCACTCTGCTCCACAAGCCCACTATTCCACCGAGAGCAGACAGACTGCCACATCCTTCAGACACTCTAAGTTGTCCTTACTTCTCCCACAGTTCTCTACAGAACCACTGACACTGTGCACTACACCCAGTCCCGCTAGAAATCTGTCTCCTGGCTTCTCCGGCAAACACTGAAAATCCTAGTGCTCCCCGGAATATAGCTCCCGGGGGCTTCTTTCCACTGGGAGGTTCTCCTGCCCTCAACGTCCACCTTTACTCTGAGTCTCAGCTCTTCACTCCACGCCCACTAACCACACATCCAAATTCCCAGTGATCATTTTCGCGTGAATGTAACACAGGCGCTTTCAATTCAACAGACCCCAAACTCAATCTGTCACCATCTGGCTTCCACCCAAACTTGTTGCATTCGCCGAGAACCTCAATCATTTCAGTTTTCTTGTCTTCCTAAGTAACTATTAATCCTACCTCTGAAACCTCTTTTCAATCTGCTGCCTCTTCGTCATCCCCCAAACTGTCTTATTTCAGGCAATCGTTCCTCTCTCACCTGCCAACACCCAACTACTTCCAACCTCCCTCCCTCTATCCTTCATACTAATGCCAGACAGATATTTCAAAAATGCAAATGGGATGCCACTCTCCTTTCATCTTTCAATGGTTAGATACTGCAAGCCTTAGAGACAGATAGACAAACTGAAAGAAAGAGGGAAAGGGAGGGAGACAAACATCTTAACATGACATAGAAGATCCTTCATGGATCTTTTATGCCCTTGCGGCGCAGCAGGTTAAGGATCTGGTGTTGTCAGTGCAATAGCTTGGGTCGCTGCTGTGGCACAGGTTCGATCCCTGGCTCATGAACTTCCACATGACCCAGGCTTGGACAAAAAAATAAATCCTTCATGATTTAACTTACAGAAACCAGGGTAGCCTCTTCTGCTGTCACTCCTCTATACATTATACTTTCACCATATTTAACCTTTCATCATCCCCTTCAAAATTCTTTGCCTTTCCTTGTGCTAGTCCCTCTAAAATACTTCTTGGACGGTGCTTACAAGCTTCAGTTTAGTGTCACCTCTTCTAGAAAAGCATCGGTTAATAAGCCTCAGAGAATAACAAGCTCCTCCTCTTTTTTTTTTTTTGTTTTGTTATTTTAGGGCCACACCCCCCAGCATATGAAGTTCCCAGGATGGGAGTAGAATCCAAGCTACAGCTGCAGCCAACACCACAGCCGAAGCAATGTGAAACCTGAGCCATGTCTGCGACTTCCACCACAGCTCCCAGCAACACCAGATCCCCGACCCACTAAACAAGACCAGGAATGGAAGCTGCGCCCTCAAGGAGAGCAGACGGATTCACTCCCACTGAGCCACAATGGCAACTGCCTTCTCCTTTCCATACTGTGAAGCGTGTACACATCTCCACTTGTTCCTCCATCCTCGCCCCTTCACCTGACCTCAGGATTTATGGGCAGGGTCACCCATTATTCTGCATACTTCTGAGGCCGAGAAGAGTACCTGACAGAGTAGTGGGTGCTCACTAAGTACCCAAGTGGATCCATCAAATTCACAGACTGTACACACACAAGAAAACTTTCAGCACATCGAGGACTCAAAGATGAAACTAGTCAAGTTTATCTCAACGAGGCTTTACTAGATTGGCGTTGCCATACACAAATTCATATATACTATGTGCACACACACACACACACACGCCTAAATACACCATCCTGTCTGACTCCATATACTAAGTTCACTTCCCCAACCTGGCACGACCCTGCACTAATTCTTTGCTTATATGTACACAGCTCACATTGAGTTCAAAGAAACTAATTTAACTGCCCCTACTAATCATATAAATTCACATTCCCACAGATATACTAACTGGAAATTCTTCTGGAAATACATAAATAAAATAGTTAGCAGTTTGAAGGGCAGAGCAATGTCATGGGCTAAACTCTGCTCCCTGTAATTCACATGCTGAAGCCTTAGCCCTCGTACCTCAGATGTGACTGTATCTGTAGATATAGCCTTTGAAGAAGTAATTAAGTTAAATTCTGGCTGTCAGAATGGACCCTAATCCAATAGGACGGATGTCCTTTGAAAAGGAGATTAGAACACAAACACAGGGATGAGCCAGTGAGGACACAGGGAGAAGGCAGTTGCCTGCAAGCTGCAGAAAGAGGCCTCAGAAAGAAGCTAAACCTGGAGGTCCCTGGTGGCTCAGCGGGTTAAGGGTTTGGCCTTGTCACTGTTGTGGCATGGGTTCAATCCCTGGCCTGGGAACTTCCAAGTGCCCAAAGGTGCAGCCAAAAAAAAAAAAAGAGAGAGAGAGAGAGAGAGAGGTAGCTAAACCTACTGATACCTTGATCTTGAGCTTCCAGCCTCCAGAACTATGAGAAAGTAAGTTTCTGTTGTTTAAACCATCCAGCCTGTGGTGTCTTGGGGGTTTTTTTGTTTCTGTCTTTTTGTCTTTTTAGGGCCGCACCCGCAGCATATGGAAGTTCCCAGGTTAGCTAGGGAGCTTCAGCTGCTGGCCTACACCAGAGCCACAGTGACACGGGATCCGGGTCGTGTCTGCAACCTACAACACAGCTCACGCAACACGGATCATTGACCCACTGACTGAGGACAGGGATGGAACCAGCGTCCTCATGGATATTAGATTCTTTCCCGCTTAGCCACGACAGGAACTCCCAGCCTGCAGTGTTCTTTTATGACACCTGGTATTTTTTTTCAGTCAGGAGGGGTTGGGTGAACAGTAGGATCATGAACATTTTCATTTTCTTCTTCACGTTGGTCTGTATTTAAAGACCTAAAACAGTGCTATCGAATTAAATGACATGACCGTACATTCCAGACATCAGAATTTGCCATACACTAGCCACAAAAACCATATTTTATCTTACTATTTGTCATTTGAAAAAAAATAATATACTAGGTTAAAATAAGATATTTTTAACTTTTACCAGCTCCAAAAGGATCTGGTGGAGACAAACTGGAGAAAAGCACTACTGTCAAACACTTCCCTGGAGACCAGAGAAGAGAGCCAACAGGTGCAAAGTACAGGACCTCCTCGCATTGGCGTTCAAAGTCTTTAGAGAAACTGGGTACCAGAGAACAGTCAGGCATCTTCTACATAGTCATTTAACTCCCATAACGACCCAGTGCAGCGGAGATGGAGAGCCTCAGCTTTCAGACAATGAAACTCAGGCTCAGAGAGATTACGGAACTGGCCATGGTCACGCAGTTAGGAAGTGGATGTACTGAGACGCAAGCCCAAGTCCATATGCTGCTCGATACTAAGAGCCCTTGGATGTTTAACATACATCTCCTGTACGCAACTTCACTAGACGTGTGAGACAGAGAGAGCTATGACCCCGGAAACACCACAACCATTCCAGGGACTTAGAATTTCCTCCTTAACACTCTGATGCATGTCCTATTTTTCCGAACTCCTCAACTAGATTTTAGAGCTCCTCAAAAGACCTGTAGCAGAATGGGAAAAACAAAGAGCTTTAAGTCAAAGTTCTGGGAAAATTCTGGCTTTTTTTCACTTACATAAATTAACAAGTTGGATTCCTCATCAGTAACAGGGCTGTGGATTAAGTAACATACATGAAGTTGCTTGGAAGAGTGCCTGACGCACAGTGGATACTGTTAAGGAAACATGAATATTCATTTACAACCTGCACAAAGTTAAGCAGACCCAGAATTCAAACTTTTTGTTTCACCAATACTCAGATTTCTCCAACAGCCTCTTCGGGATTCAAAGATTCTACTGGTCACTCTCGCTGTCCCCCTCACCTACACTACATACTACTTAACATTCGAAGCAGAAAAACACTCTGAACCTTCTTTGTAACATGGTCTTTGAGAGTAGGGGTCTCCAAAGTGGAGTTCACACAAGACACTTAAATGCCCTAATCATGGCCCTGAAATTCTAGAACTTACGATTAAGGGAGTTCCCCTGTGTCACAGGGGGTTAAGTGCCCGGTCTTGTCACTGCAGCGGCACAGGTTACTGCTGTGAAGCAGATTAGATCCCTCACCCGGGAACTTCCACATTCCAAAAGCAAGGCCGAAGAAATAATAATGATAATAAGGAATATGAAAATTTAGCTCTCCTAAAATTTAGCAATCCATATTAATCTAAGGATTGTAATAGATATACGCAATTTATTTACAAAAGAAAAATAAAAAGGAGAGTTCCCTGGTGGTTCAACGGGTACAGTGGCTCAGGCTGCTGCTGCGGCAAAGGCTCAGTCCCCGACCCAGGAATCTCCACATGCTGTGGGCACAGCCAAACGAAAAAGAAAAAGGCTACCGATGCTGAGACCAAGGATCCACATTCTCACTAACAGAGGCATGATTCAAATATGTGTGGAGACAACTGCTTCAGAGCCACAATTATATCATTAGTTATGGTGAGGTTCCACATGGGAACCGTGATATACAGTATACATACTGAATTGTCATTGGGCCCAGCAATGTCCCGCTCTGTGCCACCTAGCCTAAAGTCACTCCTTCTGCCTCGACCTCCACGAGCACGTCACTCCTGCCCTTCTCAGAAAATATCTATTCATCTAACCACCTTGTCTTTACAGATCTGCACATAGTAACTCAGTCTACAAATCTAAAAGCTATGAGTTTATAAGTCAAGTTATAATACAGAGCTAATATAAGGAAAAATTTATGCACCTTTCTCTTGCTCTAAGACACAACTTCATTCAGAATAAAACGATCTTGGAGCTCCTGTCGTGGCTCAGTGGTTAACGGACCCAACTAGTATCCATGAGGATACTAGAAAAGTCACAAGAGATTCTCTGAGAAGTCACTGGTTTAGGAATACTTCTTTCTGGAGAAGGTTTAAGTGTGGATTTACAAGGAAAACCAGTTTAGTGTGCATTAAATATAATGTATTCCCTCTTTTTTAAAAATTATAGTTGATTTTTTTTTTTGGGGGGTCTTTTGTCTGTTGTCTTTTTAGGGCCACACAAACACCCACAGCATATGGAGGTTCCCAGGCTAGGGGTCTAATCAGAGCTGTAGCCGCCAGCCTTTGCCACAGCTCACAGCAACACCAGATCCTTAACCAACTGAGTGAGGCCAGGGAACGAACCCGCATCCTCATGGATACTAATGGGGTTCTTAACCCACCGAGTCACAATGAGAACTCCCACACTCAAAATCTTAAAGCTACACTACCACCCATGTTGAAACTGAAGGATGAACAAATGATCCTATAATAAAAAGAACAATTCTTGTTACATAATAAGCCAGTTATCACCCTTGCTGGTGAAAGAGGAGAGGAAGGGAGAGAGAAAAGGAAGGAAGTCAGTAGACAAAGCCCACTGAAGAGAGAAGCCAAGAAGAAACTTTGAGAAGAAAACCCTTGCTGAAGAAGCTGCCTCAGGTGAAACTGGCCGTCTTTAGTGCCGGGAGGCAGGCAGCAACAACAGGGAGGCCTGTGGGTACAGAGGAACTGGAGCGGCTTTGTTTTCCCGTCCTCCCCACAGCTGCCCTTCTAAGACCACAATGATGGTTCTACCAAGAATGACGAGCCCGCATTCAGGTTAAAATGACACTTGCACCTAGAGTAGGAAAAACTATAAATTATGCATCAGTCTGCATTCACCAGCCCCCATATGTACTTTGAAAGGATTCGTTTTATTTCAAAATTAGAAAACTGATCTAGGAGTAAAAACCTCATTAAAACATACGGCTTGGAAATACTCAGAACTTATTATTACAATGGTTTATTTTCTTAACGTACAAAGAGTATTTACAAGTCACTTTTATTTATTTTATTTTATTTCATTTTTTGTCTTTTTGGAGCCAAACTCACAGCATGTGGAGGATGCCAGGCTAGGGGTCGAATCAGAGCTGTAGCTGGTGGCCTACAACGCAGCTCACAGAAGCGCCAGATTCTTAACCCACTGAACAAGGCCAGGGATCAAACCTGCGTCCTCATGGATACTAGTCAGATTCGTTTCCCCTGAGCCAGGACGGGAACTCCTACTAGTCATTTTAAAACATTTTTTTACAGGACGACCTCTAATCCAACACTGTAAATTAACTATAGAAAGAAAGAAAGTAACTACAGAAAGACAGACCCAACAGAAAAGTAGGCAAAGACATACGCAAGTCACTACCGCTACCCAACAGGCACTCTGGTCAGCTTGTTCTTGCTGTCGGAGGCCACCTCCCATTACAAGGCCTGAAAGAACCAGACTTTGGCTTTTCTGGCCTCACCTGTACCTACAACATGGGTCCATGACTAATCACGGTCAATAGGAGCTGAGGGACAATCTGCTCGGGGCTTTCAGGAAGGGTTTTTGGTCTCAGTAAGAGACGTACACGAACAACAATACTCCCCCTTTACCAGCTGTGCTCAGGTGGACTGTCAGAAACGGGAACTCAACTCTCTCACATCTCACACCCAACTCCTCAACCAATCCTTTCTGCTTTTCCTTTGAAAGGTAAATGCAGAATCCCTTCTCCGACTTTTTTTCCCAAAACACCTCTCACCTGGCTGCCTGCAACGTGTTTATAACTACCATGCCTGCTTCTGCCTTTATCCGCTTCATCCACGTCTCAACACAGCAGCCAGCAGGAACCTTTCAGAGTTTTAGTCAGATAAGGTCAGTCCTCTGCTCAAAAGCCCGCAAAGCCATCTCATCTCACCCAGAACAAAAGCCACAAGATCTCACAGTGGGCGACGAGGGCCTGTGCGCTCTGGCTCCCAGCTACCCTCTTCGTCTTTCAGCCCCACCATCCTGGCTCTTCTTTCGGCTCTTTCTTGAAGGCGCCAGCACTCTCCTCTGCGCCCTCGGGAGAGGCCCTCCTCACACCTCTGCCCATGTGCACTCTACTTTTAAGACTCTGCTCAGGAGTTCCCTGGTGGCCCAGCGGGTTAAGGATCCAGTGTTGTCACTGCAGAAGTTCGGGTCACTGCTGTGGCGAGGGTTTAATCCCTGACCCTGGAACCTGACCCATCAACACCCAACATCTTCTGACACACGGATGCCTCCCTTACCCCACCAAAATGTAAGCTTCCTGAGGCCAATAAACATGGTCTGTTTTGCTCACCGTTGTTATTTTCCACACTTACAGACCACTGCCTGGTAACTGGAAGTGCACAATAATTATTTAACTGAATTAATCCAGCAACCATCAACAAGAAGCTGAAGATTTAAAAAAGCAGGAAACAATGGATAAGCAATGAGATCCTACTGCAGAGCACTGGGAACTCCAGTCACTTACAATGGAGCATGATAATGTGAGAAAAAGGAATGTACATAGGTATGTGTCACCTTGCTGCACAGCAGAAAATTGACAGGACACTGTAAACCAGGACAACAGCAAAAAATCATTGTAAAATAAAAAGAATAAAATTAAATAAATAAACAAACAAGCAGGAAACTACTGGGTCCTTGATAACTTCACTGAGCTACTGAGTTACAGTGGGACTTCTGGTCATATGAGGTTCAAATCTGGCTTATTTCAGCCGTATTAAATTAAGGGTTTTGTTACCTGAAGACAAAAGGCACCTGTACAAGGCACAGGTAGGTGATTTGCAAAAAACGAAATGCCAGTGGCAAAGACACTCAATTTAACTCAATCCTAAGACCTGCAAATTAAAATAACCATGAAATAACATGTCGCCTGGCAAAAACATAAAAGCTTAATACATGTATATCCTAATTCAGTATGAGTCCCTGACACATGAGCAGTATGCAGTGTCTTCTCATTTTACACATAAGCATATAGTTCCTAAGAGCATGATATTCCCTTGCCTGCTACTTTTTCCCTGTGCTCTGAACACTAGAGAGCAGATTCACTTTTGACCAATAATGTCAAAACGATAGTCACCTCGGAGAAAGTACTTGCTAATGCCACCCCTGGCCACGTGCTATCCACTTTTACCTGCCACCACAAACTGGCAAAACACACACCATTGTCATCCCAGGTTAAGGGTGATGAAACTAAGCTAAGAAAGATCAAGGTCAGTCCCAACTCAAGCAGCTACCACGGCGCAAGGCTAGAATCTGAACCTAAGCAGTGTGTGAGGAGCACCAGAACCCAACAAGCAGAGCTTTCTCCCAAACTCAGTGTTTCCTGCAACGCCTTTCCTCCGCCCGTGCTGCCCTCTCTGCCATTCGTTTTGTATTTGGGCTCTGACCCATGATGACAGGAAAAAAGGTATTCAAGTGACAGTGCCAAACTTACCAGAGAGAAATACTGTGACAGAAAAAGAAGATAAAAACGAAAAAACAATCAAAGATGGGTAGAAGTCCTTCATCTGAGTTTTCTCAACTGGAACAAAAAATGAAGATAATAATAGTATTTACTCTAGATTGCTAGTGATGATTAAACAGACAAATACAACACATGTAATGCTCTTAGGATAGGATACATTAAACAATCGAGTTTTGTCTTCATCATTATTGTCAACAAAGGGCTTCATAAGTGTCACCAAGGTGAGAAGCACGGATCAACTACATGACGGGAACTGGAAGAAACTGGCCAGAGACATGCATGACTTCAGGGACACCAAAGAGACAAGGACGGGCGTGCTGCTCTTCATTCTGGAACAAGGGCTTAAATGACTGCGTGAGGAGTTCTATTACAAGCACCGCTCTCATCTTCTGAAATGCATGCCCTGTCCCGACCCCACCGCACCGCCCACCCCCCACCCGGCGTAGGTGGCCAGCAAGGAAGCAGGGGAGGAGCGACTCCACCGCGGGAGCCTACGCCAGCACCTCCTCTCTGGAGGGCAACTGGTCAGCATCTATCCAGACCTGAAACGCATGGGCTCTTTGGTAAGAGAACTCCACATCTAGCAAGTTACCGTCTAGAATATGCCAACAAGTAAAAATATACAAATACAAGGATGTTTGCTACAAAGACAATGAAACTAGAAACCAACTAAATGAACACCATAAGGAAACAGTTAAATAAATTAGCACACTTCCACTTTAGTTTAACATCCATTTCTCGGAGTTCCCCTGCAGTGCAGCAGGTTAAGGATCCAGCACTGTCACTGCAACGGCTTGGGTCAGCGCCAGGGTACAGTTTCGACCCCTGGCCCAGGAGCTGCCGCGTGTTGCAGCACAGCCAAAAAAATTTAAGAATAAAAAAAAAAACATGTCTCCCCTAAGCTCTCTAACTACATGAGACCACTGTCTACCCAAGCTGCTGAAGTCAAACATCTAGACAACGGCTTCACTGCTTCTTTTTCTCACACCCTCCTCATCAGATCCTTTAGCAGACCTTGTCACAGCAGCTTTCGGAACACATCAAAACCTTACCACCCCTCTCCTCTACGACAAGCCTACTTGAAGCCACAGCCTACAAAATTCCTTCAACAGCTTTGCTGGTCCCCTGGTTTAAAACTCTCCAATGGGTTCCACTGCACAGACTAAAACCCCTGCTCCCGAGCATGGCGTGCCGAGCGCCCTATGACGTGACCTCTCAGACGTGACCTCCTGGGCTCTCCTCCCCGTCCAGTATCAACAGCCTTTTACTGTGGGGGGTCCCCTTGACCACGACACGCTCCGTCTGGCTTTGGAGACGTCACAACGAGCCGTGTTCTCCTCATAACTGCCTCGTCATCCAGGTCTATTCCAATACCATCACCTCAGCGAGACCTGCCGGCGAGCCCACCGCACACACGACTGCCTCTCAGAGCCGTGAACAGACACGCCCGATGCCATCGCCACCGTCTGCGTTCTTTACGGGATTTCTCACTGTTTGAAATTAAGTATGAGGAGCGCCTTCATGTCTCATTCCTCAGCCTGTTGGCTGAGAACAAGCGCGGGAGTGAGTTTACTTCGCTTCTCTCTCCAATGAAGCAGCCGCCCCGTGTGAGGAGGGGCCTGGCCTCTCTCGCCCCCCACGGAACCCCCGGAGTCGAGAACAAGCCTCGGAACAAGCAAGCACTGGATTCCTGTCAGCTGGATGAACTGTCAGGCAGCTTTTGAAAAGAATGACACTGATGGATACACACGCTAAAACGGAAAACGTCCGAGAAACTGTTAAGTGACCAAAGCAGCTCACGAAGCAACACATACGAAAGGATGGCGGCTGTGCGAAAATGAACGCAGGCGCGTCACACACACAGAGGCAACGCGCGCACGGCAAGAGTCGAGACAGACAGAGGGTAAAGCGCTCACGGTATCTCTCTCTGAAATACGGCGCCAGAGAGAGGTGAATCACACTCTCCTGAGCTATGTGAATGTTTTCACCAGCATGTCCCACATTCATAACTTTCTTGTGACACTTCTCCTAATGCTCCCCCTGCTGTAAAAGGCTCAACACACGCAGTGAGCGCGCTCTTTTCTCAACACCCGCAACATCTACACACAACCTAAAGATCCCATTATATTTCCACACGCTAACACAGTCTGAAACGCCAGATTTAAAAAAATCTGAGTATTTATTGGCTTTTGTTCTAGTCCAGCTCAAAAGTTGAAGGAGAATCTCTGGTTCAAACAGCAGACCAATTACGCACTTTTTATTCTCTTCAATAAAAGTTCACTGAAATGATATTTAAAAAATTTTTTAGATAAAAGAATTATTTAAAAATAAAACGGAGGCGTTCCCTTTGTGGTTCAGCAGTAACAAATGTGACTAGTATCCACGAGGATACAGGTTCGACCTCTGGCCCTGCTCAGTGGGTTAAGGATCCGGCGTTGCCATGAGCTGTGGTGTATTCACAGACACAGCTTGGATCTTGCATTGCTGTGGCTGTGGTGTAGGCTAGTAGCTGCAGCTCTGATTCCACCCTTAGCCTGGAAATGTCCATATGTTGTGGGTGAGGCCCTAAAGGCAAATAAATAAATAAAATGGAGAGATCTTTTCTAAAGAAAAGAAATCAGGGGCTGAAAAAGGGAACGAGTGAAACTGGTGTGGAGACCAGCACTTTGGGTAAAACAATGGACTCCCAAACGTCAGAATACAAAGGAAAAATTACCGTCTTCTCGCAAATCATTAATTCCCACCAAGAACTCACAATGAGCCCTTCTACTAGTTCTAACACATGAGTGATAAGGATCAGCAGGTGTTTGATGAGAAAGCCTACAACATAAATGAGACCAAGATAAACAACAATTACCCTACAGCAAAAGGAGGTTTAGTTTTTTTTGTTGTTGTTGTTTTGTTTTTTTGTCTTTTGTCTTTTCAGGGCCACACATGCGCATATGGAGGTTCCCAGGCTAGGGGTCCAATTGGAGCTGCAGCCACCACCTTACACCACAGCCACAGTAACTCAGGATCCGAGCTGCATCTTCGACCTACACCACAGCTCACGGCAACACCAGATCGTTAACCCACTGAGCGAGGCCAGGGATTGAACTCGAAACCTCAGGGTTGCTAGTCTAGTTCTTTAACCACTGAGTCATGACGGGAACCCCCGGAGGGTGATAATTTTAAAGAAAATTCTATTAACATTTTCAAAGACATTCAAAAAGGTTATGAATACATAAAATGGAAAAGGGATGCTGGGGGGAGGGCCTTGAAATTTAAAATATGACTGCCAAATTAAAATTAAAGACTCTGAGAGTAGGAGTTCCCGCTGTGGCACAGTGGGGTTAAGAATCTGACTGCAGCAACTCAGGTAGCTGCTGAGGTACGGGTTCGATCCCTGACAGTGCACTAAAATGGGTTAAAGGATCCTGCATTTGCCACAGCTGCAGCACACATCAAAGGTATGGCCACAGAAGGCGGGGGGGGGGGGGGGGGGGCCTTTTTTTTTTTTTTTTGCTTTTTAGGTCTATACCTGTGGAATAGGGAGGTTCCCAGGCTAGATAGGGGTCTAAATGGAGCTGTTGCTGCCAGTCTATGCCACAGCCACAGGAATGCAGGATCCGAGCTGTGTCTGCAACCCACACCACAGCTCACGGCAATGCCGGATCCTTAACCCCCTGAGCAAGGCCAAGGATCGAACCCGCAACCTCATGGTTCCTAGTCGGATTCATTTCCGCTGCACCATGATGGGAACTCCTAAGGCTTTTGTTTTTTGGGTGTTTTCTCCCTTTTTTTTTTCAAACTGTTGTTAGATGTGGTGACTTTTTTCTAAGAAGACAGCTGAAGGGGAATGCTGCAGCATTATGGTTTATGGTGTTACCATTTTAGCAATATTCTGCTCAAGAAACAGAAGCTTTTAAAAATAAATAAGTCTAAAGGGAGTTCCTGTTGTGGCTCAGTGGTTAACGAATCCGACTAGGAACCATGAGGTTGCGGGTTCGATTCCTGGCCTCGATCACTGGGTTAAGGATCCGGCGTTGCCGTGAGCTGTGGTGTAGGTTGCAGACACGGCTCGGATGTGGCGTTACTGTGGCTGTGGCGTAGGCCGGCGGCTACAGCTCCAATTCGACCCCTAGCCTGGGAACCTCCACATGCTGAGGGAGTGGCCCTAGAAAACGCAAAAAGACCAAAAAAAAAAGTCTACAAACAAACTAGGACAAACTACTTTAAAATACAAACTATATTGTGAGGAAGGTTCCATATGACAACAATGCTTTTCTTTTCTTTAGCATTACAGGTGTCATCAGTATCTGCTGGCAGGAAGAACAGTCCACTTTGCACTTCACCATAAGAACAAGATGGAGCAAAACGAGTGCATCATACATCATACTTCACTGAAGTCGCAGACACTTTTCCTTTTCCATTATCCATGAGACAACAAAAAGCTAAGAAACATTACAAACCAATTGACCTCCACAAACAACAAATGCTGGAGAGGATGTGGAGAAAAGGGAACCTCCCACGCTGTTGGTGGGAATCCAAGTTGGTACAACCACTATGGAAAACGGTATGGAGGTTCCACAGAAAGCTAAAAATAGAACTACCATGTGACACAGCAATCTCACTCCTGGGCATATATCCAGACAAAACTATAATTCAAAAAGATACATGCACCCTTATGTTCAATGCAGCACTATTCACACTAGCCAAGGCATGGAAACAACCCAAATGACCACTGATGGATGAATGGATAAAGATGATGTGATGCACACATACAACGGAATATTATTCAGCCATGAAAAAGAATGAAACAATGCCATTTGCAGCAACATGGATGGACCCAGATTATCATACTAAGTGAAGAAAGACAAATACCATATGATATCACTCATGTGAGGAAGCTAAAATATGACACAAATGAACCTATCTACAAAACAGACTCACAGAAAAAGATAACAGACTTGCAGCTGCCAAAGGGGAGGAGGTAGGGAGTGGGACTGACTGGGAGTTTGGGGTTAGGAGACGCAAACTATTATATTTAGAATGGATAAACAAGGTCCTAGCACAGAGAATTATATTCAATCTTGGGAGAGACCATGATGGAAAAGAATGTTTTGAGTTTCCGCTGTGGTGCAATAGCTTCCCTGGAGTGCCAAGACTCAGGTTTGATCCTGGGCCCAGCACTCTGGGTTAAGGATCCAGCATCAACACAGCTGCAGTGCAGGTCACAAGCGCAGCTAAGGGCTGATCCCTGGCTTGGGAGAATAAAGTCTAACGTTGAAAAAAAAAAAATGTACAAAACGGTACAACTGTAAATCAACTATACTTTTAATAATAAAAAAAAGTAAAAATATACACAGAAATACTTTACCAAACTCCTCTCATAATTAAAATATAAGCTGCAAAAAAATACATACATATATAAAAGAAGCTATTGTGTAATTTGATACTTCAGAGAAATTACATCTTTGTTATCATTAAAATGAAGCAAAGAAGGGAGTTCCCGTTGTGATGCAGTGGAAGTGAATCCGACTAGTATCCATGAGGACATGGGTTCCGTCTCTGGCCTTGCTCAGGGGATTAAAGATTCACCATTACTGTGAGCTGTGGTGTAGGTCGCAGATCCGGCTGGGATCCCGCTATGCTGTGGTGTAGGCCAGCAGCTGTAGCTCTGATGTGACCCCTAGCCTGGGAACCTCCAAATGCTGCAGGTGCGGCCCTAAAAAGCAAAAGAAAATAAAAATAATATCTATGTATAACAGTCACTTTGCTGTACAGCAGAAATTAACACAATATTGTAAATAAAAGAAGAAAGGACATCGCTGTATGGCATTATAGTCTTGTATTTTACACACTTTGCATATAGGTCTAGAGGTTAAAAACATGTGTATAAAAAAATGATACAATTAGAGCAATCATGACTTTATAACAAACTTATAACATTTACTCAAAGCAGCAACTGTTTATTCTGAAATATATACTACCAAGAAATTAAAATTCAAATGTATCTTGTTATAATACATTGTTTCCAAATCATTGGTCCTTACAAAAATAAGTCACATATTTCAGTATCATTTAACTTCACTTTTAGAAAAAAAAGTGGCCAGGGTTTAAAAAAAAAAAAATTCTACTACTTATAAATTAGGCACTGCTGTAGGTTCAATATACAATTAAAAATATTTTAGGGAGTTCCTGTCGTGGCGCAGTGGTTAACGAATCTGACTAGGAAACATGAGGTTGCGGGTTCGATCCCTGCCCTTGCTCAGTGGGTTAACGATCCAGCATTGCCATGAGCTGTGGTGTAGGTTGCAGACGTGGCTCAGATCCCATGTTGCTGTGGCTCTGGCGGAGGCCGGTGGCTACACCTCCGATTCGACCCCTAGCCTGGGAACCTCCATGTGCCTCGGGAGCGGCCCAAGAAATAGCAAAAAGACAAAAAAAAAAAAATTTTTAGAAGAGATAGTGTATCATGCTTAACATACACTACAAGATTTTATAGAAAAAAGATCTAACGAATGCCATCTGAAGGTAAATATATTAAATATTACATATAAGTATTAAGTATCTTAGAATAAGTAGCAGTATGAGTCCAATTATAACATAATAAAATTAATCCTATAGTTTATATTTTTACATAACAAAAAGGGAACATGTATTTATTTCAGAGAACTATTTTTCTTTCAGCTTGAAACAAGCTCTCTAGAGCACATTAGCTACAAAACAGTTTTGGCTTTTTTTTTTTTCTTCTTTTGATCTAATTAAATTCTAGCAGATCAACCAGAAGAAATATGTTAAAATGCTTTTTTCTTTTCTCAGTGTAACTGTGAGTTAAACACACATGAGAAAATACAATGAATATATTCAAACCTACCATGGAATACTTGGGTCAAACTGTTTTATCAGAATTTTTTTTTGTCTTTTTGTCTTTTCTAGGGCCGCACCCACAGCATATAAATATTTTAAAATGTGTCAAATTCATAGTACCTTTTAAATATTTTACAGAATATATCTACTCATGTACACAATCTATACAGAATTAGAATAAAAATGCTGAATTATTCTGTAACAGCCAATAAAATTACTTAAGAAACTATGTGAAAAACCTTGAAAACCAAAAAGGTGGGTTAAAGATACTACTTTATTCCCATTCATGTTCTATTAATCAAATTGAAAATCCAGAATTTAAAATGTGTGATTTGCCCTTGCCTTATTTGCAAACCCAGATTTGATTCCTCGATAAAAAAACACATCTCAACATCTAATACCATCATATTTAATGCTTTAATGCAATGAAATACATAATAGAGAAATGCAATACTTCTGTTAGTTTTGTCTTTGTTTATTTTTAACTGTAAGAATCCAAGCCAAGTCACCATCCAGAACCATATGCAAAAATACGATCCTCTGAAAAAAACAAAAGTTTTTATCCTTCGGGCATTTGGAGTTCTGGCTCTTTTTATTGTCATTTTACATTTTTGTACCTAAATTATCTTATAAAAGCTTCTATCACAGCTCGGATCAGCCATATTACCCTGCCAGATTCAATGCCACTTGATAAGAACAGTTTCAGCTTCACCAGCCACCCGCCGGCAGCTCAAAAGGGCAGGCTCCAGAGCTCCCAACCAAGACCTGCCAACTGGATCCCACTGCAGCAGGCACCCATACACGACAAAATAAAGGAGCATTAAGGTGCTTTCTCGCAACTTCTCCTATGGCTCTGAGAATCTCCCGCCACACATACCCACCACCAAACACACATACTAGACACACACTCACGGGAGCCCACAAGAAAGAGGAGGGGGAAGGGAGGTGGAGGAAAAAGCACTACAAGAGAAAGCAGATCCGTGCGTAGCAGGCGTCTCGAAAAGGTGGGCTGGATTTCTCCAAAGCCCAGACCGGGAACCTTGTGCAGACAGCCAACAGAGAAAGCCCTTAACTCTTTGCTAACCGTTTACAGGAACTTTCCCCCTACCGCTTGATTTCAAACAAACCAACAAAGCCCATTTTATTTGCCTAATACTTAATGAAATTTTGTTGGCAACTGAAAATATGAAACAAAAGGAAACAAACACATTTTGCATCACAACCTTAAAACCTTTATGGGTAAATCTCCAAATCCTTTTTCTATTCTATTATCTCTGGAGTGAGGAAGTCAAAAGTGAAATAGGAACCACAGAAAATGGTCTTGGGGGTCTACCAAAAATGTCTCACGCTTCTAAACCAGAGCCTCTTTTTTTCCATTAAACAAAGGAATTTCCATGCAAAAGTCTATTTAAGATGCTGCAACCGTTTTGTGCCAAATTGTTCTTACTCCTTTTATTTATAGGTGTTTACCATGGTTTTTTTTCTAAATATAAGTTTTTTTAACCACCTTTACTCAACCTCAAAACAAGTGTCTATAATTATGGACAATTACCCTCCTGCTCAATAAACAAACAATTTTACTTTTTCTCCTCAAAGTTCTCATCTTCTATGAAGCTGGCCAAGTGTTTTCTCCTGCTGGCACTGAACAAATAAAAGAAGTATTACGTAACTTGAGTCTACTTCTGTTGTTTTAAAAACTAATGAACTAGTTAAAATTATGATTTAACATGGGTCTTGGTTACCAAAGAATCCCTGTTTTTAAATAGACTAACATCTAAAGACTGTCAATTTGGGGAAGAATAGTAGGAAATGGGAATCGAGGTTTTGTTTTTTGTTGTTTTTTGTCTTTTTAGGGCTGAACCCAAGGCATGTGGAAGTTCCTAGGCTAGGGAATCGAGTCCGAGCTCTAGCTGCTGGCCTACACCACAGCTCCCTACGACGCAGGATCATTAACCCATGGGGCAGGGCCAGGGATGGAACTGACATCTTCATGGATCCGAGCTGGGCTGGTTACTGCCGAGCCACAAAGGGAACTCCGGGAATCAAGTTCTTAACTTTGTCTCCATAAAGACCAGGTCAAGAAATTTCTTTTTTCAGACCTGGTATCCTGTTAAATCTTACCAACTCAGAGAACTGATTATAGATCCCCTTATATGCAGGATTCTCCAAACCTACAATGTTATAGTAATCCCGCTGAAATACAGAATAATAAAATTAAAAGAATTAAGACATCAGCATTTATGTAGAAAGCAGCCCTTGTACAAAAATGCTAATTGTATGACTGGTGCTTAGGAGCAGCAGAGAGACTGGGGATAAATACAGGAGTCTAGGAAACCCCTTGTGGCACAGTGGGTTAAGGATCCAGCCTTGTCACTGAGGCCGCTCAGGTCACTGCTGTGGCATGGGTTTGATCGGTGGCCCAGGAATTTCTACAACCCACAGAATGTGACAAAATATTTGTAAATGAAGTGACTAGCAAAAAAGCAAAAAATAAATAAATAAATAAAAATAATTTTAAAAATGGGCAGAAGACCTAAACAGACATTTTCCAAAGAAGACATACAGATGGCAAAAAGCACATAAAAAGATTCTCAACATGGCTCATTATCAGAGAAATGCAAACCAAAACTACAATGAGGTATCACCTCACACCAGTCAGAACGGCCATCAACAAAAAGTCTACAAACAATAAATGCCGGAGAGGGTACAGCACTATTCATAATAGCCAAGACATGGAAGCAACCTAAATGTCCATCAACAGATGAATGGATAAAGAAGATGTGGTACATACATACAACAGAATATTAGTCAGCCACAAAAAAGAATGAAACACTGCCATCTGAGGCAACATGGATGGACCTGGAGATTGTACCAAATGAAGTCAGTCAGAACAAGACAAATGACATATGATACCACTTATAACGTGGAATCTAAAATATGATACAGGAGCTCCAGTCATGGCTCAGCAGTTAACAAACTTGACCAGCATCCATGAGGATGTGGGTTTGATCCCTGGCCCAGCTCAGTGGGTTAAGGATCCAGCACTGCCGTGAGCTGTGGTGTAGGTCTAGGTCACAGATGCGGCTCAGATCCCAAGTGGCTGTGGTGTAGGCCAGCAGCTACAGCTCCAATTGGACCCCTAGCCTGGGAACCTCCATATGCCTCAGATGTGGCCCTAAAAAGACAAATAAATAAATAAATAAATAAATAAGATACAAATGAACTTATTCACAAAACAGAAATGGACTCAGGCTTAAAAAAACAAAAGCAAAAAGAAAACACCACCTATGATTACCACAGAGCAAAGGTGGGTAGGAAGGCTAAATTAGGAGTTTGGGATTAACATAAACACACGGCCATAGATAAAAAAGGTTATCAACAAGGACCTACTGTACAGCACAGGGAACTCGACTCAACATTCTGTAATAACCTATGTGACAAAGAATTTGAAAAAGAATAGATATATGTATAACTGGATCATTTTGTTGTACACTTGAAACACAATACTGTAAATCAACTATATACTCCAATACAAAATAAAATTTTTAAATTTCTCCTCATACTACTATGCCCTATTGAGACACAGAATTGAGACTGAAAAAGGACAATAAAGGAAATGTTTTGACTTGCCAAAAAAATCGAAAATCCTAAGATGCTGCTTATCTTAATCTATAAATGTTTTTCTTAATTCTCTCCTTCTACAATGACCTGAATAAAACCTGAATGCATTAAAAGAAATAAGGGAAACTAACTACATAAAAGATAATTTCTATATAGCCTAAGAAGGTAAAATACTTAGAGCCAATGTCTTAAAATGTTATGTAAAGAACTTAATAATACAAAAAACATTAAGAATACCTCCCCTCCAATAAATTACGGGGAAAATATGATTGAGCAATGCTCAAGAAACACAAGTAATAAAATTCAAGGATGTTCATCAGTCCTACTAGCTAGGCAAGCAAAAATTTTAAACTTAAATACTATTTCTCAATTATTAAACCAAGAATAAGATGATAAAGGTTTTAATACACCATACTTGACAAAGTTTGTTCCAACTAGTCCTAACATACATTGCTCACTGACATTACAATTTGATACATCCCTTCTGGGGAGCATTTTAAAATTCTGATAAAAACAAAAGTTCACTGGAGTTCCCACTGTGGTGCAACGGAAACGAATCCGACTACTATCCACGAGGATTCGGGTTTGATCCCTGGCCTCGCTCAGTGGGTTGCCATAGCTGTGGTGTAGGTCGCAGATGCAGCTTAGATCCCACGTTGCTGTGGCTCTGGTGTCGGCCAGCAGCTACAGCTCCGATTTGACCCCTAGCCTAGGAACCTCCATATGCTGCATGCACGCCCTAAAAAATTAAAAGTTCAGGGAATTCCTGTTGTGGCACAGCAGATACAAATCTGACTAGTATCCATGAGGATTCGGATTGGATTCCTGGCATTGCTCACTGGGTTAAGGATTTGGCATTGCCATGAGCTGTCGTGTGGGTCACAGACGCAGCTTGGATCCTACGGTGCTGTGGCTGTGGTGTAGGCCGGCAACTGTAGCCCCGATTCGACCCCCTAGCCTGGGAACTTCCATGTGCTGCTGGTGCCGCCCTAAAAAGAAAAAAAAGAAAAAAAAAAAGAGTTGACATATTTTTGGCCACACCCATGGCATGCAGAATTTCCTAGGCCAGGGACTGAACCTGAGTCATGGCAGTGACAACACAAGATACTTAACCCACTAGGTGATCCAAGAGTTCACATGCAGTAGGAACTTACTAATTAATGGGCATTGTTCTTTTCTTTTTTTTTTTTGCTTTTTTAGGGCTGCACTTGCGGCACACGCAAGTTCCCAGACTAGGGGTCGAATCAGAGCTGCAGCTGCCAGCCTACACCAAAGCCACAGCTACAGTAATGCGAGATCTGAACTGCATCTGCAGCCTACACCACAGCTCATAGCAACGCCAGATCTTTAACCTACCAAGTGAGGCCAGGGATTGAAGCAGCTTGCTCATGAATACTAGTTGGGTTCATTACCACTGAGACACAAGAACCCCCTAGGCATTCTTCTAAAGGCATTCTGAACACGTATCCTCTTTAACTCTCTGACAGGTATTTTATGACAGGTATTTTATCACATTCCCATTTTGCGGATTAGTAAACAAACACAGATAATAAGTAGCTTATACAAAGAATGTGAAAGAGGGAGTTCCCGTCGTGGCGTAGTGGTTAACGAATCCGACTAGGAACCATGAGGTTGCGGGTTCGGTCCCTGCCTTGCTCAGTCGGTTGACGATCTGGCGTTTCCATGAGCTGTGGTGTAGGTTGCAGACGCGGCTCGGATCCCGCGTTGCTGTGGCTCTGGTGTAGGCCGGTGGCTACAGCTCCAATTGGACCCCTAGCCTGGGAACCTCCATATGCCGTGGGAGCGGCCCAAGAAATAGCAAAAAAGACAAAAAAAAAAAAGAATGTGAAAGAGTCAGAATTTGAGACCCAGCAATTAGACCCCACTCACCTATAAATATTTATCAAGAATCATAAAATGTTTCGGGAGTTCCCGTTGTGGTTCAGCGGATTACAAACCCAACTAGTATCCATGAGGATGTGGGTTCAATCCCTGGCCTAGGAACTTCTGTTCACCACGGGCATGGCCAAAAAAATAAAAATAAACTAATTATATTTTAACCAAAGCTCATACTAATTCCAACCTATTATCCCAAAGACCTTTATTCCAAAGAAAAGCCCTACATTTGATAAGAGCTTCTTAGTAACACGGATAGGAACTCTTTTAGGATTCAACAATACTACAGAATTCCTTTGCGGCACTGCAGATTAAAGAGCTGGCATTGTCACTGCAGAGTTGGGTGTTTGATCCCTGGACCAGGAACTTCCACATGCTGTGGGTGTGGCAAAAACACTAGTATTGAGAAGTAGAATGAGATCTCATAAATACGTATTTGATATGAAATCCTGGCAGTCAAGAGAGCCTAAAAACATTTTTTTTTTTTTCTGTTTGAAATGATCATGAAGTTCTCCATCCAGCATCATTTCCCAATAGCAGCACTGGCCAGTATCAAGAATCTCAAGGAGTTCCCGTCGTGGCGCAGTGGTTGACGAATCCGACTGGGAACCATGAGGTTGCGGGTTCGGTCCCTGCCCCTGCTCAGTGGGTTAACGATCCGGCGTTGCCGTGAGCTGTGGTGTAGGTTGCAGATGCGGCTCGGATCCTGCGTTGCTGTAGTTCTGGCGTAGGCCGGTGGCTATGGCTCCGATTCGACCCCTAGCCTGGGAACCTCCATATGCCTCGGGAGCGGCCCAAAGAAATAGCAAAAAAAGACAAAAAAAAGGCATCTCAGGACGCTTGTCACCAGCACTGCACCACTGCAAGGCTTCCACAGCCCAGACACTTCCAGTGAACGGTTTCTCCTCCCCTGACCCAGGAGGAATGAATCCAAAGACAAAGTGGTTCCAAAAGGGTTAAGGATTCAGATCACTCCTGTGGCCTAGATTCAATCCCTGGCCTGGATCCAAATCCTGGCCAAAAAAAAAGAAGGGTTAACTGAAGGCGTAAGGCGTCACTAAAGAGGCTAAGAAGTACACTGAATGGTAAAGACAAAGGAAAAATAAAAGAGAAATGAGTCCAGCAATAAAAAGGGGGAATAATTTCTAATATAAATTAGCTACTCAGGGGAAAAATAATACACACCTTGGTTTATTCACAACTTTCATCACTCTTTAAAATAATCATAAGCTCCCCCTGTGGCACAACGGGATCAGGGGCATCTTGGGAGCACTGGGACACAGGTTCAATTACCCACCTGGCATAGTAGGTTAAGGATCCAGTGTTGCCACAGCTGTGGCTTAGGTCTCAACTTCGCTCAGATCTGATCCCTGGCCTGGGAACTCCATATGCCACAGGGCAGCCAAAAAAACCAAACAAGCAAACAAACAAACAAAACATAAGAAATAAAAAACTGGGAGTTCCCATTGTGGCAAAGCGGTAGTGAACCCAACTAGTATCCATGAGGACACAAGTTCAATCCCTCACAGTGAGTCTGGGATCCAGCATTACTGTGGGCTGTGGTGTAGGTCCCAGATGCTGCTCAGATCTGGCAGTGCTGTGGCTGTGGTGTAGGCCAGCAGCTGCAGCTCTGATTTGACCCCTAACCTGGGAACTTCCATACGCTGCAGGTGCAGCCCTAAGAAGCAAGGAATAATAATAATAATAATAAAGAATATAAAAAACTTTACATTCTTTTTCTTTACCACACCCACAGCATATGGAAGTTCCTGGGCCAGGGATCAAAACCAAGTCACGGCTTGACAGCAGGGACTTGAGCCAGATCCTTAACCCCCTGGTGGAATTCAAGGGAACTCCTGCAATGTCTCCTCTTTTTTTTTTTAAGGGCAGCACCTGCAGCAAATGGACATTTCCAGGCTAGGGGTCGAACTGCAGCTACAGCTGCTGGCCTACGCCGGAGCCACAGCAGCAAGGGATCCGAGCCGCGTCTGCAACCCACACCACAGCTCTCAACAACGCAGGATCCTTAACACACTGAAGGAGGCCAGTGATGGAACCCACATCCTCATCGTGGTTACTGGGGGGTTTGTTACTGCAGAGCCACCATGGGAACTCCTGAACTCTTTACTGAGGACACAGTGTTAAAAGAGCACAGACACCATGTTCAAGCTCACAGTCAGAGTTCCCGTTGTGGCTCAGTGGTTAACAAACCTGACTAGCATCCATGAGGATGCGGGTTTGATCCCTGGCCTCAACTGGTGGGTTAAAGTTCTGGCACTGCCGTGAGCTGTGGTGTAGACTGCAGATGCAGCTCAGATCCCGAGTTGCTGTGTCCCTAGTGTAGGCTGGCAGCAACAGCTCCTATTCGACCCCTACCCTGGGAAGCTCCATATGCCACCAGTACAGCCCCAAAAAGACAAAAAAAAAAAAAAAAAGCAGCAGCAGTAGCAGCTCACAGTCTGATCTAGCATCTCCCTCAGCTGCGCCTGGCTGTCTGCAGAACTCCTGAACCTTGCAACAGTTCTCAGGCTCGATAACACAATGTAAGGCTTGTCACAGTATTTTTTAATTAATTATATCAAAAGTATTGAGGTTTGTGAAAATTCACTTAAGAACAAGTTAGGGGGAGTTCCCGTCATGGCGCAGTGGTTAACGAATCCGACTAGGAACCATGAGGTTGTGGGTTCGGTCCCTGCCCTTGCTCAGTGGGTCAAGGTTCCGGCGTTGCCGTGAGCTGTGGTGTAGGTCGCAGACGTGGCTTGGATCCCGCGTTGCTGTGGCTCTGGCGTAGGCCGGTGGCTACAGCTCCGACTGGACCTCTAGCCTGGGAACCTCCATATGCCGCGGGAGCGGCCCAAGAAATAGCAAAAAGACAAAAAAAAAAAAAGAACAATTTAGGGCAGTTTAAGATTATCCCCATAACAATGTCTTTCCCCTCACTTGCATTTCAACATGCCTTCTAGGGTTCAATCATAACATACACTCTGAAATGCACATTACCCAGTCTACCAAAATCTGACAATACTAACCACAGAGAGGGGTTCCCGTCTTGGCGCAGCGGGAATGGATCTGACTAGGAGAATGAGGTGGCGGTTTCGATCCCTGGCCTTGCTCAGTGGGTTAAGGACCCAGCGTGGCTGGGATCCCGCACTGCTGTGGCTGTGGTGTAGGCCTGCAGCTGTAGCTCTGATTTGACCCCTAGCCTGGGAATCTCCAAAATGCCACACGGTGGCCCTAAAAAGCATAAAAGTAAATAAATACATAAAATACTAATCACAAAGTATCTTCCCTTGAATATCACTTAGCGGAAACAAATCCAATTAGGAACCATGAAATTGTGAGTTTGATCCTTGGCCTCGCTCAGTGGGTTAAGGATCCGGCATTGCCGTGAGCTGTGGTGTAGGTCACAGACATAGCTCAGATCCTGCATTGCTGTGTCCATGAGAGGCCTACAGCTCTGATTCTACCACTGTCCTGGGAACCTCCAAATGCTGCACTGCAGTCCTAAAAAATAAAAAATAAAAAAGAGACACATGCACACACACACACAAAAGATCTCATAAAAAAAAGAACTCAGCTTTAAGGAAAAAACCATCCGTCCCCTCCTGCATCCAAGACTAGATCCTTCAGAAGGCAGTTTATTTTTTGAGTAAAGGTTCCTATTCCGGGGGCTATGAACCCCTACAATGCTTTTGGATAAGCTTCAGGGACTCACTGAACACACCCCATTAAATTACATAAATGTGTGTACCTAGATTCATGTATGCCTTCTTCGATGGAAATCGAGCCTATATTTAAAGGGGTCTGTAACCCCAAAAAAAGATTAAAAACCACTCAAAAGATTTAATTGTACCCACACTACAAAGAACTCAGATCAATTAGGCAATTTGCCCTTCTTAATCCTCTTGCTTAATTCCTGCCTATTTAATGCTAATAAAGTTATCAAACATATAAAGTGATTGTGTATGTCAGAAACCATTCTAAGTGCTTTACACAGATTATTTAACTTGCACACCTCAGTGAGGTAGGTACTATTATCCCACTTAGCAGGCGAAGCAACTAAAGCACCAAGAAGTCATCTGCCAAAGTCAAACTGCTGTTCTGTTCATAAAACTTCTCCAAATGAAGTATGGCTATTTGCTTGTGTATATATTTCCTACTTCTCTCAGGTAGTGGGTCTTTATGTTTAACCCTCACCAGAGCCAAAGAGAAAGTTGATTTTGTCAAAGACTCATCTCTGCTAGGCTGCCAATTACACAGAACACTCAGTTAAAGAAAAGCCTTAAGTACCACACATGCTCAAAGAGAAACTTGAAAGATACGTTCTCCCCAGGATAAAACGTGGCTTGGGATTTTTAAGGTAAGCATCTGATCAGTTAAAAGTTATCTGCTTGGATGTGAAAAACTCTGAAGAACCTACAAAAAATACTAAAACTGGGAGTTCCCACTGTGGCGCAATGGGTCAAAGGATCCAACATTGCTGCAGCTACAGTTCAGATTCAACCCCTGGCCCGGGAACTTCCTTCCATACACCTCAGGTTCAGCCATAAAAAAAAAAAGAAAAAAAACTTTAAGAAAAAAAATACTAAAACTAATAAATGAGTTTACCAAAATAACAGAATATACAAGGTGTGTCTGTGTGTGTGTGTATCTCAATTATGCTTCAAGAATTGAGCCCAATCTCTCTCTCCTACTGCAAAACCACACTGTAGGGGCCCCATGAATAAAATCAGCCTTACTCTTAAAAAAAAAAAAAAAGGGAGTTCCCGTCGTGGCGCAGTGGTTAACGAATCCGACTAGGAACCATGAGATTGCGGGTTCGGTCCCTGCCCTTGCTCAGTGGGTCAAGGTTCCGGCGTTGCCGTGAGCTGTGGTGTAGGTTGCAGACGCAGCTCGGATCACGTTGCTGTGGCTCTGGCGTAGGCCGGTGGCTACAGCTCCGACTGGACCTCTAGCCTGGGAACTTCCATGTGCCGCGGGAGCGGCCCAAGAAATAGCAAAAAGACAAAAAAAAAAGTGTTTCTATAAACCAGCAGTAATTTATAAATGAAATTCAGAAAATTCCATTTATAATAGCATCAAAAAAAATTACTTAGGAATAAATTTAACAACAACAAAAAAGATCTGTACACTGAAACTTATAAAATATTGCTGAAGGAAATTTTAAAAAGACCAAAATGAAGAGATATGTGGTTTCATGTATTCAAAAAGTAAGGTATCGATTCTCTCAAAATTAATCTATAGATTCAACATTACCCCTATCAAAACCCCAACAAATTTTTTTTTGGTAAAAACTGACAAGCTGACCCTAAAATTTATATGAAAATGCATAAAACCCATAATGGGAAAAAAAATTTTTTTTTTCCTTTTGGCTTTTTAGGGCTGCACCCAAAGCATATCGAAGTTCCCAGGCTAGGGGTCAAATAGGAGCTACAGCTGCTGGTCTATATACCACAGCCACAGCAATGCCCAGACCCCTAACCCAGTAAGCGAGGCCAGGGATAGAACTGCATCCTCATGGTGACTAGCCATGTTTATTACCACTGAGCCACAACAGGAACTCTTATGCAAAATAATTTTGGAAAAGAACAAAACTGGGAGAATCAGCACTGCCTGATCTCAAAACTTAATGAAGACAGTGCACTGCCGGCATGAGGACTGACATACAGATCAATGGGACAGAAGAGAATTCAGATATAAACCCGTACATTTATGATCAAGGGATTTTCAACAAAGATGCTACGACAACTCAATGAGGAAAGGACAGTCTTCAACAAATTGTGCCGGAACAACTGTACATCCACTTGCAAAATCATTAGACTTTACCTCCCGCCACACACAAAATTAACTCCACATGTATCAATGACCCTAATGTAAAAACCTAACAGCATGAAAGTTTCTAGAAGTAAATGCATATCTTTTGGATCTTGGTGACAGAGTTCTCAGATATGGCACCAAAAGCACAATCCTAAGGGAAAAAAAACTCATAAACTAGACTTCATCAAAATTAGAAACCAAAGCATTTCAAAAGACTTTTTTTTATTACTCAATGAATTTTTTTTATATTTATAGTTGTACAAAGATCATCACAAAAGACATTGTTAAAAAATGAAGAGACGGAGTTCCCGTCGTGGCGCAGTGGTTAACGAATCCGACTAGGAACCATGAGGTTGTGGGTTCGATCCCTGGCCTTGCTCAGTGGGTTAAGGATCCAGCATTGCTGTGTAGGTTGCAGACAAGGCTCGGATCTGAGTGGCTGTGGCTGTGGCTCAGACTGGCAGCTACAGCTCCAACTGGACCCCTAGCCTGGGAACCTCCATATGTCAAGGGTACGGCCCTAAAACGACAAAAAAAAAAAATATGAAAAGTATAATGAAGACATCAAATCTCTCTGTCAGCACTTCAGCTCCTAATCCGTAAACTGAAAACACTGGAATAGAAGACTCTGAGGTTCGTTTCTAGTTCTGGGGTTAGATAATCTGAAAAAGAAAACTAGGCAAGTATTATTTCTTGGTGAAAAAGAATAGGGTGGGTTAATTACACCTCAAAAACTGGACAAACTATAGAAAAAGATGACATTTGTGGTTATAAGCATGAGGGTTGGGGGGAGGGGAACTGGATGAAGGGGTCAAAGGTACAAAGCCCCCGTCACATGGGATTGCTACGGATGTAACTCACAACATGACTAACAGAATTAACACTGCTGTACATTAGGTACCAGAGTACATATAAGAGAGAAAACCTTTATTTTTTCCTTTTTCTTTTGTATCTGTATGAGATGCTCACTAAACTTACTGTGCTACTCATAACATGGTGTATATAAGTCAAATTATTATGCTATCCGCCTTAAAACTACACAGTGTTGTATGCCAAAGACAACTCAGAAAAAAACTGGAAGAAGAAGAGTTCCCATCGTGGCTCAGTGGTTAACGAATCCGACTAGGAACTATGAGGTTGCAGGTTCGATCCCTGGCCTTGCTCAGTGGGTTAAGGATCCGGCATTGCCGTGAGCTGTGGTGTAGGTCGCAGACACGGCTCGGATCCCATGTTGCTGTGGCACTGGCGTAGGCCGGTGGCTACAGCTCCAATTCGACCCCTAGCCTGGGAGCAGCCCAAGAAAATGGCAAAAAGACAAAAACTGGAAGAGAAAAAGGAAAAATATGAGCATGCAAATTACTTTGGGTTCTCATTCTGGTCCACATAACACGACAAATGGGGTAAAGATACTCCCTCCACACCATCTTCCCAATTTTGGCAAGGTTTTTTGTTTGGGTTTTTTTGCTTTTTGTTTTTTTGTGGGGTTTTTTTTTTTTTTTTGGTCTTTTTAGGGCCGCATTCACGGCTTATGGAGGTTCCAGGCTAGGGGTCCAATCAGAGCTGTAGCCACCGGCCTACACCACAGCCACAACAACCCCAGATCACTGACCACTTAGCTAGGTCAAGGGTCAAACCCACATCCTCATGGATACTAGCTGGGTTTGTTAACTGCTGAGCCACAACTGGAACTCCCCAGTTCTTTTTTCTAGCAAAGATACCATGTTACTTTTCATCTTCAATGGCTCCCTACTGCCTACAGTAAAAATTCAAACCTCCCCCATACAGCATAAATTGGCATGACATTATAAATCAAATATAAGTTAATTTAAAAAAATGTTTGGGGAGTTCCCATCGTGGTGCAGTGGAAACGGATCTGACTAGGAAGCATGCATGAGGTTACAGGTTCAATCCCTGGCCTCAGCTCAGTGGGTTAAGGATCCAGTATTGCTGTGACCTGTGGTGTGGGTCACAGACACGGCTCAGATCCCACGTTGCTGTGGCTGTGGTGTAGGCAGGCAGCTACAGCTCTGATTAGACCCCTAGCCTGGGAACCTCCATATGCTGCGGGTGTGGCCCTAAAAGGACAAAAGACCAAAAAAAAAAAGTTTGCCTTCTCTTTTATTCAAACTTAACCAGTATACTTTCCCTTACTCATTTTCTCACCCAAATGGACTGGAGTTTCTTTCTTTCTTTGTGAGCATTTCTTTGTGAGCTTTACTGAAGTATAACTGACAAATAAAATTGCAAGATATTTAACACAAACATCATGATGATTTGATACGCACCGTGAAAGGGTTCCTCCCGTCTAAATCAATACATCCATCACCTCATACGTACACAGTGTGGCGGCGAACATCTGTGTTCTACTCGCCTGCAAACTTCCACTCTGTGACAGTGTCGCCCACCACAGAAGTGATGCTGTTAGGTCTGCAGATCCTATTTATCTCACAGCTGAAATACAACTGGAGATAACACAACTGCAGTTTTGTGGGGGTTTTTTTCTTTTTCGGGCCGCGCCTGAGACATATGCAAGTTCCCAGGCTAGGGCTCGAATCGGAGCTACAGCTGCAGGCCTACACCACAGCCACAGCAATGAGGGAGCCAAGCTGTCTGTGACCTACACCACAGCTCATGGCAACTCCAGAACCCTAACCCCCTGATCGAGGGCAGGGATTGAACCCAAATCCTCATGGATACTAGGCGAGCTCACTACCACTAAGCCACGACGGGAATTCCAAAACTGGAGATTTTTAAACAGCAAAAACCAGAGTCAGAGGCACCTGGATTCAAATCCTAACTCAATCACTTACTGACTTTGTGATCTTCCCGAAGCCTTAGCTCCATCACCTGTAAATCGGGAACTAATTAATTCTACTGCAAGCCACCACTGAGTATCCAACGAGAGAACCCACACGGCCATGCAGGGCCGTTCCCGGCCTTTCCGTTCTCTTCAACTGTTGGTTTTCGCTCTTCCAGACTCAACTCAGACGTCTTCCTCCAATTCCCCCGCCTCAAGTTCCCTCTTCCCTAAGCTTCCTCAGTACTTTGAGCATGTTCTACCACAGGAGCTGCTGCTTTGCCCTAGAGTTTGCCCTGAACTGGTAAAAACCGAGGGTAGGGATTGGGTCCTGTTGCGGTTTCTTCAGCACCCAGTAGCGACCAGGTAGTATCTTCCTCAGGCAATTAACAGAAAACAGAGAGACAAAGAAAACCCAACCGAAAAGACGACATACGCTTCAGGAACTTACTTGGGGGGGTGGAACTGATTTTAAGTCACCTATAATCTCATTAACATTACATAGCCATTTCATTTTTTTTATTTATTGGGGCTTTTTTTTCTTTTTTGGTTTTGTCTTCTCAGGGCCGCACCCGTGCCATGTGGAGGTTCCCAGGCTGGGGCAGAATCAGAGCTGTAGCCTCCAGCCTACACCACAGCCAAGCAACGCCAGATCTGAGCCTCGGCTGCGGCCTACACCATGGCTCATGGCAATACCGGATCCTTAGCCCACTGAGTGAGGCCAGGGATCGAACCTGTGCCCTCACAGATTCTAGTCAGACTCGCTTCTGCTGAGCCACGACGGGAACTCCCACAACAAATTTTAATATTTGATTTCTTCCCTCCTTTCATGTAGGAGAAAGGAAGAAAACATTAAGTACAGGGGAGAAAGAGAATTCTAGCTCCCTGGTGGTACAGTGGGTTAAAGAGCTGGTGTTGTCACTGCTGTGGCACAGGTTCAATCCCTGGCCCAGGAGCTTCTGTATGCCACAGGCGGAGCCAAAACAGAAAGAATAATCAACAGCCCAAGCCCTATGCCTCCTATACTATTTCTACCTCTGGAAAATGTTATTTTGTATTTAATAGTATTATTAAACACATCCCTTAATTGATATTTTGTAACACAACAGTCCACCAGATGGTCATACCCCATAATAGGCAACAAAACATACTCCCAAGTCAAATACGAATTTTTGGACTAAGCTAAATGTTACTCTACGTGATATTTATCAGTTCTTTTTACCATATTATTTCCAGATCTTCCTCCAGAAATGACGGGATTTCACTTCCCTACCCCCTTGAAAGTTAAATGCTTACGCATGATGTTCTCGGGCCAATGAAATGTAAATGAGACAAGACAAGCCCCACTTCTGGAGAGTCTCTGAGAGCCAGGGCACAATCTACCAGGTTCTCCTTTTCCTGCCTTGGCAGGTGCGGAAAGACAGAGATGGTGCCTCGCTCTACCTGGGCATAACTGCTAGAGCGGAAAGCTTCTAAACCAGCCCATGACCAAGGTGTACCACCAGCAAGAAATAAGCCTTCAGGAGTTCCCGTCATGGCTCAGTGGAAACGAATCTGACTAGCCTCCATGAGGAGGCAGGTTCAATCCCTCACCTCGCTCAGTAGGTTAAGGATCTGGTGTTGCCGTGAGCTGTGGTTGTGGTGTAGGTCGAAGATGCAGCTCGAATCTGGCGTTGCTGTGGCTGTGGTGTAGTCCGGCAGCTACAGCTCCTACTGGAACCCTAGCCTGGAACCTCCAACATGCCATGGGTGCAGCCCTAAAAAGCAAAAAAAGCAAAAAAGGAAATAAGCCTTTCCAGCCTGCAGTCACTGAGAACTGAGGTTGTTTGTCGCCCGGCATATCCTAAATATTCTGACATACACACAGAGAGGAGTTTAGTATTTCTGTATGACATCCCCCTCTCCAGCTTTAAGAATGTTCTGCACCAAGTTGAGTCTCACATTTATTACCACACTTTTTAAAATATGGAATAAATTTTAGGATCTTTTTCAAAAAAAATAAAGACAGCCCAAGGGTTAGCAGAATAGTCAAATATTTTCAATGAAAAGATTTTAAAAATTCAATTAATTGCACAGAAAAACGGCCAAGTGTACAGGGACAGTGTATAAACAGCAGCATGCTAATACTCCCCTATTTACCCAAACTATTTCTACTACTTCCTCTCCCTGCAGAAACTGAATAACAGAGACTCAGGGTTCAACAGAGCACTACAAGCAGTCACTACCAATCAATTAGGGTCGGCTCTCAATATGAAATCGATTTGCCACCTCAACTGGTTCCATGTCATCATTCTCATACACTAGAAAACCCAGACCTATGGAAGCCAACAGGTTGCTCGAACTCGTGGAGACGATTGCCTGCTTCTGCAACATCCATTCCCACCCTCAGTAACACTCTAAATCTGTTCTGGTGGTGGTCTCTTTGTAATACACAGAAATAGGGAATCACTATTTGTGCACCAGGAACTAACACAGTGTTGTAGGTCAAATACTATAAAAACAAAGAAACTGGAGTTCCGGGCGGGGGGGGGGGGGTGAAACTCACAGAAAAAGAGATCAGATTTGCAGTTATCAGAGGAAGGGGGTTGAGGAGAGCCAGGTGGATCAAGGTGATCAAAAAAGAACTAAGTGCTAGGGATGTAATGCACAACATGATTTAATGTAATTAACACGGTGGTATGTTGTATTATAAAAGTTTCAGGAGTTCCCGCCGTGGCGCAGTGGTTAACGAATCCGACTGGGAACCATGAGGTTGCGGGTTCAGTCCCTGCCCCTGCTCAGTGGGTTAACGATCCGGCGTTGCCGTGAGCTGTGGTATGGGTTGCAGACGCGGCTCGGATCCCGAGTTGCTGTGGCTCTGGCGTAGGCCGGTGGCTGCAGCTCGGATATGACCCCTAGCCTGGGAACCTCCATATGCCGCAGAAGCGGCCCAAAGAAATAGCAAAAAAAAAAAAAAAAAAAAAAAAAGTTTCTAAGACAGTAAATTCTAAGAGTTCCTATCACAGAGTTCCCATTGCAGCTCAACAGGTTAAGGACCTGACATTGTGGCGATGCAGGTTCGATCCCTGGCGTTGCTCAGTGGGTTAAGGATCCGGCATTGCCACAAGCTGCGGAGTAGGTCTCAGATGCAGCTCAGATCTGGTGTGGCTGTGGAGAATAAACACTCCTATTCAAGTCGATGTTACTTAGGGGTTTTCTATCACACAAAGACAGACCTAATCCAGGCTCAGGAAGAGAGCTCATCTATTCTGACACAGAGTTTATGATATTCCAAATATATACATGTATGAAATCTCTGTATGTCCAAAGTAAAAATCATACCCTTATGAAGGCTGATATTCATAATTATTTTATCTTATCTAATTATAATCCAATCTACAATATAACAACTATATTTTGAAATACCACTTAAATTCCTCAATAATTAAAAAATCTCTATTTCAAAATACCGTAGTGAAATGGGGGACAGAAGTTAGGGGTTAGTCTCACTTAACTATCTCAGTAAAAATAAGCTAGAAAACAGTAATGATTTTTTTTTTTCTGCACTCACGGCATGCACAAGTTCCCAAGCCAGGGATCAAGCCAGTGCCACAGCAGTGACAGTGCATGATCCTTAACCCTCTGAACCACCAGGGAACTCTGTGATTTTTATCATTTATATCTCAAATATTTCTTAAGAATCTCTTGGAATTCCCGTTGTGGCACAGTGAAAGCTAATCTAACTAGGAACTGTGAGGTTGTGGGTTCGATCCCTGGCCTCGATCAGTGGGTTCCGGATTTGACATTGCCGTGAGCTGTGGTGTATGTTGCAGACATAGCTTGGATCTGGCATTGCTATGGCTGTGGTGTAGGCCAGCAGCTGTACCTCCGATTAGACTTCTAGCGTGGGAACCTCCATATGCTATGGGTGTGGCCCTAAAAAGAAAAAAAAAAAAAAAAGAATCCTGCTATATGGTTTATTATAGCAAAATCTAACAAATTAAAACAACAACCTTCCGTTTTTTCATAATTTTCCAGTCTGGGCTGGGCTCAGCTGGCTGGTTCCTCTGCTAGTGTCAGTGATGGTCAGTTCTGTAGCTTATTCAACAAGCAAACTGATGAGGGGCTGAAGTCAGCTAGGACACTGGAAGAGCAGGGCATCTCTTTTCCTAGGAAGTCTCAGGATCCCTCCCTCCCAACTCGTCTCTCCAGCAAGGTATGATGATGGCGCTCCAAGCATGCAAAAGTGGAAGGCCCTGGCCTTAAACATGGGCCCCAAACTAGCACGAGAGCTGCCTTCTGCTGATGAGAGTCAGCCGCTGGGACAGACAAGGTGCCAGGGGAGGTGAGTAACAGCATGACTACTAGTAGTGTTCACGGGGGGTCACCAACATAACAAACTACCTTCTCCCCCTTCAGTTACTGAACATGTTAACTGACACCTGATGTGTGACCGCTAGCATTCTACAATCTCTCTGGGGCTCAAGTGTTTGCAAAGTAAGGGGTTAGACTAAATGCTCTTGGAATTCTCATCTAGCTTTAATGTTCTATAACTCTCTAAGTACTGACAAGAGAAAAACTTGGACATACTAACCAAATGCCTCAATCCTGGTAGAATAATTCATTGATAACCGTTTTAAGGTAACGAATATGGTTATTCTTTAATAGGTTTCATACTGTTATTTCATATGCAACTGGGTGTTTACTCCAAACATGCAGTGTATGTCCTTAGGATCCAAAATATCAGGAAATCAAGGAAGATGTTTTTTTTTGCTAGGTTCCACTGAAAGATGACATTAGGAACAAAACCACGGAGTTCCTGTTGTGGTCAGCGGTAACGAACCCGACTTGTATCCATGAGGATGCAGGTTCCATCCCTGGCCTCACTCAGTGGGTCAAGGATCCAGCGTTGCCGTGATGTGTAGTGTAAGTCACAGACTTGGCTCAGATCCCATAGTGCTGTGGCTGTGGTGTGTGTCGGCAACTGTAGCTCTGATTCAACCCCTAGCCTGGGAACCTCCCATGCCATGGGGGCAGCCCTAAAAAGACCAAAACAGAGTAACAAAACCACACAAGAGAGCTCTTGTGGCGCAGCAAGTTAAGGATCTGGTACTGTCACTGCAGCAGCCTGGGTCGCTGCTGTGGTGTGGGTTCAATCCCTAGCCCAGAAGCTTCCACATGCCACATGTGCAGTCAAAAAAAAAAAAAAACTAAAAAGAACAAAACCACACAAACTTCACTATGACCATTAACTATGTTGTTTCCAATGAAAATGGATTACACTGAAGTATAAAGATCAAAAGTGATACAGTACAAATAGACATATCATTTTATTTTATTTATTTATTTACTTTTTTGTCCACTGTCTTTTTAGGGCTGCATCCACAGCATATGGAGGTTCCCAGGCTAGGGGTCGAGTTGGAGCTGAAGCAGCCGGCCTACACCACAAGCACAGCAACACAGGATCCAAGCCACATCTGCGACCTACACCACCGCTCATGGCAATGCCAGATCCTCGACCCACTGAGCAAGGTCAGGGATCAAACCTGCATCCTCATGGATACTAGTCAGGTTGGCTAACCACTGAGCCACAACGGGAACTCCAACATTAAGTCATTTTAAAACAACCTAATAAGTCTTATTTAGGGAGAACTACTAATAAAACCATGGTCAGCAGAACTATAATATAAAACGATAACTATGACAACATTCCTAAGTTTGGCTAATAAATTTTTTTTTCTTTTTGGGGCCGCACCCTGGCATATGGTAGTTCCCAGGCTAGAGAACCAAATGAAGCTGCAGCTACCCACCTACACCACAGCCACAGCCACGGGGGATCTGAGCCCTATCTGCAACCTACACAGTGCGTAGCTCAAGGCAACGCCAGATCCCTATCCCACTGGGCAAGGCCAGGGATTGAGGGCCCGTATCCTCATACATATCCACAAACTAGTCAGATTTGTTTCCACTGTGCCACATTGGGAACTCCAATAAAAAATTTTGTAATGATTTTGTAATAATGTTACTATATACACAACTTGTAGGGAATTGTTTTGTTTTTCAGGTGTTTTAAGAAATGTTCTAAAGAAATTTCTGCTGACTTTGCTTTTTTAATCTTTCTTTTTCTCGTTATAACAGGGACAGCTATGCGGAAATCTCTATCACCGTACCCCCGTAACTTCTGCATGATTTTATGCCACAGCCTTTTTAGTACATTCTTCAAGGTCAGGCAAACACCTGATGATAACCGATGACAGCAGTAGAAACTGTAAAACCACAAATTCTTTTAATACCACCTGCAGTAGTATTTAGTGTGTACCAGACATGTTCAAAATTCTACATATATATAAATTCAGAACAATCCTAAACTCAATGTGCTAGTATATCCACTTTGCAGATAAGGCAATCGAGGCACAAAAAAGTTAAGTCACTTTCCAAAGTAAAACAGCTGATAATTAGTCAAGCCAGGTTTGAATGCAGGTAATCTTGGTTCCAGAAGCAGTGATGTCCCTAGAACTTAGTATTCGCAGTTATAAAACAAGATTATAGTTTTAAATTTAGCGACTATTTATTTATTTATTTATTTTAATGAGAATTGCAACGTTTATTTCAGGTTCTCTCTTTGTTTCGTATTTTGTTTTTATTTTTTGTCACACAGGCAGTGTGCGGGCCAGGGATTGAACCTACACCTCACAGCAGCAACCAGAGCGACAGCGGGGAGAACACAGGAGCCTCAACCCGCTAGGCCATCAGAGAACTCCCTAGCAACTTTTTAAAAACTGCACACGTATAGGGAGTTCCCATCATGGCACAGCAGAAACAAATCTGACTAGGAACCATGAGGTTGCAGGTTTGACCCCTGGCCTCGCTCAGTGGGTTAAGGATCTGGCGTTGCTGTGGCTGTGGTGAAGGCCAGCAACTGTAGCTCTGATTAGAGCCCTAGCCTGGGAACCTCCATGTGCTGCAGGTGCGGCCCTAAAAGGACAAAAAGACCAAAAAAAAAAAAAAAAAACAACACTGCACATGTATATATATATGAAAGTATATGTATTAATATTTACAACATACCCTTCCAAATCATTTTCTATGCACAAAATATATACAGAGTTCGGGCTTGTGTATTTTTTACAAGGTAAGAGTATTCAATTACTGCTTGCAACTCTTGTAAATTTTTCCTCAGGTCGATAAATAGACATTCTCCCATATTGGTACCCACAGGTCTATCTCTCAGCCCTGACTGAAAAAGAAAAAACTTACATGGTAACCCACGGGGAGGTATTTTGTTCTTGCCAATTTTTCTCTACCAGTCTTCTACCCTTCTCCGCTGCCATGAGCATCTGTGCATGTATATGCTGGCCTGTTTGTACTAGGAATATATTCTGATTTCCTTTCTCATCTTTACGGGCTTTCTTGGTGCCTTTGTCCTCACCTAAGGGTAAGTAAGCACCCTAATCCTTTTCACTATTTTCCACACATTCTCCATATTCCCAGGGATCTCAGGTAAATCACATGTTTTTATTTTCATTATAGCTGATTTACAATGTTCTGTACAGCAAAGTGACCCAGTTATACATATATATACATTCTTTTTCTCATATTTCTTCCACCGTGTTCCATCACAAACGTAATCATGTTTCCATCACATTTTTAATCACCTACCCTAATCTGTCTCAACTCTAATCCCATATCCCCAAATACTCCCAGACAGTTCTATCTTATAGACACCTAAACCAGAAACTCAAAATTCCTCCTCTGCACTGACTAAACTTCTTCCTTTCCATCAGCACGACGAAGAATCTATCTTCTGCCTAGATCACCACACACCAGAACCTGCAACACCCTGTATCTCTGCCTCTGGGTACCTCCTTCCTTCATATTGTTACCAGGATGGTTTTTTCCTAAAATAGCCATCATCACATCATCAAGTGTTAAGAGTGTCTACATTCAACTGTATAAAATGTACACAGAATACAAAATAACAGAAGAATATTCCTGCCCTCGAGAAGACAACAAACAGCTATTTTTAAAACCTCAATTTAAAAAATAAAATAATCTAGGCATAAAGCAGAGACTAAAGACCTATAGTCCACTGGTGGCCACAGACTGGACCTAGCCCACAAGTACAGTCCCAAATGGCATTTTAAATCTTATGTATTGGGAGTTCCCATTATGGTGCAGAGGAAACGAATCGGACTAGGAACCATGAGGTTGCGGGCTCGATCCCTGGCCTTGCTCAGCGGGTTAAGGATCTGGCACTGCTGCAAGCTGTGGTGTAGGTCGCAGACACAGCTCGAATCTGGCGTGGCTGTGGCTGCAGTATAGGCCAGCAGCGACAGCTCCAATTGGACTCCTAGCCTGGGAACCTCCATATGCCTCGGGTTCGGCCCTAAAAAGACAAAAGACAAAATAAATAAATAAATAAATAAATAAATAAATAAATCTTATATATTAAAATCAAGAGATTTCAAACAAAAACCAAATTTCCAGCCCTTGCAGAAAAAAACAGAGTCTCTACAAACATCTCAGTCTCATCTGGCAACCATCAGCCAGAATTTTCAATTTCACTTAAGCAAGGCATAGACTCCTAGGACTCTCCAGGCTGTTTCTGTTTGTTTGCTTGCCTGCTTGCTTGTTCTATGGCTGCACCTGCAGCATATGGAAGTTCCTAGGCCAAGGACGGAATTCAAGCCACAGCTGCAACCTACACAGCAAGGCCAGATCTTTCAACCCACTGCCCTGGGCCAGGGATCTAACACCCACTCCACAGCGACCGTAGCAGCACCACGGCAGGAACTCTTCTCCAGGCTGTTTTTATCCACCGTTTTCTCCCCAACTCAAGGCCTTAAAGGTCAGCTGTCACTCAGGAGCTTATGAACTCACTGAAACTACCTACATGGTCCCTGTAAACAGTTCATAAGCCCTGGATCATAAAGCCCACACTTACCAGGCTGGCATTCAAGGGCCATCACAGGTCGGCCCCAACCCGCACATGAAGCTTCTGCTCTAGTCACACTCCACCAAAAACACCTTTCACACTTCCTGCAAAACCTATTCATTCACTCGGCCATCCCAGAACAGCCTCTCACTTTCTTCTCGCTCCAAGTGGCTAAGTCCTATGGCTCCTTCGAGACCTAATCCATGTACTCCTTCCTCCCAATCTTTGCGGCCCCTTCTGGGCCACACTCTTCTTCCAGAATTGACTCTCCACCTCGGCATATATTTAACCCTTACACGCTCTGTGAATAACATATGCCAAATACAAAATCTAAAAAGTTACAGAAAAGTATTTCTTAGACTTAAACAATTTCAGCATTTGAGCATCATACGTAGTCACTACCACTACAAAATTTTTTTTTTTTCCTGTCTTTTCTAGGGCCGCTTCCCATGGCACATGGAGGTTCCCAGGCTAGGGGTCACACTGGAGCTGTAGCCGCCAGCCTACGCCACAGCCACAGCAACATAGGATTCGAGCCACGTCTGCGACCTACACCACAGCTCTGGGCAACACCGGATCCTTAACCCGCTGAGCAAGGCCAGGGATCGAACCCACAACCTCATGGTTCCTAGTCGGATTCATTAACCACTGTGCCACGACAGGAACTCCAACCACTACAAAATTCATAGCAGAAGCAAAGCCAAACAATTTTTCTTTTATGTGACTCTTTTCTAGAGAAAGTATAAAAAAGCTGTGTCATTCCCACTTCTCTTAAGTTCTTTAAAAAGGCTGACACTTCCAATTACAAATCAAGACGAATCTTTCTGCTAAATGTTCACATTAACCACTACCATATATATATATATATATATGTATATATATATTTATATGCAGGCCACCACCAACACGAAGAGAAGAGAAACCATCCCTACTTCACTCCATAACTTTTGAACTAATACCACCAGGGAGTTTTGAAAATAGCACTACAGCACAATTGTGATCAAAATTTTAAAACAGAAGATGAAGGGATTAATCAACTTGCTGAAAACAAAGAGGACCCAAAATAATTTTAGAAAGAAACAAAAGAGATAGAGGGATGCAGGGAGCAAGGGACACACACACACACACACACACACACACACACACACACACACATATTGGAAAGTTTATTCTGTATCGGCTAAAAATTATGTTTAGTCCCACTGTCTCAAAGATTAAAAGCTCTATCAGATGCTGTCAAGAGTGTCTCACACTCCCCACCAGGTGAGAGCAGAGAGCACCTAAAGTTCTCTGTAACTAAAAACTGACCGTTTTCATATCGGAAGGTCATTGAGGCTTCATGGAAGCCCCTCAGTCATAACCATAAGTGGCTTAAGGATACAAGGTTGACAATCACTTTCTTCCCAGAAGAAATCTGATTCTGGCCTGAGGAATAACGTGCAGTTTTGCAAAAAGGTGGGGCAGAAGGGGAGGGGTAGAGCAGTTATGTCTGGTCACCCAGCAAACTCACTACAAATCTGGCAGAGCAGATAATAAGAAAATGTACTAAATCACTATTTTCTAGATGGGAAAATAAACCGCTGTGATACTTTCAAATTTACGTAGAAATCCATTTATCGAGTTCACATATTAATAACCATATTATACTGAACATAAAATTGTATATTAAACTAAAAACATCGTATTCAAAGACAAGAGATTTCATCAATAAGACCAATAGAACAACAGCAAACTATAATGTGGCCACCTAACAGATAAGAGAGGCTGCCATTCTGGGACCAGCTTTTCAAGTAAATTAAAACATTCCAGTACCCATTAAGTACTAGAGGCCAGTAATTACCAAAAATTTTCACTTATCTAATTTCTTGAAAAACAGCAAAGAGTAACTATCATAAAAACTGATAATCTGCATTATCTCAAAAAAGCACAAATAATAATAGTGATATCTCTCAACTATAAACCATTGTTTTATGGAACCACATATATTATAATGCAATACAGATTTTTTTTTTTTGGTCTTTTTTTGCCTTTTCTAGGGCCACTCCCGAGGCATATGGAGATTCCCAGGCTAGGGGTCTAATAGGAGCTGTAGCCACCGCCCTCCGCCAGAGCCACAGCAACGTGGGATCCGAGCCGCGTCTGCAACCTACACCACAGCTCACAGCAACGCCAGATCCTTAACCCACTGAGCAAGGACAGGGATCGAACCCACAACCTCATGGTTCCTAGTTGGATTCGTTAACCACTGCGCCACGACAGGAACTCCAATAAAGATTTTTTTTTGTTTCACGTATTTCAAGTTCACAGCTATGAAAATTGGAAATTTTCATGGGGAAGGGGACCTTACAAATATAGAAGAGTAATAGTCACCTGCAGCATAGCCATTTTTTCCTCGTCCCTTTTATGATATCACTGGTTGTGCCTAATTTTTCTACAACAGTAATGCTCAAGGTGACTTTTTAATAACAGAAATTATCCTCTGAAAAGAAAGTGGTTCAGGGTATAAAGAGGTGATTCAAAAAGGGTCAAGGATGGTGCCTCAGAAATCCTATCCCCATCACCTGCTGCTTCTGTGCCCCCTTTACCCCCACCTCTTAACATCAACTTTGCTGACTTGGTAAGAAACATGGCAGAAGGCTTCCTGGGCTTCCCAGCTTAGTAATGTGAATATACAGTCTGAGGAAGAAAAAAACAAAAAATTAAAAAATTAAAAAAAAATAAAAGCCAAGCTTCAGAAATAATTTCCTCAACCTTAATAGAAAATAACTCCACCTCTGGTATGTGCCTACCCTGGAGTAGGAGCTTCTTCAGCAATGGGAAGACCTGCACCTCTGATAAAGATTATGAGCTACTCCAAATAACCACAAAACAGAGAGTCCTTACCGTCAAAAAGAACTTTTGGACAAACGCAAATTTCACCGTTCCACCTGACATGTCCCTCTTTATACGCCTAGGTTTCAAACTCTGCCTAAGAGCAATAGCTTCACTTCAAAAGTCTTGACGTTGGGTAGTAAACATAATTTTAAATTAATAATAATTAAAGTAAAACCAGTCACTAGAAATCTTTTCAAATGTGATAAAAACATAAAAATTATCTAACACTATGAAACAAGAAAATGCTTATTTACCTATTAAAATTTCAAAAACTTATACTCAAAGACTGTGTAATTACTAATGCAGTCACCTTTTTATTTTATGCCAAAATAGAAAAAAAAAATCCTACTTTTAAAAAACAGCATCTTCTTTAACGTAAAACCACCCCCCTACTGACCATCAAAATAACATTAACAATTAAACACTGCCTCCCACAAAGATATTAATTTTCATTTCCTAGGTAAGCATTCGCAATTCCACATAATTTTAACGTTTACAACCTAATTCACGTTGGTTACACATCGGTTTCACTTTCAGGATCTGCACTACCCAGCTAACTACAGGGTCTTTTCTGAATGTATCTTAATACAGTGCAGAGACACACAATTGCCAGCCCTTCTCCTGGCTTTCCATTTCACACATGTGTCCATTTACATGTTTCTAAAACAAGAGGAGATTCCATTCCCTTCAAAAGACACACCTAATTTTAAAGGATTCACTAAAAAGTTTGGAACCATCAAAGTTACCACTATAGACTTAATTACCTATAAGGAACAATGTACTAGTCTTCATATCTGAAAGAGAAAACTCTCTCAACTCTTAGAAATGTTCTAAACATTTTTCCAAAGTGTTAATGTTTTTATACTGTTAGACTAGGGTCGTTCTGTAAAAATGTTTTAACTTCTCAGAAAGCTACCTTTTCCTCATTCATAATGTGAGATAAAAATTAAAATAATAGGAGTTCCCATCGTGGTGCATCAGAAACAAATCCAACTAGGAACCATGAGGTTCTGGGTTCAATCCCTGGCCTCACTCAGTGGGTTAAGGATCCGGTGTTGCTGTGAGCTGCGGTGTAGGTCGCAGAAGCAGCTCGGACCCTTCGTGGTTGTGGCTGTGGTGTAGGCCAGCAGCTGTAGCTCCAATTTGACCCCTAGCCTGGAACCTCCATATGCCACAGGTGCAGCCCTAAAAAGCTAAAGTAAAATAAAATAAAATAAAACAATAAAGTGATAATACTCTACACCAATCTTTCTTCTGATGAACCCAGTTGTGCTAATACAAATGAGCTCATTTCAATCTCAGGGGAAGTGAGCATGCACACACCCACACACACACACTAGTATGTGTAGGGGTGAGGAGCCTAAAAACACAGATAGGTCCACTTTTTCTAGAGTAAGAGTTTAAAAACAAATTTAAAACATGTAATAATCCCAAATTAATGTTGAGAAAGGAAAGAAACCAAGAAATGTTGAAAATGGGAAGCAGTTAAAACCCTACTATGGCTTGATATGTGTTGTTTTAAAGGATATTTTTAAAAAGTGGCAAAGGAATTTCAAGTTCAAACTGCACCTTCCTTCTCCAAATTTCAGTTAATGTAGGAATAACAAAGGCACTTTATATCAAACATTACAATGCCAGTGGCATAATAAACCCTAAAACTGTGTATCACAAAGAAGCTAATGTAATAATGTATACATCCTGTTTCCCTCACGATTTGTCAGAGCTGGTAACAAAATATGGAGGCAAGTTGAAGGCCCTGAATCATTTTCATAGTAAAAGGATCGCAAAGCAAAAAAGAGCACACATCTAGTCAAGGGCTGCATGGGCTTCCCACAAGCCCGTTCTGCCCTGCCTGGCTAACACTATTTTTACTCTGTATCAGCAAACGTTAACTAAATTACTCAATTACTAAATGAGTGCACCCGGTCAAAAAAACCAAAACAAACAAAAAACCCCAGACTATCCATAGCCGGGCTCGGCGTCCGGGTGCACCCTTCCACTGCCACCCGTTCAATGAGATGATCGTATAATGAAATGAGTAAGCAATACACGCCATTCTACAACTCCGAAAGGCATTCACGGACCTGCCATGGCACCCGCAACAGCCACAAGCGCTGAGCGACTCGCCCGCACTAAAACGGGTTTCTTAATTCACAGGCAAAGTTGTCGTACAAGCATTCTGCAAAAAGACGTTTCTGATCACCGAACAGCCCTAATGTCCGTTCGAAAGCCCACGAAAGCGACTCCCGAGCCGGTAACAGCTCAGAGCGGCGACTTCGCTCTAAGTTCAGCCACCTTTCCATCTGCATTCTCTGAGCCAACGTGCCCTTCCCGTTCGGCCTGGGGTGGGGACCCTGAGTGCGTTTCCAAAACTTGCCGCACGCCGTCCCCTGAAGCTGGGCGAGCACACGAGAGTTGTGCTCTTCGGCGCCCGCCGGGCGGTGCGGGGCTGGGGTGGGGGAGGGGCGGAGGGAGAAGTCAAAGGACTTCCTAATCTATCATTAAAGGCGGAAAGCATAGGTTTGGGAGCGAGAAAAGTTGAAGGAGCAGCTAGCTGACAAAGAAAACCAGCCCTAGCTCCGTGCGTTTCCTCCCGCCCAGCGGCCCGGGCCGGGAGACCACCTGGCCCAGGCATTTGACAGCTCGGCGAGCGTCCCGGAGCGCGCCGGCCGGGGCCGCCTAGGTGAGCTCCGGGCTTGCTGTGCCAACGACCCGGCGAGCCCAAGAGGAATCTGCCAGAAACGTCGCCAAAACCAGAAGCTCCGAGAAAACACGGCGCGAGGGCCAAACTAAAAAGTAAAGTGTGACGGCGGCGCGAGCCGTCGGAGCCCGGCCGGGCGGAAGGAGGTGCGGGGCGGCCGCGGGAGGCCGGGCGCGGGGCGCGGGGCGCGGGGCGGGCGGGCGCCCCGGGCCGGAGCCGCGCGGCTGGCGCGGGCCCCACCCCCACCCCGCGGGGGCGGCCGGGGGCGCGCGGGGGCGGCGGGGCCGGGCGCGCCGGTGACAGCTCCGGGCCGGCGCCGCGGCTGGCTCCCGGCCTGGCTCCCTCACACTCAACTTACTTCTTTCTGGCTCTCTGGAAAGGGGAAGCGCCATCTTTGCGAGGCCGGCCCCGAGGTCTTTTGTCTGCGGCTGCGGGGCTCGGGGCCGGGGCTCCGGGCTCCTCGGGGGGTGGTGGCGGCGGCTGCGGCTGCTCCGCGCTCTTGTCCTCCTCCGACGACATCCTAGTCACCAGGAAAGACACATGGATCCCGGTCCTCCTCCTGGGGGGCTCCTCCCGCCGCCGCCGCCGCCGCCGCGGCCGCCGCCGCCGCCGCTGCTGCTCGGGTTCCTCCTCCCCGGCTCAGCCTCTCGCATTTCCCGCAGCCCCGGGAGCAGCAGCAGCAGGTACCGGGAGAGGCGGCAACATGGAGCGAGCAGGACACGCACTCACACACATACGCGCGGGCGCGCGCACCTCGGCGCGCAGGGGCCGGGCGGGGGGCGGCGGGCGGGGCGGGCGGGAGGGAGGGGCCGGGCCGGGCCGGGCCGGGGCGGGGAGGTGCGGGCGGGGCGGGCGGGCGCCGGGCGGTGCGGGTGCCGGCGCGGGTGCGGGCGCGGGCGCGGGGCGGGCGGCGCCGGGCGGGGCGGGGCGGGGCTACTGCGGGGCACGGGGGGGGGGGCACCGGCCCCGGGGTCTCCGCCCGCGCCCCTCCCCCAGGCCGCCCGCCGCGGGGAGGAGAGAGGGGCCGCGGCGCGGGGAGCGGCGGGCCCGCGGGGCTGGCTGGCGGGCGGGCGGGGGTCGCGCCCCCCGCCGGCTGCCCCTCCCCCGCGCGAGCCGCGTCTGGCCGGGCGGCGGCGGCGAAGTTTTGACAGCTGCTCCAGTTGTTGTGGGTTCCGGGCTGCGCGAGCGCCGGCCCCCAGCGCCCGCCCTCCTGGGCAGGGGAGGAGGAAGTTTTGCGGGTGTGCGTGTACCACACACAGACACACACACGACCGTGGCCGTCGCGCGAGGGCCGCGCCGGGTCTCCCCCGGGCGCCCCGCACCACAGACCTCTCAAACTCGCTGCCGTCTCGCCCACACACGGCCGCCGCGACGCCCCCGCCCCCTCCCCCACTCCGCTGGCCCCACCGCCCCCCGCGCGCCACCGCTGCCACTCACGGGGCTCGCTCCGCGCATGCGCCGCCCGCGGACGCGCCGCCGCCGCTGACCTCACCGCCCCTCCCCCGCCCCCGCTCCCTCCTCCTCTGACGCGGCGGTCGGGCGGCGCGGCGGCTCCGGCTCCGGCTCCGGCTCCGGAGAGCGCCAAGCTGCGGATAGGAGAATCCGGGATCGGGGTCGGGGAACTCCGCGGAGGGAGAGCGAGGATGAGGAGGGCCGCGTCCCCGCTGCGAAGGCGCTCGGCCTCCCTGGACGTGCAGGGGAGCGCAGGGCAGGTCCGGCGCCGCGCGCGGCCGGACCTGGGCTCCTCTGGGCGCCTCCCCTCCCCCCCCCCCGCCTCCCCCTCCCCCCCTCCCCCCGGCGGGGCGCGTAGACCGGCCCAGAGGGACTCCGCCGGGCGCACGTTCAGCGTTCTTTCGTTTTAATGCGCGTCTATGGAGAAAAATGGAGTGCAACTTCGTTCTAATCCAATTCCGAGGGTAGTTTCGTTATCACAGCGTCCTTTTTTTAATGATCCAGAAAGGGTTTATAAAGCTGTTAGACAAAAAGAACGATGACATTTTGAGGAAGAAAATGCTGAAAGTCATAATAAACCGATAAAATCCCAACGCGGTTTGTTAACGTTCCGTGTGTTGTGATGAAGCGACAAAAGTCGAAGTACTTGTAAGCCACCTCGAGTAACACATTGAGAACGGTAAAAGGGAAGGGGGCTCGAATGAGAAAATCGGCAATGTGCGCTTAGGAAGGAGAGTTCAAAGGCGGGAGTCTGGGTTTCTTATTCTCACCGGGATTAACACTTGGGCTCTGGGCTCGCCTCTCCTCTCCACTCACTAGGGGACTTTGAATTGGGAGAAAGACCTATCAACCATTTCAAAAGGTAAACTATCATTTTTTAGGCGTTTGCTCTAGGCCGGACACGCTGGGCACTTTCTGATTATGGTTTTTTTTTCAATCTTCACAACAGTTTCAGTATAAGGTAAAAATAATAAGCTGATTTTCCCTGCTATGTTATTTGCCTTCCCTTCCTCCTAATAGCCAGAAGTGTAAACTTTGAATCCTGTTTCTTCTTTGGGCAAAGATACACAGTTTGATTTCCAGAGCCTATTCTGACTAAAACCATAGTTTTTTGAAATGGCTGAAATGAGAACTACAATAACATAGTCATTTGAATTCCTTCAGTTTAATTCCTGCTGCCTTTTTCAAGTTATTAATTTAAAATTTGAGGTTGGGGAGAAGCTGGCTTGGCAAATGCAAACTATAAATTAAAAGTGTCTATTGTACATAGAAATAGAACATATACATAACTAATCATAAACTTATAAAGTAATCGTTTATGACCCTTTTTATTTTTCGGTACCTTGCGCTAAAGTATCCTTTCAAAAATTGAATTATTGATCCAAATGATTATCTGCGTTCAGTACTGAAAGTCTGAACTAGTCATCCCCAACTGTACGTTTCATGTGCACAAAATTCCACATCAGGACAATTTACTTGAGCATTTGGGAGGATTTGAGGATCCCATCATGCAAACTGCAAGTCACTCCTGCTGGAAACACGTTTTAAAAGGAAACAACTAGGGATCGGGAACATAAAAGTGGGAGGACTGAATGAGAGGGCAGAAGTAGAGGTTTGGGGAGTTCTCTTGTGGCGCAGCGGGTTAAGGATCTGGGGTTGTCACTGCAGTGACTCGGGTTTGATCCCTGACCCAGGAATTTTCAAATGCCACAGGTATGGCCAAAAAAAAAAAAAAGAGAGAGAGAGAGAGAGGTTTGTGCAGTGGTGCTTCTGGAAAAATAAAAGATGATGAAGAGTAAGCCCAGCATTAAATCTCCATTCCTTTGGCCACAGTGAGCAGACAAGTAGTGGGGAACTGTGTTTTTAAAACGATTGATAAGAGGCTCATACGCATGAAGTTAGGGTGTGCAGAGCAAACAAAAATACAACCCGGGATGCAGAGGAAGTATTCAGGGAATATTTATTCAACATAAATAAAGGTCTTCCAAAGATTTTTCCATCCCCATCATCCAAATTGCACAGCTCAGGGACCACAATGGCAAAAATTCAGGAGGCAGGTAGCTGAGGTTCCTCAAAATTAGTAAATTGAAAAGACATGGAGTTCTCTTGTAGCACAGAGGGTTAAGGATCCAACGGTGTTACTGCAGTGGCTTGGGACTCTGCTGTGGTGTGGGTTCTATCCCTAGCACGGGAACTTTTGCATGCCTCCAAGAATGGCCGAAAAAGAAAAAGAAAAAAGACACAAGCATCTGAAAAGATCAAGTGCAAAAAAAAAAAAAAAAAGGTAGAATGTCTACTTGATAATAAGTACAGATGTTAAACAAGCACTTAAAAGTGCTGGTTGCACCAAACAAGCATTTTATCTTAATTCGCCAAAGTGTAAACAGCAACCATCTCTGAAGGGCTGGATTAAAAGGGACTTTCACTTTCTGTATTACATTTTTCTGTAATATATCAGTCTTTCAGAGCATATGTAGCACAATCATAAATATATATTGAATGTTTAAAATGTGGGTGGGGAGTGGAAACAGTTATCTGCAAACAAAAAAAAAGCAACATCTAATGAAACTATAGGAGATTTTCGAAGCGTCTAGCATACAAAGGACAGTGTGTAAAAATTTGTGGTACAGGGAGCTCCCATTGCGGCACAGCAGAAATGAATCTGACTGTATCCCTGAGGATGTGCGTTTGATCCCTGGCCTCTCTCAGTGGATCGGTGATCCAGCATTGCAGTGAACTGTGGTGTAGGTCACAGACGCGGCTCGGATCCCACCTTGCTGTGGCTGTCGTGTAGGCGGGCAACTTAGTCTACCTACATTAAATTCAACCCCTACAAAAAGACAAAAAAAAAAAAAATTCAACCCCTAGCCTGGGAACTTCCATATGCCACAGGTGCAACCCTGAAAAAAGAAAAAAAAAAAAATTAATGGTACAGTAGGCATTCTTACTAATTGAAGGCCGATAAAATGTCACTGAATTCTTTCTTTGGAGAGCAGTCTTTATCACTTTGCGTTAGTGAATGTAAAAATATTTATAAGGCTTTCGTGTAGGTTGACTACTAAATGATATCCCTTTCGTTTGGTTCTGCCATGAACTCTCAAATTCCTCAGGGCTTTTTTTTTAGGAAGCAAACTTTTACAGCTGTGTAAAAAGACCCCTGAAAACTTAAATTCTATGTAAGTTTTGAATGTGTTTTTTGCAGTTTAAAAATTGCAACTGAATCTTGCATTGCTGTGGCCATGGTGTAGGCCAGCAGCTGCAGCTCCAATTTGACCCCTAGCCTGGGAATTTTCATATGCTGCACATGCAGCCCTAAAATGAAAAAAAAAAAAAAAAAAAAAAAAAAAAGTTGTAATTAGAGTTCCCGTTGGGGCTGAGCAGGTTAAGAACCCGACTAGTATCCATGAGGATACAGGTTCAACCCCTGGCCTCACTGCTCAGTAGGTTAAGTTATGATGTAGGTCACAGATGAGGCTCAGATCCTGTGTTGTTATGGCTCTGGCGTGGGCCAGCAGCTGCAGCTCAGATCCTAGCCTGGGAACTTCAATATGCCACAGTGCAGCCCTAAACACACACAAAAAATTAAATTAATAAAAAGCTACAGTAATAGGCTATCATTTTCTGTCCTTTGTTTTCAGTAGAAATTTTTTTTTTTGTCTTTTTTGAGGGCTGCACCCTTGGCATATGGAGGTTCCCAGGCTAGGGGTGTAATCAGAGCTATAGCCACCGGCCTACACCCAGCCACAGCAACGCCAGATCCAAGCCAAGTCTGCAACCTACACCACAGCTCACAGCAATGCCAGATCCTTAACCCACTGAGTGAGGCCAGGGATAGAACCTGCTACCTCATGGTTCCTAGTCAGATTCGTTTCCACTACGCCAGGATGAGAACTCCAGCAAAAAATATTTTTAAAAGAATTTCAGGAGTTCCCCTCGTGGCTCAGTGGTTAATGAATCCAACTAGAAACCATGAGGTTTCAGGTGCAATCCCTGGCCTCGCTCAGTGGGTTAAGGATCTGGCATTGCCGTGAGCTGTGGTGTAGGTCGAAGACACCACTCAGATCCTGTGTTGCTGTGGCTGTGGTGTAGGCCGGTGGCTACAGCTCTGATTCGACCCCTAGCCTGGGAACCTCCATATGCCACAGGTACGGCCCTAGAAAAGGCAAAAAGACAAAAAAAAAAAAAAAAGAATTTCAGGGACTTCTCTTCTTGGCTCAGGGGAAATGAATCTGACTAGTATCCATGAGGATGCAGGTTCAATCCCTGGCCTTGCTAAGTAGGCTAAGGATCCAGCGTTGCCATGAACTATGGTGTAGGTCACAGACGCCACTCATATCTTGTGTGGCTGTGGTGTAGCCCAGCGGCTACAGCTCCGATTGGACCCCTGGCCTAGAAACCTCCATATGCCCCAGGTGTGGCCCTAAAAAGACCAAAAAAAAAAAAAAATTTCAACCACTAAAAATTAGTTCATGTTTAATCCATAGTACATTTTCAGCTTTAAAATTTCATACTGGTTTACCTAAATTATTTTTTTAATGAGAGTTGCAACATTTATTTCAGGTTCTCTCTTGGTGGGTTTTGTGTGTATGTTCGTATTTTTTTTGCCACACAGGCAGTATGTGGGAATTCCTGGGCCAGGGATTGAACCTATGCGGCACAGAAGGAACAGCAGTGAGAATGCAGAAGCTCAACCCGATAGGCCATCAGAGAACTCCTGCTTTACCTAAGTTATTTCAGTAACACACACCATGTACCTGTGATATAAAAATTAAAGGGGAGTTTCCGTCGTGGCTCAGTGGTTAACGAAACCTACTAGGACCCTTGAGGTTGCAGGTTCAATCCCTGGCCTTGCTCAGGGGGTTAAGGATCCGGCATTGCCGTGAGCTGTGGTGTAGGTCGCAGACGTGGCTCGGATTCCGCGTTGCTGTGGCTCTGGCGTAGGCCAGTGGCTGTAGCTCCGATTCGACCCGTAGCCTGGGAACCTCCATGTGCCGAGGGAGCGGCCCAAGAAATAGCAAAAAGACAAAATAATAATAATAATAATAATTTGTGGAGTTCCCGTTGTGGCGCAGCAGAAACGAATCTGACTAGGAACCATGAGGTTGCAGGTTCCGTCCCTGGCCTCAATCAGTGGGGTAAGGATCTGGCGTTGCCATGAGCTGTGGTGTCGGTCGAAGATGCAGCTCGGATCCCGCGTTGCTGTGGCTGTGGTGTAGGCCAGCAGTTGCAGTTCTGATTAGACCCCTAGCCTGGGAACGTCCATATGCTGCAGATGTGGCCCTAAAAAGACAACAGACCAAAAAAAAAAAAAAAAAGATTTGTGTGGACTTCTCTTGTGGTCAGTGGGTTAAGGATCCAGCATTATCTTTGCAGTGGCTGGGGTCACTGCTGTGGCATGGGTTCAGTCCCTGGCCCTGGAACTTCCACAGGCCACAGACAAAATCAAAAGAAAACTGTCTACATTCATTTTACACCTAATTAATTTTTCTGAAGAATAAATAAAGTCGAAGTGAATTTAACAATGATAGTGCCCACACAGTAAAAAGGGGCAGACAAAAAAGGAAAGAAAAAAAAATTCGATCTAGGAATCCTGCTGTGGCACAGTGAATTAAGAATCAGACTGCAGTGGAGTTCCCATCATGGTGCAGTGGAAACAATCTGACTAGGAACCATGAGGTTGTGGGTTCGATCCCTGGCCTTGCTCAGTGGGTTAAGGATACTGTGTTGCCATGAGCTGTGGTGTAGGTCACAGACATGGCTTGGATCTGGCGTTGCTGTGGCTGTGGTGTAGGCCAGCAGCTGTAGCTCTGATTAGACCCCTAGCCTGGGACCCTCCATATGCCTCGGGTGAGGCACTTAAAAAAAAAAAAGGAATCAGACTGAAGCAGCTCAGGTTGCTGCAGAGGCCTCAGTTTGAGCCCTTGGCCCAGCACAGTGGGTTAAAGGATCCAGTGTTGCCACAGCTTTGGCTCGGACTCAATCCCTGGCCACAGGAACTTCCATGTGTTACACGTGAGGCTATTAAAAAAGGAAAAAAAAAAAAAAAAAGACCAGACACTATCAAACTCTTAGAGGAAAACCTAAGCCAAACACTCTCTGACATAAACGACAGCAACATCTTCTCAGATCCACCTCTTAGAGTCATGACAGTAAAAACAAAAATAAACAAATGGGATCTAATCAAACTTAAAAGTTTCTGCACAGCAAAGGAAACCCTAAGCAAAACGAAAAGACAACCCACAGAATGGGACAAAATCTTTGCAAGTGAATCTCCAAAATTTATAAACTTCTGCAGCTCCATCCCAAACAAACAAACAACTCCATCCAAAAATGGGCAGAAGATCTAAACAGACAGTTCTCCAAAGACGACATGCAGATGGCCAAAAAACACATGAAAAGATGTTCAGCATCACTCATGAGTAGAGAAATGCACATCAAAACCACGATGAGGTACCACCTGACACCAGCCAGAATGGCCAGCATCCAAAAGTCTCCAAACAATAAGCGCTAGAGAGGGTGTGGAGAAAAGGGAACCCGATTATACTGTGGGTGGGATTGTAAATTGGTGCAACCACTGTGGAAAACAGTATGGAGATGCCTCAGAAAACTAAACATAGAGCTACCATTGGATCCAGCCATCCCACTCCTGGGCATCTATCCAGAGAAAACCAGGACTCGCAGAGACACATGTACTCCGATGTTCACGGCAGCACTGTTTGCAACAGCCAAGACATGGAAACAACCTAAATGTCCATCGACAGAGGAGTGGATCCAGAAGATGTGGTGCATATACACAATGGAATATTACTCAGCCATTAAAAGGAACAAAATACCAGCATTTGTAGCAACATGGATGAACCTAGAAACCATTATACTAAGTGAAGTCAGACAAGGAGACACCAACAGCAAATGCTTTCACTGACAGTTGGAATCTTCAAAAAGAACAGAGTGAACTTCTTTGCAGAGCAGATACTGACTCACAGACTTTAAAAAACTTATGGGAGTTCCCGTCGTGACGCAGTGGTTAACGAATCCGACTAGGAACCATGAGGTTGCAGGTTCAGTCCCTGCCCTTGCTCAGTGGGTTAACGATCCGGCGTTGCCGTGAACTGTGGTGTAGGTTGCAGACGCGGCTCAGATCCTGCGTTGCTGTGGCTCTGGCGTAGGCCAATGGCTACAGCTCCGATTCAACCCCTAGCCTGGGAACCTCCATATGCTGCCGGAGCGGCCCAAAGAAATAGCAAAAAAAAAAAAAAAAAACAGTTTGGGGGGTGGGGGGATGGGCTGGGGTTGTGGGATGGAAATCCTATAAAATTGGATTGTGATGATCACTGTACAACTATAAATGGAATAAATTCATTGAGTAATAAAGAAGGGAAAAAATAGTCTAAAATTTACTGTTTGGGGTGTTTTATGAATTGACTGCCTTTAAAGGCTCCAAGACAGTGATTAGATCCTCACTTTCCCCTGTCCTGTGTAATTGAATGTAAGGATTTCACAACGAAAATTAAATCTTTTTTTTTTTTTTGGCCAACTCCACAGCACATGGGGTTCCCATGCCAGGGATCATATCCAAGCTGCAGCTGTGACCTAAGCCACAGCTGTGGCAACACTGGATCCTAAACCCACCATGCCGGGCCAGGGATGGGAACCTTCATCCCAGTGCTCCCAAAACACCGCCAATTCCATTGTGCCACAGTAGGAACTTCTAAATCTTTTTTTTTTTTTTTCCAATTGGGGGGGGGGGGGCATGACTGGAGCATGAGGAAGTTCCTGGGCCAGGGACTGAACCTGCGGGAACCACCAGGGAATTCTGAAAATTAAATATTTTTACAGTGGGAAGAAACATAGTCCCATTCATCACCTTTCAGGTTGAAGTCTAAATCCCTTGGCATGGCTCACCAGTCCTGGAGAGTCCTTGCCACCTCGCAGCCCCTTCTCTCCACCCCAGGAGCTCCAGCCACTACAAACCTCACCAGGGTGTCCCAACCCCCTTTTACTTGGGCCAATTGCCACTTCTTTATGTCCCCTGCATCTCTCTTGAGGCTCTACCTCACCCTGACCACCATTCTCCCCATGACGAAGGCGTTTTGTCCCTGGAGGCTCTTATAATGCCTGTGCTGTCTTGTCGTCATCACAGCTAGCACGGCCCGGCCCGTAATGAACTGTTTGATTGGTTTTCTGATTCCCGAACCCCCTGGAGACCACAGCTGTCTGCCTTATTCACTTGCTTTTTTTTTTTTTTTTTTTTTCTTTTTAGGGCCGTGGGTGTGACATTTGGAGGTCCCCAGGCTAGGGATTGAATCGGAGCTACAGCTGCCAGCCTACACTACAACCACAGCAATGCAGGATCCAAGCCACATCTGCGGGCTACACCACTGCCTCATGGCAACACCAGATCCTTAACTCACTGAGCGAGGGCAGGGATTGAACCCTCAACCTCATGGTTCCTAGTCGGATTTGTTTCCACTGCGCCACAATGGAAACTCCTGCCTTATTCATCTTCTATCAGCAGTGGCTCAATAAAGAGTTGTGGAATAAGTGAAATAAATGAGAAACCATGTGTTAGGTTTAAGAAAAAGAGCTAAGATATCCCTTACTGGCATGCTTATGTTTAAAAAAGAAACTGTATCATTATAGGCCATGTATACATGCATACTTTGCTATATTTTGTGTCGGTTGTTACATTTTATATTTCTATAAAGAAACAGGCAAGTTATCTTTGCCCACCTATAACCAACATTCATGTTCTGGGACCCTCTTCTCAGTGTCACTGGCTTTAAGAAGCCTGGGTGTGGAGGATCATACACTTTTCTAATGGAGTCTAAAATCAAAAAGAGTCAGGAGTTCCCTTGTGGTGCAACAGGTTAAGGACCAGGCATTGTCACTGCAACAGCTCGGCTTGGATCCGTGGCCCAGGAACTTCCACATGCCCCAGGCATGGAACAACAACAGCAACAAAAAAGTTCGAAGACAATACAATATCTCCTTACAAACATTTCTCAGCCAAGATAATGTTGGGGAGGAAATTATCACAGACAATACAATTAGTATTATATAACCACTTATGTAAAATCGGGTGAAATCCACAACAAACTATGTATGCACATATGGGAGTTCCCACTGTGGCTCAGTGGCTTAAGAACCTGACTAGTATCCATGAGGATTCAAGTTCAATCCCTGGCCTCGCTCAGTGGGTTAAGGACCCAGTGTTGCTGAAAGCTGCAGTGTAGGCCACAGATGCTGTTTGGATCCTGCATTGCTGTGGTTATGGCTGTGGTGTAGGCTGGCAGCTCCGGCTACAGTTCAACCCCTAGCCTGGGAAGGTGCGGTCATAAAAAGAAAAAAATAATCATATTCATATATGGGTAAAGTAAAAACGTTCATCAAAACGCAATGTCTCCGGGGGTGGGATTCCAAATGACACTGACATTCTTTGTATTTTTCCTTTTAAGTTGTATAATGAATAGCTATCATTTTTACAAATGCAATCAAGCTATTTATTTCAAAGAAAAGTTTTTTCTCCAAATTTATCTCCTTTTCAGTCTTAATTATATTTAACTTTCACTGTGATATACTTTTTCCTTTTTTTTTTTTTTTTTTGCTTTTTTGCTTTTTTAGGGCCACAAGTGCGGCATATGGAGGTTCCCAGGCTAGGGATCCAATCGGAGCTGCAGCTGGCGGCCTGCGCCATAACCACAGCAATGCGGGATCCTTAACCCACTGAGCGAGGCTAGGGATTGAACCTGCATCCTCATGAATGCTGGTCAGATTTGTTTGCTCTGCGACACAGTGGGAACTCCCTCTTTTCCTTTTCTCTCTCGCTATGTCCTCATCCATGGAAATAATAAAACAGTGCTCACCACTATCATGACCCCTGACGGGTGTGATCAGGTTCAGGGCTCCTTTTTTTTTTTCCTTAAATGCATCTTCCACTAGTCAAAGTAAAAAGATTTTTCCAAATGGCAATGAATGGTTTTGCTTTTGCTATCTTCCCGCTAATCTTTTCTCATTTTTTTCCTTTCTTGGCCATGCCCATAGCATTTGGAATTTCCCAGGCCATGGATTGAACCAGAGCCACAGCAGTGACAAGGCCACCAAGGAACCCCATTAATAGGTGTAGTCATCATTTCCAACAGATGCTCTGCCTAAAACCTAAGGAAGCCGGACTCATTTGGTACCAATCTCTTTCCCTCGCTGGTCTCATGTTCCTGCCATCTTTGTGTCCCCAGTCCACAGAACAGAGCGAGTGCTCATAAGTATTTGTTCAACTGAAAAAGAAGCCATCACTGCTCCAGGAGGTGCCAGGTGAGGAGAGGTGGATGCAAGGAAGGAACTCAAAGTCTAAGGGCTGAGGGTCAGGATGGGAGGGCCCCAGTCCCTCGCCCTCTGGTTTACTGCCTTTCAGGTCATTTGTTTTCACTCCTCTGCATCCGTGTCTATCACTGTCTGCTGGCTGTCAGCCTCCTTCTATCCCTTGTCTTGACCCACCTTTGCCAGCTCAGTGACATCACTGTCATTGGGAGGAGCTGTCACCCTCTGTGCAGCCTCACGCGCCTGCAACCTGAAAGACAAACACCTTCAGGAACCCGATGAGCATCACAAACAGATAAGGCGGCCAAAGAGGCTGAAGCAGCAAGTAACCAAACATGGCTAGGATTACAGAGCACCACACAAGAAAGTAAATGAGTTTCCCTCTCAAAAAACCCAAAACTCACCAAGGAGCACAGGCACTACAGCTTCTTCGGGAATGTGAAGTGGATGGGTGTTTTCACCTGATTTCCTCTTCCTTGTCTTTAAAGTTTAAATGAAGCTCTGCCACCCCACCCCCACCAGCGCTTCGGTCCTTATGTCCCTCCTCTGCTGGACAACCAGGCAGGGCCCCAGGGCCTCCCAACTCATGGCCCATCCCTCTGTGACCTCATTCCCCGCCCTGATTCCATGTGCCACTCTGTGACTTAATCAAGATAAGATCTGTAACAGCTACCAAGCCCCAGAGGCCCCAAGGGCTCCGTTTCTTTTCAGGTCAGTTTGGTGGGTGGTTTTAGGGCTGAGCTCTCAGCAGATCATTCTTGCACCCGGGCCGGAGAGCCTCCTTCTCCAGATACCAGTTGATGGGTATTTGGCATTTTCGACTCCCCCCTTGAGTGGCTTCAGTGATCGCTGTCCTGGGCACCTCGCTGCTGTTCTAGAGCGTGTCTGCCGCCCGGTGGGCCCAGGCTCCCCGCAGCCGATGGGCAGCAGAGCCCCTCCTGCGCCACAGCTGCCGGAGCGGCTGGGGACTCAGGTGGAGGAGAAGCACCTGCTGAGCAGCCTGGCCGCGGCGCAGGCGTTGGCTACAGTCCTGCGGCCCTGCTACGGCCCCCAGGGGCTGCAGAAGCTCCTGGTCACCGCCAAAGGGGAGACGGTCTTCACGGGGTATGCCACGGCCATCCTCCGCGCGCTGCAGCTGGAGCACCCGGCCGCCCGGCTGCTCCGGGAGGCGGCCCAGGGCCAGGCGGAGCAGAGCGGCGACGGCGCGGCCTTCGTGGTGCTCCTGGCCCAGGCCCTGCTGGCGCAGGCGGAGGACCTGCTGCGGGCCGGCCTGCCGCGCGCCCAGCTCCGGGAGGCCTACGCCGCCGCGGCCGCCGAGACCCTGGCCCTGCTGCCTTCCCTGGCCATCCGGTCCCTGGGGCCCCTGGAAGACCCGTTCTGGGCGCTGCACTCGGTGATGACCACGCACACGCTGGCGCAGGGGGACCGCTTGACCAAGATGGTGGCGCATGCGTGCTCGGCCACGCGGGAGCTGGACGGCGCCTTCCGGCCGGAGCGCGTGGGCGTGTGCGCGCTGCCAGGGGCGCGGCTGGAGGACTCGTGCCTGCTGCCCGGCCTGGCCCTGCCCGGCAAGCCCTGCGGCCAGGTGACCATGGTGCAGAGGGGCGCCAGGGTGGCCCTCTTGGCTTGCGCCTTCGGGCCTGCCCGCCCCATCGCACCGGCCACCGCGCTCCTCTCTAGTCCGGCGGACCTGACCAAACTCCCGAAAGGCAGCGAGCGGCTGATAGAAAAGCAGGTGGGCCAGCTGGCAGCTGCGTCCATTAACGTGGTGGTGGTTTGGGGCGACATTGACGAGGAGGCGCTCACGCAGGCTGACCAGCTCGGCCTCATGGTGATCCAGGTGAAGTCCCGGCGCGAGATGGTGTACCTGAGCGAGGTGTTCGGCACACCCCTGATGCCTTACCTGCTTCCGCCGCTGCAGCCAGGGAAGTGTCAGAGGGTGTATGGGCAGGAGCTGGGAGAAGGGCTGGCTGTGGTATTTGAGTGGGAAAGTCCAGGCACCCCTGCCCTCACCCTGGTCCTCAGGGGGGCCACCGCTGAGGGGCTCCGGAGGGCGGAGCAGGCTGTTTACCATGGCATTGACGCCTATTTCCAGTTGTGCCAAGATCCCAGACTGCTTCCGGGGGCTGGGGCCACAGAGATGGCTCTGGCGAAAATGCTCTCAGAGAAGGGAACCAAACTGGAAGGGCCCAGTGGTCCCGCCTTCCTGGCATTTGCCCAGGCCCTGAAGTCTTTGCCCAAAACCTTGGCAGAGAACGCAGGCTTAGCTGCCTCTGACGTGATGGCAGAGATGAACGGAGCGCACCAAGCTGGGAACTTCCTGATGGGAGTGGGAGTCGAAGGCACAATAGATGTGGCCCAGGAGCAGGTGTGGGACACCCTAATAGCCAAGGCCCAAGGACTTCGAGCTGCGGCTGATGTGGTGCTCCAGCTCCTGGCCGTTGATGACATTGTAGTCGCCAAGAAATGCCCCACGCCCCAGCAGGACTTGAATCCTGATGCTGAGAAGCCAAAGGAACGCCCATCTCCTGTGAAAAAAATAAGTCCTTGGAAGAAATAACTGGCAACATCCTCAATCAACTGGAATTGCCAAGGAGGGCCGACTCACCCCGAAAACCAGTGTTTGCCTTAGCGAACTCCATGTTTGGTGCTGTTTGAGTCCTTTCTTTAGATAAACACAACGTAAAGAACCATAAGGTTTTTTCCATTGATTTCCTTCTTTTGGATCCTTGACTTTATCATTTCCTGTTTCTCTCCATCGTATCCTGTTCCTTTCCTCCAAGAATAGGAGAATTCATTTCTATTACAGATGTTTTCATTGAGAAGCTAGACTTAGCGGATGCAAAAAGCGCAGTTATTTCTTCCTGACTCTTGTTGTCTAAAGCAGCTTGATGTGGGATCACAGTTCCCAGATCAGGGATTGAACCCCAGGACCACAGCAGCAAAAGTGCCAAGTCCTAACCACTAGACCACCAGGAACTACCTCCCCTCTTCCCAACTATTCGAGTGTTCCTGCATAAATTCTAATGCGTGTGACTGTCTAATGTCACTTTAGCAAACTGAACACATCAGTTCCAGCTTAAAGGACTGACCAATCACTCCTGTCATGATTATTTGGAAAAAGAAGGGAACAGTATTTTAAGGCAAAAAGTAAATATAAAGACGTTCCTGTGGTGGCTCAGCATTTTAGGCACCCGACTAGCATCCATGAAGATGTGGGTTCGATCCCTGCCCTCGCTCAGTGGGTTAAGAATCCAGCACTGCCGTGAGCTGTGGCATAGGTTGCAGATGGGGCTGGGATCCTGTGTTGCTGTAGCTGTGGTGTAGGCCGGCAACTGTAGCTCCAATTCAACCCCTAGCCTGGGAACTTCCATATCCTGCATGTGCAACCCTAAAAAAAAAAAAAAGAAGGAAAGCAGTTTTCTTGTGGCTCATCAGGTTTAGGATCCGGTGCTGTCATGGTAGTGGCTTGGGTCACTGCTGTGACATGGGTTTGATCCCTGGCCCACCTAAGTTACAGAACGGAAGGGCAGAATTGAGGTGATGGGAAGCAGTGGTCTCTTAGAATCAAAACAAATAAATTTTAAGCATTTGGAGAGAGAACCAGACTCAAGAAACAATTGATTTGGAGTTTCCATCCGGACTCAGTGGAAATCTGACTAGGAACCACAAGGTTGCAGGTTCGATCCTTGGCCTCACTCAGTGGGTTAAGGATCCGGCATTGCCATGAGCTGTGGTGTAGGTCATAGAAGCGCCTTGGATCTGGCGTTGCTGTGGCTGTGGCTGTGGCTGTGGGCGGCAGCTATAGCTCTGATTAGACCCCCTAGCCTGGGAACCTCCATATGCCAAGGGTGCTGCCGTAAAAGGACAAAAGACAAAAAAGAAAAAGAAAAAAAGAAACAGTTGTCTTGGGAGTTCCCATTGTGGTGCAGCAGAAACAAATCCGACTAGTATCCATGAGGATGTGGGTTCGACCCCTGGCCTCCCTCAGCGTGTCGGAGATCTGGCATCGCTGTGGCTGTGGCGAGGGTGGCAGCTATAGCTCTGCTTCAACCCCTAGCCTGGGAACTTCCATATGCTGGTGTGTGAGGCTCTAAAAAAAAGAAGAAGAAAAAACAATTGTGTTATAGCAGGCATATTGCAAAACAAAACAGATTTGCAAAGATTCTTTGAAACCTGGAAGTGAAATCCTGAAAAGAGGTTAGTGGACCAAGGATGGCCAATTAAAATGTATAGAACTATACTCATTATTACGGTGTCTCTCCTTATTTTGTCTTGTTATATTTTTGTGAATGTAGCTAAGTGCTTTCATATTTCTCTCCTGCCCTCCGGTTCCATATTGTTCTCACAGAGTCTCAAATTCCACAGTCAGAGTGATGGCGATAGAGACAGTTAACTTTTTAAAGCAGTTCAAAAGCACTTTGTATAAATTGTTTTTAATCATCAAAACAAATGTATGAGAAAGAAACTTGTTATCTCTCAGTTGCAGGAGACACAGTTAAGCTTCAGAGAAATTAAGTAATTGGCCAAAGTTACATTGTAAATAGAAGAGAAAAGCCCATGCTCTTATTCTTTATTTTATTGCCCTAAAGTCCTCTGCTGTGATGTTTTCAGAGTTATAACTCCGTATGATTATAGAGAAAGCATGTCTCAAGATGGCCTTTTGAAGATTTACAATTAGTGTTTTTTTATTTATTTTTTAATTTATTTACTTTTGGGGCTGCATCACGGTATATGAAGTTACCAGGCCAGGGATCGAATTGGAGCTGTAGCTCCCGGCCTACACCACAGGTCACAGCAACGCCAGATCCTTAACCCACGGAGTGAGGCCAGGGATCGAACCGGCAACCTCACGGTTCCTAGTCGGATTCGCTAACCCCTGCGCCACGATGGGAACGCCTAAATGTCCTATTTGATCCATGAGGGATTTTGATAATGTATCGGGGAGAAAACACACAGCAACATCACCATCTCTTTTTCCCTGACCCCAAATCGAAACCTGAAGACCCAGAGAATTCAGTCTTACGGGAAAGCTGGGGGGTCCTGGAGCTTTTGCTAAGAAGGCCGCTGAATCACATGGGTTCCCATCTGTCCCGTGACCGGTTGGTCAGCTCTTCAGTTCTGTGAACAGCTACGTATCATCAGACAAATCTCCTTGAGTGAGCCAGAGTCGGCTTCCCCTTCTTGTTATCTAAAGAGCACAAGCTCCGAGTTCCCTGGTGGCCTAGGTGTTAAGGAGCTGGCATTGTTGCTGCAGTGGCATGGATTCGATCCCTGGCCAGGAACTTCTCATCTCATGGGTACGCCCTCCCCACCTCCAAAGAAAAGAGCATTAGCTGCTCCAGAAGGGAAGGTTATATCGCGGTCAAGGTGACTACTTTGAGCAGCTAGTAGACAGGGCTTAGGGAAGGGAACCAGAAGGGGGAGCCGAAAGTGTCAGAGTTCCTTTTAGCATCGGTGCAGGGGCATCTGCGATCCCACAGCCCACGCTCTAGCTACGTGGCGTGTGACCCATGAACCAGCAGGAGCAGCATCACTGACAGCGTGTTAAAAAAGCAGAATCTCATCCACCTCCCCCACCCGCAGCCAACAACCTACTTTGTCAGAATTTTCACTTTTACAAGACCTCTAGGAGCTCCTGTTGTGGCTCAGCATGTTAAGAACCCAACTAGCATCCAGGAGGATGTGGGTCCAACCCCTGGCCTCGCTCAGTAGGTTAAGGATCCGGTGTTGCCCTGAGCGGGGGTGTAGGCCTGCAGCTGCAACACCTATTTGACGCCTAGCCTAAGAACTTCCGTGTGCTGCAGGTGCCGCCCTAAAAAAAACACAAACAAGATCCCCAGGTGACCAAGGTGCATATTAAAGTCTGAAAAGCACTGATCTAAGCTACCATCCCAGTTACTCTCTTTTGATTACACCTGGGAATCAGGTATCCTCTTAACATTATTAAGCTTATGTTTAAGTGTCAAAATGTATCACTCAGACATCACCTTGTGCCTTTTCTCCTACTAACTATGGAGAAATTGGCCAGAATTTGACTTTAATTTTACTGGATCCAGAGCCTGCTTCCAAGGTTCTAGGATCAAGCTCTCCTAGGACCCAGGGTCTCAAGTTCTCCAAAGGCCTAAGGACTTGGCTACATATTTCTCTTCCAGTATGTGCTCTCTTCAGCTCCAGAAGCAGCCGAATTTCAGGAATGACCATTTCTAGGGTACATTCTCTGTGAAACTTGCAGCTGCTGGACTCATCTGTTCTTCTATTCCCCAATCCTAGTTTAGTGACACCGTGTTGTCGGGCTCTGAGTTATCTGGCAATCGGAGAGCAAGGAAAGAAGATCAGAAGTCTAGAAGCCCTTAGAGTTAAAATGTCCTCGCATTCTGCACCGTGAACAGTGGAGAGTTCTAGAAGGAAATATAGCTATTTATATTTCAAGTAATGGTGGGGTACGATTGGATATATTATGAGAGTTTGAATGTTTATTAAGTGCTAACCCAGGGTTAAGAACTACCCAGATACCAGAATATAACTTGGCCAACAGGCAAGGAATCTTTTTTTTTTTTTGCCTTTTCTAGGGCCGCTTCCCATGGCATATGGAGGTTCCAAGGTTAGGGGTTGAATTGGAGCTGTAGCCACCAGCCTACACCACAGCGACACTGGATCCCAGCTGAGTCTGCAACCTACACCACAGCTCACGGCAACACCGGATCCTCAACCCACTGAGCAAGGCCAGGGATTGAACCCGCAACCTCATGGTTCCTAGTCGGATTCGTTAACCACTGCGCCACGACGGGAACTCCAACAGGCAAGAAATCTTGATCAGGCAAACTTGCCAGTTACAAACACCAGAAAGGAGGGCGTTCCTGTAGCGGTGCCGCGGAAATGAATCAACCTAGAAACCATGAATTTGCGGGTTTAATCTCTGGCCTGGCGCCAGGGGTCGGGGATCCGGCATTGCCGTGAGCTGTGGTGGTCACAGACGTGGCTCGGATCCCATGTTGCTGTGGCTGTGGTGTAGGCTGGCAGCTATAGCTCTGATTCGACCCCTAGCTTAGGAACTTCCATGTGCTGTGGGAGCAGACCTTAAAAAAAGAGAGAGAGAGAGAAAGAAAGACAGGAAAAAACCCCACTAGAAAGTAGATGAAAGATAGGGTCACAGGCTTCCACAGCTGCAGCCACCAGCCCAGGACACTTGTAGATGATCAGTGGGCTGAGCGAATGAGTGAATGAATGAATGAAGCAGTTTTGAAGCCTCTAGGGACGGTGTGGCGCTCAGATCTGCTGCAGGGAGAGCACCTGGCCGAGTGCCTTGGCCACCATCCTTGGACTCCGCTAGCAGGCTCCTCAGAAGGGACCTTGGGTTCCAGCCCTCTGGCCAGTCTGGCCAAAGCCATCTCAAAGCTGCACTAGTGACCCACCCACTCACTTGGCCACTCCGCCTCCCCTTCCCAGGTCTGCTCTCGGGCCCCACTGGATCTCCTCTTTCTCCCCGCTGCTATTTCCTGCTATAAACCTCTAGGTGACCGTCCTGCATTGGCATCTGTTTTGCAGAGGACCTGGACTCATACAGGGATGGGCAGACAGAAATAGAAGATTACTTTGAAACAGGCTGCCTCCACCCAGGCACTAGATTTGCCCTCCCAAGTGGGTGACCCTTCCCTTCTCAAAAGTCATTCAAGGAGAGATAACTTCAATTTATAACCAGCTGCCACACCCAGCCTCCCACCCTAAGAGCCACTCCCTACGCCACTCCCTAAGGGGACAGCAGGGCCACGCCTGAACTATAGCCTTACACCTTCCCCACCTCTCCTAGGAACAACACACACACGCACACACACATGCACACGCACACACCCCTTCCTCTTTTGCGAGTTTGTTTTCATTTTTTCAAGCCAAGGAAGCTTATCCTTTGCAAGTGCTCTTTCCTCCTCTTAGTAAGGCATTACTACTACATTAAAAAGAAAAATAAGGGGAGTTCCCGTTGTGGCGCAGTGGTTAACGAATCCGACTAGGAACCATGAGGTTGCAGGTTCGGTCCCTGCCCTTGCTCAGTGGGTTAAGGATCCGGCGTTGCCATGAGCTGGGGTGTAGGTTGCAGACGCGGCTCGAATCCCGCGTTGCTGTGGCTCTGGTGTAGGCCGGCGGATACAGCTCCAATTACAGACCCCTAGCCTGGGAACCTCCATATGCCGCGGGAGAGGCCCAAGAAATAGCAGCAACAACAACAACAACAAAATAAAAAAAAATATATATATATATATATATATATGAAAAAAAGAAAAATAAGATACCTCACCTAAGAACAGTACTGTTGTTACTTTGCTAAGCCCTCAGTAGAAACATCACCTCATCTGATCCACATAGTTACTGTCTGTGCGGCCAGGACTGGTATTATCAGCCCCACTTCGGTGAAGAAACTGAGACCCAGATCAATCTCAAGGGTGTCAGCCTCCAAGTCTGCCCGACGAAGGCTTGAACTCCATGGCCTCCAAGTCCTCTTCCACTTCTAAAACGGAACTACTTCCACAGTTTGTCTGAAATCCATCTGAGATGAAGGCCTCTGGTTGCCAGGCTCATTCCCCGACACCGTGCTGCCTCTGCTGACAACAGCAACGGCCAGCATCTACCAGCTGTCCCTGCTTGCCTTGCCCTGTGCCAGTGCCGAATACCCAGCATCCCTCCTCCCGCTTACGTGCCCCCTACCTAAAAGTATTTAGATTTCAGTTCCACACGCACTTATCAGGAGCTGACCCCACCTTTGCTCTAAGGGTCTCCTCTGGTTGGTTTAACCTGATCAGCTTTCCATTCTCCTGGCCAGAGTCACTGGTCTAAGTGGTCCAAGCAGGGGGAACTGGAGGATTCTGGCCTGGAACACAGGACGGGAAGTGCACTCTCTCCTACTGAAAGTAAATTAGGAGGCTCTGGCTTTATTGCACCAGCAGCCTCTCTGTGCCCCGAGGGGAAGCCTCAGGATCCATGGGGGGGGGGGGGGCCTGACCATCTCTAGCAGCTAAAATCTATAGGATGTCTATATCTCTAAAACTCTGAGCAAGTAACAGAGGCAAAGGCGGAGGAGGTCACTGAGAACCAGGGAGTTACTAGACTTTGCTAGGCACACACTGCCTGTTTCAGGCAGTTAGAACCAGATTTCAGCTTTCCAGCAACTGACCTGAGGTTCTTTGGGCCTCTGCAGGTAAAGACCGCACCCGTACAGAGATCCAAACAGAGGCTTCGCTGCCAAACAAACCCAGTAGGGGAAGAAAGGGAAAAGGAGAAGGGGTTTCCTTCTCTTCTGCTTTCCTGCCTGAACCTGTGACAGGGCCCCAGCCGAGCGAGGGGAACTCCTTCCCTCCCCCACCCTAGCTCTCAGCCTAGCAAAGCCCCTCCAAGACTGCCCTGGAGGAAGAAAGCGCCCCACAAGTCTCTGCCTACCGGGGGTCAGAGTGAGGGCAAGGCAGGCACAGGCTGTGAAAAGCTGAAGAGGAGGTAGGCAGAAGGGTGGCCTTGGAGCAACAGGTCTTGTTTCTCACTCTCCTCCCCAAACAGCCAGAAATAAAGCACCCAAATCAAAGAAACACAAGAGGTGGAGTTCCCGTTGTGATGCAGTGGAAATGAATCTGACTAGTATCTATGAGGACGCAGGTTCGATCCCTGGCCTTGCTCAGTGGATTAAAGATCTGGCGTTGCCCTGAGCTGTGGCGTAGGTTGAAGACGTGGCTTGGATCTGGCGTGGCTTTGGCTGTGGCAGCTGTAGCTCTGATTGGACCCCTAGCCTGGGAACTTCCATATGCCTTGGGTGTGGCCCTAAAAGAAAGAAAGAAAGAAAGAAAGAAAGAAAGAAAGAAAGAAAGAAAGAAAGAAAGAAAGAAAGAAAGAAAGAAGAAAGAAAGAAGAAAGAAAGAAAGAAAGAAAGAAAGAAAGAAAGAAATTCAAGAGGATATTTGCCAAGAGAATGCCTAGTTTTCTAACTCGCTTACGTATAGGTGTGTCTATACAATTCTGGCAGAACCAGCTGTGAAGGACAGCTTGGTTAGTCCATTTGATCACAGGGAATGTGTCATTCACATTTAGTCATCATGGATTTATCAAGTGCCCACTCTGTACCCTGGAGATACAGCTCAGAAAATGCACAGAAAAGGCCCCTGTGTCCAGGAGGTTTTCTTCGGGGGGTGGGGGGAGCCTCGCCCGAGGCATATGGAGGTTCCCAGGCTAGGGGATGAATTGGAGCTACAGCTGCCGGCCTACACCACAGCTACAACAATGCAGGATCTGAGCTGCATCTGTGACTTACACTACACCACAGCTCATGGTAGTGCTGGCTACTTAACCCGCTGAGCCACAATGGGAACTCGAAGAAGCTCATTCTTCATGGTGGAGGGGAGGGGAAGGGGAGCAGGTCATACCAAGTAAATAAATAAGATCATTTCAGACTGTGCTCATGCTCTGAAGGAAATAACAGGGTGAAATGACAGAGAATAACTGGTCAGGCAGGAGGAGTCCTACTTTACTTAAAAATAAAATTCAGGAGTTCCCGTGGTGGCGCAGTGGTTAATGAATCCGACTAGGAACCATGAGGTTGCGGGTTCGGTCCCTGGCCTTGCTCAGTGGGTTAACGCTCCAGCGTTGCCGTGAGCTGTGGTGTAGGTTGCAGACGCGGCTCGGATCCCGCGTTGCTGTGGCTCTGGCGTAGGCCAATGGCTACAGCTCCGATTGGACCCCTAGCCTGGGAACCTCCATATGCCGTGGGAGCGGCCCAAAGAAACAGCAAACAAACAAACAAAATTTTTAAAATTTTAAATATTAAAAAAAATAAAAATAAAATTCATTTATTTATTTTTTTGGCTGTGCCCACGGCATGTGGAAGTTCCCAGGCCAGGGGTCAAACCCCTGCCAGAGCAGCAACCCAAGCCCCTAAAGGGACAACGCTGGATCCTAAATCCACTGTGCCACAAAAGAACTCCTGGAGGGATCCTACTTCAGATATAGAATCAGAAATGCCCTGTATGGTGACATGAGAAGTCTGAAGAACAGATGGTCCACACAGGTCAGGAAACAGCAGCCTGTACAAAAGCCATGTGGCCAGAAACACTTGGCGGGTACCGTGCTTGGGGTGCAGCGACCAGGGGCTGGAGAAGCTGCCAGGATCATTTAAGGCAGAAGAGGCCATTGCGGGGACTTCCTGTCATGGCTCAGTAGGAACAAATCTTACTAGGATCCACGAGGATTCGGGTTTGATTCCTGGCCTCTCTCAGTGAGTTAAGGATCTGGCATTGCTGTGAGCCGTGGTGCAGGTCAAAGCCTCGGCTTGGATGCTGCATTGCTGTGGCTGTGGCATAGGCTGGCAGCTGTAGCTCCAATTGGACCCCTAGCCTAGGAACCTCTGTATGCTGCAGCTTCAGCCATAAAAAAGCAAAAAACAAAACAAAACAAAACAATACAAAAAACAAACCGAACAAACAACAAAAAAAAGAGAGACCATTGCAGGAGCTTTTGTAAAGAACCCCTGTGACAGCTCGGAATGACGCTGCAAACAGCAGTCTGCCATGCTTCCACAGATATTAATGACACATAATGGAGTCTCCTAAAGGACCTCTAGGGTCTGACGGGGGTTTAAGTTTGAGATCGCCCAATTTAATAACACTGGAAAAGGTTTCCAAGTCTCCTCATGTGAGTAATCAAGGGTTTCTCCTGTTTGAAGCTGAAAGACTTGTGTAAGGATTAGCTCCCTCGGCTTTATCGATCAATTTGTCCTTAGAGTCAAAAGCAGTTTACAAAACTAGCATAAAGACACACACAAAACTTAAACTGTTAGAATAACAATATTGCATAAACAATCGACAGCAAGAGTAGATTCCGCAGGTAAAAAGAACTGATTATATTGCTGGGCTAATCAAGTTTGTCATTACAGGCTCACATGGTCCTTTAAGAACTCAATCTCGATCCAAGGGCTGGGTTGGTCTGGGCGTTCCAGTTCATTTTCCGTTTCAAAAATGCAAAGCCATAACCATCTTAACGTTGATATTTATCGTGTTTATCCCTGCCTCTCCGGATTACTGAGTTCAGGGAGACCGGGTAGGACGGCGGCGAAGGCTGGGAGGAGGGGAGGAGTGGAAGGGTGGAGTGGGGCGGGGAAAGGGGGAGCGGTGAAGACCTCACGGATTGGACCCCAGGAGGAAACCTGGGGAAGGCAGCGATTTCAGGGAAGAAAGGAAAATGCGAAGTGACGCAAAGAGGAGGAAAAGGGCTGCAGGCAACCGTGCGGGCAGCGATGGACTGGGAGCCCCAGAAGTAGGCGGGGCAGGGGACGCGGGGTGCTGCCAGGCTCGGGGATCAGGCTCCTGGAGCGACAGAAGCAGGGCGGGGAGATGGACGTAGGGGAGACAAGCAAATACTGGGAGTGGAGAGGCAAGAGACAGGAGTAGGACTCGGGAAGGGGCGGAGAAAGGCCGGCAACTGAGGACGCCCGCAGGAACCGCGAGCCGAGGGGGCCTGCCAGGGCTCGGGTCCCGGAGAGGGGCCGCGCGGGGGAGGTGGGGTAGGGGCGGGGAGGCGGGCGCGAGGCCAATGGGAGGATTAGCCTGGGCGGGGCGGGGCACCAGGTGGCTCCAGGGCCAATAGGAAGGGAGCAGGGGCGGGGACGACGCTCCGCAAGGCTCGAAGCCAATGGGAACCCGGGCCAGGAACGGAGGCGGGGCGCCAGGGCCAATGGGAGGCTGAGCCAGGGAGAGCTGGCGGCCGTTCGGGCCTGCTCCGGGGGAGACGGACCCGGAAGGCGATGGGGGCGGGGAGCCCGGCTGACAACCTGTCAAATCCACTTCGGGACGAACTAGGTCACGCGCCTCCCCGAGCTAGGGCACCCCCGCCCCGCGAGGCCCGCCGGGTGGCCCGCGGGGCCCGGCCCGGCTGCTTCCTCTTCCTGCCGGCGGTGGGGGCGGGGCGGGCGGCCGGGACACCTGCCTCCCCGGCCCTACGGCCGACGCTGCTCCCAGAAGCTCGTCCGCACGTTGTCTTCATGACAGCTGGACCCACCGCGGCTTCGCAGTTGAGAATGTGTATCTTTCGAACGGCCCTTCAGAGTTGAAAACTCTCTGCACCCACGGCGGTCCTCACGCCGCGCGCTCACGAGAGTAGTGGACTGGTCCCGCGGGCCCGCGTCTGCGGAAGCCGGCCGGCCGCGCACTACTTGGCGCGGAAGAACCCGCGGACGGCGGAGGGATCCCGCGCGAGCCGCCGGGACGAGAACCGTCCCTCCGGATCCCGTCCGGGCCCCTGGCGGGCGGCGATCGGGGCCGTGGGCAACGCAGGCGGTTACGCGCGCCGGCCCCGACGACATACGCGGAGTAGGGCCGGCCCTACGCGCCGCGTCCCGGCCTCCCGGGTCACCTGTTTCTCCCGGGAGAGGACCTGGCCTCTCGCGCCAGGCAGCGAACGGCAGGCCGCACTAGCCGACGGGCGGCCGGGGCTGGGAGGGCGGAGGACGCGCTTTGTGTCGCTGCAGCGGGACGGGTGGCGGGGGACCCGCTTTCCCTCCTTCCCAGCCCTGGTCGTAGTTCAGACACTTCCACCAGCTTAAGCTTGGGCACGTAGTTGTCTATAGTTGTTTCCAAGTGAATGAAATGAAATAAAAGCCTCCATCAGAAGTCAGCATTAGCCTAAGGCCGGGGATTATGACTTTGCTCCAACGTCATGTAGGATTTGAGCCCTTGTATTTCTACTGCTTAGACCCTAAGTCCATTTCTTTTCAATATGGACCCATAATAGAGCCATATCCGTCTTGTTAAGGTCTTCAAAATGGATGTTGATGCACAATCTAATTAAGCAATAGATATGTTAATGTACAGATTCCGTTCATTATATTTCTCAATGCAAATTTGCTTAGGGTTTTTGCATTGAATAGACAGTAATGCTCTGTTTAATTTTCACTACTTGGCCATTCAATTTATGTTAATTTTTCTCCAGAACAAGGTGATGGCATTGTTTTAAGCAACAATGACCAACCCCTCTACTCTTTCGAAACTGTAAAAGCTAAGGGTAAAATGTAGATTAAAACTTAAAAATTTGAACGCTAAATTGAAAATCTTGACATAGTAATTATTTGAAGTGTTTCTTTGCAAGATTGCTGTGAAATGGAATGAAGAAAAAAAGATTTCATTTTCATTCAAAAAGCGTTTCTTTAAACAAATATTTCTTGAATATATACAAGCATTGGGTTCAAACATTTGCATGTGTTTATATGCAAAGCATTGTGCTCATTTTTATTACTTCACCAAATGCACATTTCATGAGTAAAGAATTTTATATCCTTTTAAAGTTCAGCCTTTAATTATATGCATGTTAGCTACCACACTGGGAAGAAAACAATATACCATGTCATCTCTGTACAGAATTACAGATGCACATTTTTCACATTTACCAGAAACATGGTCATCAAGAAAGAAAACTGGATAAAATGGGGAAAAAAAAAGTAAAATGTCCTTCAAGTTCAACATGCCTTTAATTAGTTTGAAGAACTACCATATTTACTATTCTATAATATAGATTATCAGTAAAAGGTTGGGATACACATCCCATCTTTTTTTATAGAAATTAAAATCTAAAAAAACATAAAAGACATTTTATGTTTCATTATAAGCTAATATCTTATTGCCAGTTAATTTCCCAAAGGGAATAGTTTTTTTTTTTTTGACCAGTTGACAACCCAATGTTAGAAGCTCTCAGCCCACACTGCAGTTACAAAAAAAAAAAAAAAAGTAATATCTTTTCTTACTTAAAAAGTATTTTTTAAATTCCCATTCAAATGTAGAGGTTTTTTTTTGGGGGGGGGGTCATACTTTTAATGTTAACACTAAGAAGACAATAAAGCCATGATTTTTTTTTTCAACAAATGAATCACAAAATTGTCAATACCAGAAAGTCAACACTCAATACATGAGAATGAATTGTATATCCTTAAACAAAACTGGCAAGCTGGAATTTAGCCACTAGATATTACATTATAGTGTATTACATTAATAAGTAAAACTAGAGATTTTAAAGTTTAAACAAAGTGCCATACTAAAAGAGTCATCTTGCTCCTCGGGGATATATTTTCACTCCTTTAACAAATGGTTGGAAACAGCAATTTTTTTTCTTTCTTTTTTTTTTTTTTGGTCTTTTTAGGGCCACACCCAAGGCACATGGAAGTTCCTAGGCTAGGGGTTCAATTGGAGCTGCAGCAGCTAGCCTAAGCCACAGCAATTTGGGATCTGAGCCACGTATTCGACCTACACCACAGCTCACCACAGCTCACGGCAATGCCAGATCCTTACTCCACTGGGCGAGGCCAGGGATTGAACCTGCATCCTCATGGATACAAGTCAGATTCATTAACCGCTGAGCCATGACAGGAACTCCCAGCATTTCTTAATATGAGTCTTTTGATATGACGTGTCACATCTTTTTTTAACTTCCAGTTTCACAAGAAAGCTAACTCCTTACATTTCTCTCCTCGAATATGAAAATTAGAAACATACTGTCTTAATTATTTCTTCTGTAATACCCCTTGCTAGCAAGTACTTTTGGAATAGACTTGGGAAATTAATTACCTTTATAAATGGAGTTGCTGTTTTGCCTAAACACTTCATGTATAATCCCCTCCTGTAAGGAGGATTTTTATAATTCCCTACCAAAATGTCTTGGCACGGTTCTATTTCTCAGTTGGTAGTGCACTTCTTGGAGGAGAAGGAAGAGCAGGAAACCTCTTTGCTTCTTTTGGAGATGAGGGTGGGAAGAGACATCCTTGAGGCAGCTCAGCCCAGGCGATGTGGTTGGAAATTGAGCTTGGACCCAAGGAGGTAAAAGATTCTGTGAATGGGAAGCAAATACCCCTTGAGTGAGAAAGGTTGCAAACCTGTGGTTTGCAGATGTGTTCTGTTTCCCTCTCACAATGTTTAAAATTTTAAAATTCGTCTCCAAGATTTAAAAAACACAGATAAAAATACAGAATTGTAACTTCTCTTGAAAATGACAAATATGGCTCATTTTTTGCCTGGCTACACGCTGCTATAGCTGACTAGCTGCTGCCCCCTTTAGACAGGGTGTACACGCTATATGCTGGGCTCAATGCAGCCATTTATATTGGCTGCCTAACCACTGGTGGAATGAATGTTTGGAATAGCTGCCCTCGGTTATATCAAAGTGTGAAGGTCTTCACAGAGTAGTTTGACTTAGGAAGCGATGATCTCAGGGTTTGGGGGAGGGGGTTTGTTTTGTTTTGTTTTTGTCTTTTTAGGGCTGCATCTGAAGTATATGCAAGTTTCCAGGCTAGGGGTCAAACCGGAGCTGCGGCTGCCTGCCTACACCACAGCCACAGCAATGCAGGATCCAAGCCCCATCTGTGACCTACACCACAGCTCATGGCAAGGCCAGATCCTTAACCTACTGATCGAGGCCAGGGATTGAACCCTCTTCCTCATGGATACTAGCTGGTTCATTACTGCTGAGCCCCAATGGGAAATCCATTGTTTTATCCTAAGTAAATATAATGAGCTCAGAAATGGCAAGTTAGTAGAATTATATATGACAACTGTACGTCTCCCATATTGCAATTATCTGACCCTTGGCACAGGGAAAGGTTGGATTGTGTCAGGTTAACATTTGATTTTATTTTTATTTTTGGGCTGCCTTGTGGCATATGGAGTTCCTGGGCTAGGGATCAGATTCAAGCCACACAGTTGTGAACTACACTACAGCTGTAGCAATGCTGGATCCTTAACCCATTGTGCTGGGCTGGGGATTGATCCTGTGCCCCAGTGCTCCAGAGATAGCACCCAATCCTGATGCACCACGGCATGAACTCCTATTTAACATTTTAATTAAAAATGGAAATAATTTCTTTGTGCTATGCTTTCCCCTTACAAATGAATCTCCCTGAAATTCTTAGCTAGTAGAACCTAGGAATTATAGTCAATTGTGAAGGACTGTCCAAGAAGGGGTCCCCCAAAGGGTTACAGAATCACGGTAAATGATCATGACGACGATGTCTTGACATTTGTTGAGCAACGACCTGAACTGTCACACTATTACATTTCAGTCTCCTAGTTGCTATCTCAGCTTTCTTTTCTTCTTCTTCTTTTCTTAAATTTTTTTCTTTTTAAGGCTGGGCCTGTGGCATATGAAGGTTCTTAGGCTAGGGGTTGAATTGGAGCTGCAGCTGATGGCCACAGCCACAGCAACTGGGGATCCGAGCCACGTCTTCGACCTACACCACAGCTCACGGTAATGCCAGATCCTTAACCCACTGAGCAAGGCCAGGGATCAAAACTGCATCCTCATGGATACTAGTTGGTCAACAACCAAAAACCAACAACCCAACTGACAATTGGGCAGAAGACCTGAACAGACATTTCTCCAAAGAAGATATACACAGATGGCCAAGAGGCACATGAAAAAAATGCTCAACATCACTAATTATTAAAGAAATGCAAATCAAAACTATGAGGTGGAGTTCCCGTTGAGGCTCAGTGGTTAACGAATCCGACTCGGAACCATGAGGTTGCAGGTTCAATCCCTGGCCTTGCTCAGTGGGTGAAGGATCCGGTGTTGCCGTGAGCTGTGGTGTAGGTTGCAGACGTGGCTCAGATTCCGCGTTACTGTGGCTCTGGCGTAGGCTGGTGGCTACAGCTCCGATTGGACCCCTAGCCTGGGAACCTCCCTGTGCTATGGGAGCGGCCCTAGAAAAGGCAAAAAGACAAAAACAACAACACCAACACAACCTACAAAGGTACCACTTCACACTGGTCATAATGTCCATCACTGACAAGTCAATAACTAACAGATGCTGGTGCAGTTCCCCCAGTGGCTCAGCGGAATCTGACTAGTATCCTGGCCCCTCTCAGTGGGTTAAGGATCTGGTGTTGCTGTGAGCTGTGGTGTAGGCCAGCAGCCACAGCTCTAACTCGATCCTTAGCCTGAGAACCTCCATATGCCATGGGTGTGACACTGAAAAGCTAAAAAACAAAAACAGTGAGAAAACAAATGCTGGAGAGGGTGTGGAGAAAAAAGGTACACTATTGGGGGGAATGTAAATTGGTACAATCACTATAGAAAACAGCACAGAGATGCCTCAGAAAACTAAATATAGAATGACCATATGACCCTGCAATCCCACTCTTGGGCGTATATCCAGACAAAACTTTCACTGAAAAAGATACATGCACCCCTATGTTCACTGCAGCCCTATTCACAATAGCCAAGACATGGAATCATCCTAAATGTCCATTGACAGATGAATGGATTAAGAAGATGTGGTACATATACACAATGGAATACTACTCAGCCACAAAAAGGAACAAAATAATGCCATTTGCAGCTATATGGATGGAACTAGAGACTCTCATACTAAGTGAAGTAAGTCAGAAAGACAAAGGCAAATAACCATATGATATCACTTATATCTGGAATCTAATACGTGGCACAAATGAATCCTTCCACAGAAAAGAAACAAAGTCATGGACTTGGAGAACAGACTTGTGATTTCCAAGGGGGAGGGGGAGGGAGTGGGATGGACTGGGAGTTTGGGGTTGGTAGATGCAAACCCTTGCGTTGGGAGTGGGTAAGCAATGAGATCCTGCTGTCTAGCACAGGGATCCATATCTAGTCACTTGCGACGGAGCATGATGGAGGATAATGTGAGGAAAAGAATGCGTGTGTGTATATGTATATGAATATATATATATACGTATATATATGAATGAATGGGTCCTTTTGCTGTCCAGCAGAAATTGACACAACAATGTTAATCAAGTATAACAGAAAAAAAATCTAAAAAACAAAACAAAACAACTCTTGCCTTTGGAATGGTTTAGCAATGAGACCCTGCTGTGTGGGACCGGGAACAATGTCTCGTCACTTACGATGGAGCCTGATCATGGGAGCAAAAAGAATTGTGCACATGGATGTGTACTGGGTCACCCCGCTGTACGGTGGGAGAAAAAAATTGTGTTGGGGAAATAACGATTAAAAAAATTTTTTTAATAAATAAATAATAAAAAAATAGATACTAGTCGGGTTCATTACTCCTGAGACGCAACCCAAATGCCTTTTTAAAAAATTTTATCAAACTTTTGAAGAAATGATACTAGTCCTACACTATCTTCAGTACGTAACTAAGGGAGAAACACTTTCTAACTCATCCTATGAGGCTGGCATTACACTGACAACGAAATCAAAGACATTATATAAAACCAATACCCATCATAAACATATAGACCTGGTCCATAGAGTAAAAGGAACACTCCAAGGCCTTTTTTTCTTTTCTTTTTTCGCAGATATTAAAACTGTCATGCCAAATCAAAACCATGGCAATGAAAGAAAATTAAGATTTCGGCCATTGTGGCTTCACAGGTTAAGAACCCGACCAGTGCCTGTGAGGATGCAGGCTCTAACCCTCACCTCACTCAGTGGGCTAAGGATCTGGCATTGCCACAAGCCACAGATGTGGCTTGGCTCCTGCATTGCTGTGGCTGTGGTGTAGGCTGCAGCTCTGATTCGACCCCTAGCCTAGGAACTTCCGTATGACACAGGTGCAGCCCTAAAAAGAAAAAAAAAAATGTTTGACCTGTTTTTCACTTTAAAAACACACATAAATCCCCCCCCCCCCAAAAGGTCATCAAGGGGCTTTCCTACTGGCATTGGACGTCTCACCTCAGCAAGAAACATTCCCTTTCTAGGGCAGAGAAGGGGGAGAATTAGCCAAGACTAAGGCAACAAATATGACAGGAAGTGAGAGAAATCAGGTGGAGTTCACTACGGACAGATAAGCGGAGACAGACACCAGCTGCCACCCACTTCTCCAACCACAACAAGATCGCCATCAAAGTCAACTGGGAGTTCACACAGCGGCTCAGCAGTAATGAACCGTGTGGATGAAGGTTCAATCCCCGGCCTTGCTTAGTGGGTTAAGGATCCGGTGTTGCTGTGGCTGTGGTATAGATCAGCAGCTGCAGCTGTGGCTCCGATTCGACCCCCTAGCCTGGAAACTTCCATATGCTGTGGGTGCGGCGTTAAAAAGACAGCAAAACAAATCAATCAACAACTAACCCAGAGAAAACAGCGGCACACTAGACACATTAGACAAGGCCCCAGGTTTGTGTCCAGATGGATTATGTGTTTGATGCCTCTTGGTAGGAGGACACAGACCAGGTCAGGAGAGTTACATTCAGGTAGAGTCCAGATACACCAATGGGGTGAAGTTTAAATAAAATACATACTTTCATATAACAGGATTTTTATGAAAGTTTTAATAAGATGGCACAGTACCATATTAGTTGAAGAAAAAAGAAAAAATTTTTAAAAATTTAAAAATTAAAAAAAAAAAAGGAGTTCCCGTCATGGCTCAGTGGTTAACAAACCTGACTAGTAACCATGAGGTTGCAGGTTCGATCCCTGGGCTTGCTCAGTGGGTTAAGGATCCAGCATTGCTGTGAGCTGTGGTGTAGGTTGCAGATCAGGCTCAGATCTGGCATTGCTGTGGCTCTGGCGTAGGCTGGTGGCTACAGCTCCGACTGGACGCCTAGCCTGGGAACATCCATATGCAGGTTTTTAGTTCCTAAAAAGACTAAATAAATAAATAAAACATAAAAACATATTTACAAATACTGTTTTAGACTTTCAATTGATTATTCTATAAATATATTTAAAAGCATAGAAGAAAAATAGTAGTGGTTCTGGATTTCCAAAAATCCATAGTTCAAGAAGGCAAAATAGGAAGTTCCAGTGTAGCCCAGAAAGTTGAGGATGCCATGTTGCTGCAGCTGTGCCGCGGGTTCAGTCTCTGGCCCGGAAACTTCCACATGCCACGAGTACAGCCTAAAAAGAGACAAAATAAAAAAATTAGGACAAGTATAGTGAAAAAAAAAAAACAAGGCAAATTCCAAACTGCCTGGGCTGTTTCTGCAGTAAGAGAATTATTATTATTATTACTTTTCTTTTTTGGCTTTTTAGGGCCACACCTGCAGCATATGGAAGTTCCTGGGCTAAGGGTTGATCAGAGCTGCAGCTACTGGCCTACACCACAGCCCCGGCAACGTCAGATCCTTAACCCACTGAACAAGGCCAGAGATTGAATCCATGTCCTCATCCATACTAGTCAGGTTCATTACCGCTAAGCCACAATGGGAACTCCTAGAATTATGATTTTGAGCCAAAGAATACCCTCTTTCATTTGGTAGCAGGCTCCAGTTTCTTTTGGAAAAGGTAAGGATACATAAAATGAATTTTTTTTTGTCTTTTTGCCTTTTCTTGGACCGCTCCCTCGGCATATGAAGGCTCACAGGCTAGGGGTCTAATCGGAGCTGCAGCTTCCAGCCTACGCCAGAGCCACAGCAACGTGGGATCCGAGCTGCATCTGTGACCTACACCACAGCTCATGACAATGTCAGATCCTTAATCCACTGAGCGACGCCAGGGAGTGAACCTGCAACCTCATGGTTCCTAGTCGGATTCGTTAACCACTGAGCCAAGACGGGAACTCCTAAAATGAATAATTAACGGCTCCATATTTTGCCTTGGTAGAAAAAACCTGCATGTGCAAGCAACAATCTCCTCCTTGTTTCAATGTTAAATTGCTCAGTTGGACAAAGCAAACCTTTAGAAGTAAAGCAAAACAAAACAAAAAAACCAACTTGCTGGTTTGGCAGCTGTGTTGGTGAGTATCAACTTGAAGGTAATCAACCAACATAAACGAAAGACACTGGGTCAACTTTGACTTTATCTTCTACTGTAGTTCATTTTATTTAGGCTTCATAAGAATTATATTTTACAGAAGCCCTGAGGCACAGAAAGCTTAAATGATGCTATGCACTGAATTACCTCCACCCAAATTTGTATGCTGAAGCCCTAACCCCCAGTGTGACTGTATCTGCAGAAAAGGCCTTTGGGAAGTAACTAAGGTGAAATGAGGTCATAGAGTAGGGTCCTGATCCCATAGGATTACTGTCCTTTTTTGGGTGTGGGGGGCAGCACCCATGGCATGTGGAAGTTCCTAGCCCAGGGATTGAACCCTTACCACAGCAGCAGTGACCCAAGCTACAGCAGTGACAATGCTGGATCTTAACCCCCTGAGCCACCAGGGACCTCCATAGTTTTTAGTAGTAGTAAAAAAATTTTTTTTTGATTATTAATTTTTGTCTTTTTAGGGCTGCGCCTGTGGCATACGGAGGTTCCCAGGCTAGGAGTCCAATCGGAGCTGTAGCCACTGGCCTACATCACAGCCACAGCAATGCCAGATCCAACCTACACCACAGCTCATGGCAATGCTGGATCCTTAAGCTGCTGAGCAAGGCCAGGGATCGAACCTGCGTCGTCATGGTTACTAGTCAGATGCATTTCTGCTGAGCTACGACAGGATCTCCGCTCCATGGTTTTTAAATCTTACAACAAATTTAATCCAGACAAATAAAATGTCTATGTCAATATGAGCCACCACTGCCCCTCAGCCTTGTTATCTGGAGTCCCAGAGAAATAGGCACGAAGGGCCTTTGGATGGCACATGGATAAGATCCTGTCATCCTTCTTGGTGCTTTTTGTGGCTGCACCCAGGTCAGCCTTCAGCAAAACTGATTTTTTTTGGCCATGACTGACTTTACTCACGATCATTACACAGGCAGAAGAGGTTCTCAGGACCCCGAGAGGCCAAAAGGTGTTGCTCTGCCCCCTCTTGAAACTGAGCAGGACCCTGCGGGGCTCTTGGATACAGACCCTTTCTGTTTGTTTATTTATTTATTCTATTTTTTCTTTTTAGGGCAGCACATGGAAGTTCCCAGGTTAGAGGTCGAATTGAAGCTCAAGCTGCCAGCCTACACCACAGCCACAGCAACGCCAGATCCGAGCCGCGTCTGGGACCTACACCACAGCTCAGGGCAACGCCAGATCCTCCACTGAGCAAGATCAGGGATCAAACCCGCATCCTCATGGATACCACTCGGGTTGGTTTCCACTGTGCCATAATGGAAACTCCAAGCGCTATTTCTCATTTGTAGAAACAGGCTTCATTCAGCCTCCATGACCTTCCCTGAGTTCCAAAGGGCAGCTTCAAACAGTTGCTAATCAGGGAAGGCCGGGGGGAGGCAGGGACCAGGAGGAGCAGTCAGGAAACAACCGAGCAGCCTTGGGGCAGGGTCTGGGTCCCTCCTGGAGGAACAGACATAAGCATATCTTGGAGCGCTCCTGCAGAACTAAGGCCCCCACCCAGGTGGAGAATGGCTACTTCAGGCTGAGCTCAAGATTCCTGGAGCCCCACCTGCTACCTCACCACCACCCAATCAGAAGAGAGCCACACCCTGCATCCCTTATCACCAACCAATCAGAAGAGAGCCACACCCTGCATCCCTCACCACCAACCAATCAGAAGAGAGCCACACCCTGCCTCCCTCACCACCAATCAATCAGAAGAGAGCCATACCCTGCACCCTCACCCCAAGTTTTGTCTATAACCCCTCCCCAAACTGTTGAGGAGTTTGGTGGTTTTGAGCACCAGGCACCTGTTTTTTTGTTGTTGTTTGTTTGTTTGTTTGTTTTTTGCTTTTTAGGGCCACACCCATGACATATGGAGGTTCCCAGGCTAGGGGTTGAACAGGAGCTGCACCTGCCAGCCTATACCGCAGCCACAGCAATGCAGGATCCGAGCCGCATCTGTGACCTACACCGCAGCAACGCGGGATCCTTAACCCACTGAGGGAGGCCAGGGATTGAACCTGCATGCTCATGGTTCCTAGTCAGGTTCATTAACCACTGAGCCATGAAGGGAACTCCACCAGCCACCTGTTCTTGCTTGGCCTTGCAATAAACCTTTCTCTGCTCCAAACTGATGTTTTCAGTGTATTTGTCCTCACTGTGCCCTGGGCACACAGACTTTGTTCAGTACCACTTGCAGGGTGAAGAGGAGGCAAGTGGGAGCTCCCATTGTGGCTTGGAGCCTAAGGACCTGACATAGTGTCCATGAGGAGGCAGGTTCAGTTCCCGCCCTTGCTCAGTGGGTTAATGATCCAGCGGTGCTGCAAGCTGCAGCATAGGTCACAGATGCAGCTCTGATCTGGAGTTGCTGTGGTTGTGGCATAGGCCTCAGCTTCAGCTCCTTTTTTTTTTTTTTTTTGTCTTTTTGCTATTTCTTTGGGCCGCTTCCGCGGCATATGGAGGTTCCCAGGCTAGGGGTCTAATCGGAGCTGTAGCCGCTGGCCTACGCCAGAGCCACAGCAACGCGGGATCCAAGCCGCGTCTGCAACCTACACCACAGCTCACGGCAACGCCAGATCGTTAACCCACTGAGCAAGGGCAGGGATCGAACCTGCAACCTCATGGTTCCCAGTCGGATTCGTTAACCACTGCGCCACGACAGGAACTCCAGCTGCAGCTCCTGTTAGACCCCGAGCTCAGAAACTTCCATGTGCCACATGTGCAGCCCTAAAAAGACAAAAAAGGGGGGGGGGGCAAGGAGAGCTCCTTCTACATGGCTGATAACCCTACTCTCCCTTCAGAACTGCTCCCTCAGGAACTAGCTGCACAGAAAATTAATAAAGGTGTTTGCCTGTGACAAAATCACTATGTAAAAGTAATGACAGCAAGGGTCTGAGGCCAAGTACAGTCACACCCTCCAAGGCAGTAACAAGAGAGGTAGCAGGAAGGGAGGGAGACGTTTCTTCCCACCAGCATCCCACCAGGATCCGTGAACTTACTGTACAGCTAACCGACACTCATAGGCAGCTGAGTTCAGACCCACCTACCAAGATCCTAGGGGACCACAGGTGCCACAAGTGAAGAGAGCTGTGGTCTCTGTGCTCGAGCCCCAGAAGTTGCTGGATTTCTTCTTACTCTACTGACCGAGGTTAACCAGTCTCAGCTGAGTCCCCGCGGTCCCTGGCCATGTACCTGGCAATTTTCACAGTCAAGTCTACACCTAGAGCAGAGAGTTTTTGTTTTTGTTTTTTGAGTTTTTTTAAGGAATGGTGTAATGTTTGGAGAAGGCCAACCCCGGACAGAGGTCAAAGTGGTTCAAGTTGGGAATTTAATTACATAAGCATGTAACTCAGTACCTTCTACTTCTCGTAACATACAAATCCTTCAAATGAGATAAGAAGGAAGGAAGGAGAGGAGCAAGACCAGGGGTGGACATTAAATGGTCTGCTTTCTTGAGTCCCTGCTTCTTCATATTCCTCAGGGTCTAGCACTGGCCCATCTTTGCCTCTCTCTGTCTCCCAAGACAGTCTTTTGTTCGTGGTGGTGGTGTCTTCTTAGGGCTGCAACTGCGGCATATGGAAGTTCCCAGGCTAGGGGTTGAATTGGCGCTGCAGCGCTGGCCTATGCAACAGCCACAGCAATGCCACATCTGAGCCTCATCTGCAACCTATGATGCAGCCTGCAGCAATGCTGGATCCTTAACACATCGTCACGGATACTAGTCGGGTTCTTAACCCACTGAGCCACAGTGGGAGATCCTACATTGCTTTTCTGATTGAGTATCTGCAGCAACCCCCAGTCTTCACTGCCAGCTTTTACTGGCCTCTTCTACCTGGAAATGTCACCAACTCTTTGAACCCACTGGTTCCAGAAGGACTTTCTGGTTCCTCCTACACCAACATCTCCCATGTTCCCGATTTCTGTTTGTGACGGGACTTGTGACACCTGTGGTCCCCTAGGATCTTGGTAGGTGGGTCTGAACTCAGCTGCACACCACATGACATTGGTGGAAATCTTATTAAAACAAATGCACGAGCCTCCCCCAAGATCAATTATATCAGAATCTCTAGGGGTGAGATCCAGCCATCAGCTGGATTTTTTTAAGCTCCCCAGGTGACTCAAACATGCAGCACAGGTTGAGAACTGCTTGTCTGGGCCTTGGGCCATGGCTGACTGCCCTTTGCAATGAAGCAGGTGCAAGTCCAGCCTATGACTTACCCCAAAGTGTCTCCAGATCTTTCTCCTCCCAGTATTCTCCCTTTAGCTTACGCATCATTAAAACACCTCTCGGCCGGGAGTTCCCGTCGTGGTGCAGCGGAAACGAATCTGACTAGGAACTATGAGGTTGCAGGTTCAATCCATGGCCTCGCTCAGTGGGTGAAGGATCGGGCGTTGCTGTGAGCTGTGATGTAGGTCACAGACACGGCTCAGATCTGGCATGGCTATGCTTGTGGTTTAGATCAGCAGCTGTAGCTCCGATTAGACCCCTAGCGGGGAAACCTCCATATGCCTCTGGTAAGGCCCTAAAAAGACAAAAAACAAAAAATAAATAAGTAAATAAATGAATAAATAAATAAAACACCTCTTGGCCTCTTTTTTTTCTCCACTTCTCATGGCAAATTCTCCCAATATATGGTTCTGATCATATTAGCTCTCATTTCAAAAACATTCCAGCTGCTGTGTGCCCACAAGTCTCCAGCTCTTTGCCAAGTTTCTATACTCACAATTACCTTTAAGGGACTCTATGACAACCCAAACAAACTGCCCTGCCCTGTACCTGCCGCCAAGCTTCCTGCCTCTGAGCCTTTGCTCACACAGCTTCTGTTCCCTGAAACACCCTTCCTTACATTCTCTACATGTCTCTTCCTTACATTCCCTCCGCATTCAAGAGCCTTCCCTGATCTTCCAGCCCGGACTGATTATTTTCTCCTCTGAATTTTCTTCCAACTTAATACGGTCTGTCAGAGGACCACTGTAAGGAAAACAATTTGCAAATTAAATGAATTATTTTTCTGCTTTTGAGAGTCAAAATTTACTGTTTTCCAGGCAGTGGTACTCAAAATTAAGGATACACAAGGTTCACCTGGGGAACTTGTTGAAATGCACATTCCTAGGCCAATTCCAGAGATCCTCAAAGTGTGAAAATTGATGCACCAACAGAAGCATACACCGAGGGAGTTCCCGTGGTGGCTCAGCAGAAACAAATCTGACTAGCATCCAGGAGGACACAGGTTCCCTAGCCTGGGAACCTCCATGTGCCGTGGGTGCGGCCCTAAAAAGACAAAAAAGAAAAGAAAGAAAGAAACATACACCGACCTGGACACATTTTTCCGTGTGGCGTTTCTGACGCATATTTAGGGTATTCCCAAATCGGAGCTGCAGCTACTGGCCTACGCCAAAGCCACAGCAGTGCGGGATCCGAGCAGCATCTGCTGCCTACACCACGGCTCCCGGCAACACCGAGTCCTTAACCCACTGAGCGAGGCCAGGGATAGAACCCACACCCTGGTGGATCCCAGTCGGGTTCATTAACCGCTGAGCCACGAAGAGAGCTCCCCTGCATTACTGAGGTAAGAGCTTCTTTCTAATTTCATGTCACTTGGATCCATGAATATACTGACTTGTTGGAATTTCATAATATAAATCCAAGTGGAGCCTATAGTAGTATATTGCTCACATTCCTGAAAGCTGTATAAAGTTTCCCTTGCACTAGGGATTGAAAACTCAAAGGACTATAAGGCAAGGCAGTTTGAGTAAGTGCACGAAGCAGGCCCAATTCTGCCTCAGTGCTGGGGGCTCACAGGAGGTGCAGGAACTATGATCAACTAAAGAAGCTCTCTGCACTCATATATGTACATGCGTATATACATTTATTCATATTTTTAATTCTTGGAGAAATGATTAGATAGTTTCTTAAATACCGACAATCAGGAGTTCCCGTGGTGACTTAGCAGTTAACAAACCCGACTAGCATCCAGGAGGACGCGGGTTCGATCCCTGGCCTTGCTCAGTGGGCTAAGCATCTGGCGTGGCTGTGGCTGTGGCGTAGGCTGGCAGCTGTAGCTCTGATTTGACCCCAGCCTGGGAACTTCCATATGCCGCGGGTGCGGCCCTAAACAAAAAAATAAATAAATAAAAGACGTATCTTCTGTGGCACAGCAGTGTGTGGTCACAGGATGCCTGGGATCCTGGAGACCGTTTTCAGGGCCCTGTGAGTCCTTCTCTTTTCCAACTATATATCTGTGTGAGGCCAGATTTCCTTCCTATAATTTAACCCAAAACAGGGCACTACAGTGGAGTGAATGCAAATATGAGAATCCAGCTGCCTTCTATTAAGCCCGACAGCCAAAAATTTACACAACTATAAAGCAATGCCACTCTTAGTGATTTTTTTGGCGGGGGGGGGGGGGAAGGGGGCACACTCACAGCATGTGGAAGTTCCAGGGCCAGGGATCGAACCCACATCCCAACCATGACACCAGATCCTTAACCTGCTGTACTACAGAACTCCTCAGTTTTTTTGTTGTTGAAAATATAATTATTTTTCATAAAACTGTTATATACTTTGTCTTTTTTTTTTTTTTTTAGGGCCACACCTGCAGCATACAGAAGTTCCCAGCTAGGGGACCAATCAGAGCTGCAGCCAATGGCCTGCGCCACAGCCACAGCCATTCAGGATCTGAGCTGTGTCTGTGATCTAGACCTACCTACACCACAGCTCATGGTAACACCAGATCCTTAACCCACTGAATGAGGCCAGGGGTGGAATCCGAGTCTTCATGGTTCCTAGTTGGGTTCGTTAACCACTGAGCAACGACAGGACCTTCCAGCCCACCAGCTTTACGCATCATCCCTCGTGCTGTGCACACAGCAGATCCAGGCCAGTGGCTCTCAGGCATCACGACCATCTGCAGGGATGGCTTGACCAGCTTTTCCAATTCGGTGGGTTTCTGTGGATCTGAATCTGCATTTCTAACAGGCTCTGGAGCTGACACACTGAGAACCACTGGTCTAGGTTATTGCTTCTAGGATTTTTTCCAAACTATTTTACCAACTACATTAAGTAAATTAATTTTTGTCTGAAACATTAATTAGAAGTAAAAATTTGGCGGATGTTAGCAGGAAACTAAAACCATTCTTAGATCCTTGACAGTGGAAGTTGTAAATAAAATAATAAGAAAAAGCAGCATTTCTGTTGATTCAGATGGATGAATAAGCAGGTAAGCAGTGGGGTGACAGGTGACACAACTAAGTCACCCTCACATCTAACAAGGATTTCCTTTTGGGAACCTGGCATTGCCGAGAGCTGTGGTGTAGGTTGTAGATGAGGCTCAGGTCCTGAGTTGCTGTGGCTGTGGTGTAGGCTGGTGGCTGTAGCTCTGATTTGACCCCTAGCCTGGGAACTTCCATATGCCGTGGGTGTGGCCCTAAAAAGAAAAAAAAAAAAGAATTTCCTTTTGGGAGGTTTGCAGGTCAGTAACAATCTTTTAATTTCAATTGAAAAATAATATTGTTTAGTTTTTAATTAATTAATTAATTTTTGGCCCCTCCCACGGCATGTGTAAGTTCCCAGGCCAGGGATCAAACCTGCGCTACAGTAGCAACCCAAGCCGCTGCAGTGTTAATGCCAGATCCTCACCCCACTGTGCCACAAGAGAACTCCAACTGTTTAGTCTCTAAAATACATAGACAGGAGTTCCCGTCGTGGCATTGCCATGAGCCGTGGTGTAGGTCGAAGACGTGGCTCGGATCTGGCGTTGCTGTGGCTGTGGTGTAGATTAGACCATTAGCCTGGGGACCTCCATATGCCGTGGGTGTGGCCCTTAAAAAAAAGACAAAAAAAAAATCCATTGACATACTGTACCATGTGGAAGAGTGTCTCCCCACCCCCCAAATTCATGTCCTTTCAGAATCTCAGAAAGTGACCTTATTTGCAAACAGAGTCCTTGCAGATGTAATTACTCAAATTAAGATGAGGTCATTCTGGAATTGGGTGAGCCCTTAATCCAATATGCCTGGCATCCTTACAAGAAGACATGAGCTGCAGAGACAGACACACACACACACACAGAGGGCTCCGAGAAGACAGAGCAGAGCTTGGAACTGTGCAGCCCCAAGCAGAGGACCGGCCAGGGTTGCTGGCAACCCCCCCACCCCGGAGTCAGAGAATGGCGTGGAGCAGACTCTCCTCCCGGCCCCTAAAAAGACCCTGTTGTTTTGTTTGTTTTTGACCTGAGGAAGTTCCGGGGCCACAACAATGATAATGCAGAGTCCTTAACCTCAGGCCCCCAGGGAACTCCTCCCTTTTTTTTTCTTTTTTCTTTTTTGCTTTTCAGGGCCCCACCTGCAGCCTATGGTAGTTCCCAGGCTAGTGGTTGGATAGGAGCTACAGCTGCTGGCCTACACCACAGCCACAGCAATGCCAGATCCTTAACCCACAGAGCGAGGCCCGGGATTGAATCCGAAACCTCATGGTCCCTAGTCAGATTCATTTCCGCTGTGCCATGATGGAAACTCTGGAATAGTTAAGTATTTAAAAAATATTAAAAAAAAACAAACAAAACAAAACGATGCAACTGACAAGGGCTTCGTCTCTAAAATATACAAACAACTTATACAACTCAGCACCAAAAAAGCCAATAACCCAAATGAAAAATGGACAAGGAGTTCCCTTCATGGCTCAGCAGTTAACGAACCTGATAGGAACCATGAGGACGCAGGTTCGATTCCTGGCGTTGCTCAGTGGGTTCAGGATCTAGCATTGCTGTGAGCTGTGGTATAGGCCACAGACGAGGCTCGGATCCTGCATTGCTGTGGCTGTGGCGTAGGCCAGCCTGGGAACCTCCTAATGGCACAGCTGTGGCCCTAAAATAGCAGAAAAAGAAAAATGGGCAAAAGACCTGAACAGACATTTCTCCAAAGAAGATATACAGATGGCCAACAAGCACATGAAAAAATGCTCCATGTCACTGGTTATTAGAGAAATGCAAATCAAAACTACCATGAGGTACTACCTCACACCAGCCACAAAGGCCATCACTAATAAATCCACAAATAACAAATGCTGGAGAGGGTGTGGAGAAAAGGGAACCCCCCTGCACTGTTGGTGGGAAGGTAAAGTGGTGCAACCACTATGGAAAACAGTATGGAGGTACCTTAGAAAACTATACATAGAACTACCATATGACCCAGCAATCCCACTCTTGGGCATACATCTGGGCAAAACTTTCCTTGAAAAAGACACATGCACCTGCATGTTCACTGCAGCCCTATTCACAACAGCCAAGACGGGGAAACAACCTAAATGTCCATCGAGAGATGACTGGGTTAAGAAGATGTGGAATATATATACAATGGAATACTACTCAGCCATAAAAAAGAACAAAATAATGCCATTTGCAACAACATGGATGGAACTAGAGACTCTCATACTAAGTGAAGTAGGTCAGAAAAAGAAAGACAAATACCATATGATGTCACTTATATCTGGAATCTAATACATGGCACAAATGAACCTTTCCAAAGAAGAAAATCATGGACTTGGAGAATAGACTCATGGTTGCCAAGGGCGAGGGGGAAGGAGCGGGATGGTTTGGAAGCTTGGGGTTAACATGCAAACTATTGCCTTTGGAATTGATAAGCAATGGGATCCTGCTGTATAGCACTGGGAACTATGTCTGGTCACTTACGATGGAGCATGATAATGTGAGAAAAAAGAACCTATACATGTATGTGTAACTGGGTCACCATACTGTACAGTAGAAAATTGGGAGTTCCCATCGTGGTACAGCGGAAACGAATCCGACTAGGAACCATGAGGTTGCAGGTTTGATCCCTGGCCTTGCTCAGTGGGTTAAGGATCTGGCATTGCTGTGAGCTGTGGTGTAGGTTGCAGACGCGGCTCGGATCTGGTGTTGCTGTGGTGTAGGTCAGCGTCTACAGCTCCGATTAGGCCCCTAGCCTGGGAACCTCCATGTGCCTCAGCTGCAGCCGTGAAAAAGACAAAAAGACAAAAGAAAAAAAAATTGACAGAACACTGTAAACCAGCTATAATGAAAAAAATAGAAATCATTATATTAAAAAAACAAAAGCACAGTATTTTGGTGTTCCCATCGTGTCTCAGCAGAAGCAAATCTGACTACTATCCTTGAGGACTCAGGTTCGATCCCTGGCCTCACTCAGTGGGTTAAGACTCTGGTGTTGTCATGAGCTGTGGTGTAGGTGGCAGACGAGGCTCAGATCTGGTGTTGCTGTGGCTGCAGCTCTGATTGGATCCTTAGCCTAGGAACTGCCATATGTTGAGGATGGGGTCCTAAAAAGACAAGGAAAAAAAAAAAATCACAGTACTTTGAAAAACCTGGTTTCCAAAGGAGGCATGTTGGGGAGGGGATTGGGGGAGGGATGGGCTGGGGGTTTGGGAGGGAAATGGTATAAAATGGGTTGTGATGATCATTGCACAGTTATAAATGTAATAAAATTCAGTCAGTTAAAAAAAAAGCCCAGTAGATAGATGTGCTTTCCTGTCGCTAAAGGACAAATGCTAATGAGCATTTTCTGGCTCTTCCTTCTTGGGGGAAAAAGACTTACAAAACTTTTATTTCATGTAAATTTTTATGACGTTTAGAAAATTATACAAACAGGATCACGCTGTTTTGCGGGGTTTTTTTTTTTGTTGTTGTTAGTTTGCTTGTTTTGTCTTTTTTTTTTTTTGTCTTTTGTCATTTTAGAGCTGCACCTGCCGCACATGGAGGTTCCCAGGCTAGGGGTCTAATCAGAGCTATTGCTGCCGGCCTACACCACAACCACGGCAATGCAGGATCTGAGATGCTTCTATGACCTACACCACAGCTCACGGCAGCACTGGATCCTTAACACACTGAGCAGGGCCAGGGATCAAACCCACATCCTCGTGGATACTAGTCAGGTTTGCTACTACGGAGCCACAACAGAAACTCCTGTATTGCATTCTTTGCTATTCACTTCAAAATACATCTTTCAGCATATTTCTAAATGTCCATGTACAGATCTACCTCATGGGGTAGAGGCGCCATGCATAAGTTACCTAACCAGTACTGCTGGACACTCTGCTGGTGTCCAGGGTTTTACTGTTAAAATGAACATCCTGGTGCAGTTTTGGTAACTGCTGTCCAGTTGATCTTCCACCAGGTTGCACAAGGACAAGGGTGCCTGTTTCACCACCACCAGCGCTGCACATTTTCAAGGGCTTACATTCTGCCAGGTTGGTAAGGGAGTGGAACTATCTAAGTTACTTGTATCTCTTCAATAATGGTTGAAGTTAAGCATTTTCTAGTGTGAGTGAGAAAATGTTGCTGCCCTATCAGTAAACAAAGGATGTTGCGGCCTTTGAGCCATCGCTTCTCTAACAGTGAGCCCTGAGGGAGCTCAGGATGGAAACAGGATGCCTGCCAACAAGCCCTCAGCCACTGCAGCCACCCCCAACGGTGCACCTGAGGAGACTCAGGATGGGAAAACACAGGACAGAGGCTCCGGAGAGCGCATCCAAGGAATGACGTCAGTGCGCCCAGATTCTTGCATCTCCGCATTCGTAGAAAAATGCTAAATTCATTAACTTGAGATGCCTGGTTTTCTTTAATTAATAGTACTCTTTTTTTTTTTTTTCTCTTTTTATGGCCGCACCCTTGGCACATGGAAGCACTGACCAGGGATTGAATCTGAGCTGGATCCTTTGACCCTCTGCACTGGGCCAGGGACAAAACTCAGACCTCCACAGCAACTGGAGAGGCTGCAGTTGGATTCATAACCCAGTGTGCCAAGGCGGGAACTCTGATGGTATTACTTTGAAGCTCCGACTAGCTGGTCTTCATTGCAAAAATTCCTGGATCCTGGTTCCTCCCTTACATTGCTGGAGCTGTCCCTCAGAGCCATCTGAGAGGCTGCGTCCCAGGCTTAAGTCCTCAGTTTTATCCGCCAAATAAAACATAACTCTCAACTTTTCGGTCGTGCTTTTTTTTTCAGTTGACACTAGTTTTTGTGCTTTTGCATTTTCCTTCCTAAATATCAATGCTAGAATGAATCTCTATGACAATAGGGATTTTTCCTTTCTCTCGTTTATTGCTTTATCCCCAGAGTCTAGAAAAGGGCTTGGCACGTAGTAGGTACTCAGTAAGTACTTGTGAAGTAAATGAATGGAAACTTTCCCCACAAACCCGCTGTATATTTTCTATTGATGTTTGCCCTTCCTCCAGTTGATATACCAGCTTCCAAATCTATTTATATTTAAAGGACCAGAAAGTTTCTATTTCTGTTTCAAGCTTCTACTAAGCTCCTGAAGAATGAACTATCTATTTGACAGACAAATGTAAACTGTAAATGACAGATGATTCAACTCAAAGAAAGTTCAAACAGTAATGGGATTTATGGTCTCATAACGAGAAGTCGAGAGCTGGGGTGACCCCAGGTGGTCAAGATGGTGCCTCAAAAAACGTCACCAAGGAGTTCCTGTCATGGCTCAGTGGTTAATGAATCCGACTAGGAACCATGAGGTTGCAGGTTCCATCCCTGGCCTCGCTCCATGGGTTAAGAATCCGGCGTTGCCGTGAACTGTGGTGTAGATCACAGACGTGGCTTGGATCCTGCGTTGCTGTGGCTGTGGTGTAGGCCGGCGGATACAGTTTCGATTCGACCCCTAGCCTGGGAACCTCCATATGCCTCAGGTGTGGCCCTAGAAAAGGCAAAAAGACAAAAAAACGAAACAAAACGTCACCAAGAACCTGGCAGCTGCCATCATTCTGGCTCCCTCCAGCTATCACATCCTCACGCAGGAAGATCCGGAGGAAGAGAAAGGATTATTGTTTCTTTGTGTCTTTTTTAAGAGATAGAAACTTTCCCCAGAAGCACCTTCAGCAGACTCACTTCCACAGCTGGAGCCACAGGGAGCCTTAATCCAATCACCGAGCCAGGAATGTGATTATCGTGATTAGCTTAGGTTATTCAGGATTCCTCTTTCAGGGGGAGGATGGGGCTGGTAGGCTCTTCTTTTTTTTTTTTTTTTGGCTTTTTTAGGGCGGCACCCGCTGCCTATGGAGGTTCCCAGGCTAGGGGCTGAATTGGAGCTACAGCTCCGACCTCCACCACAGCCACAGCAACGCCGGATCCGAACTGCGTCTGAGGCCTACACCACAGCTCAAGGCAACAACGGATCTTTGACCCACTAATGGAGGTCAGGGGTGGAACCATGGATGCTAATTAGATTCATTTCTTTTTTTTTTTTCCGTCTTTTTTGCCTTTTCTAGGGCTATTCCCTCAGCATATGGAGGCTCCCAGAGCCTACGCCAGAGCCACAGCAACGTGGGATCCGAGCTGTGTCTGTGACCTACACCACAGCTCACAGCAATGCTGGATCTTTAACCCACTGAGTGAGGCCAGGGATCGAACCCTCGTCCTCATGGTTCCTCGTCGGATTCGTTAATCACTGAGCCACAATGGGAACTCCTAATTAGATTCATTTCTGCTAAGCCAGGGTGGGAATTCCAGTTTTAGGGATTTTTAATGTCACCTGGAATGTGTGGTTCTATCTCCACAACTGTTGTTCTGAAATTGACAGCACTAATGGCCTGAACCCAGCCAGAACACAGATTGGGACTTGAAACCACGTGCCAGGACTCGAACCGGCCTAATCCCAGACTGGGACTTAAACCCACGGTTTTAAATGAGAATCCCTCACCCTGTGTCTGGACTCCCTGAGGCTCAGGTTCTTCATGTTTCCGCGCAGAAGGAATCCAGCAAGAGACAAGTGATAGGCAAGGAAGAGACTTGTTAAGATAGGACGCTTGTGAGAGATTCAAGCATGCGAGCGGGCAGGCAAGGAAGCTCTGCCCCGAGAATCGAGAATCAGAGTCGAGAATCGGGTGGGCTACAGTTTTATCACCCAGGGGGAGTGGGGGTTGGAAAAGCCCGCCTCTTCCTTTCTGGGAAGGGTAAGGTGTGTATTCAAATCCACAGAAGGGTGGTCCTCAGACTCCCGCCCTGGGTCTGAATCTGGATGCAGCCCTCCTCCCATCCCCACCCAAGGGCCCGAGGCCGTTCTCGAGGCTCCACTCATGAAGCAAGCCTGCCTTGCGCTGATGGGTTTTTGAGCAATTTATTAACTTACAGGGATCTCCCAGTGTCCCCTGTTTCCCTCTGTAAATATGGTTCTTTATTGGAACTTCTACAACTTGTGTCTACTCCATCCCTATCAGCTCTGGTTGTCTTTTGAGCATAGCAAACCACTTCGAACTTGACAGATTAAAAGAGCAAATTGTTATCGTTCTGGGCCTACTGTGTACCTCACATTCGCACGTTGCAGTCCCTCGCCATGACCCCTGCAGCTCAGAATGTGACCCGGCTTGGATATCAGGTCTTCCTAGATGCAATCAAGTGAAACTGGGGTCATTAGCATGGGCCCTAACCCACGACTGGTGCCCTATTTAAAGGGGAAATTTGGGGAGTTCCCATCGTGGCATATTGGAAACAAATCCGACTAGGAACCACACGGTTGTGGGTTCGATCCCAAGCCTCACTCAGTGAGTTAAGGGTCTGGCGTTGCTGTGGCACAGGCCGGCAGCTGTAGCTCCGATTGGACCCCTAGCCTGGGAACCTCCATATGCCGCGGGTGTGTCCCTAAAAAGCAAAAGTAAATACTGGCCATCTATGAGCTGGGGAGAGAGCCTGGAAAAGACTCTCTCTCATGGACTCAGGAGGAACTAAGCCTGCTGACCTCCTGGTTTGAGATTCCTAGACACCTAGGGCCTAAAGCACCCATGTCTGTTGTTTAAGCTGCGAGGTTTGTTAAGAACAGTAGCCTCTGGAAACGAATACAACCGTTATGTCTCAGGGCCTTGGGTGGTCTGGGCTCAGCAGGGTGGCTCTTGGTCAGAATTGCTCAGACACAGCCTGGGCGACAGACTGAAGGCTTGATGGAGTTGGTGTAAGGGCTGTGGGTGGGGAGCTCAGCTGGGGTCTCATGGGACTTGGGCTTCTCACAGCGTGGCCGCTGAGGCCCAAGAGCAATATTCCAAAAAGCAGGAAGAGGAAGGGGCCAGGCCGGCTAAAGTTTTTACCCATAATTGGCACCGTGTCCCTTCCATCATGTTGCACTGGTCGAAGCAAATCCCACCCGCCGCCAGCTCGAGGGGGCGGAGAAAGAATCAGGAGGGAACAGGGCAGAAGATTGCGTGGAATGGGAATGCCGGATACTCTGGCGCTGTCCTCGGGGAAATACGATCCGACACCCTCTCAGGTGCCAGCTACAGCCCCTTTCTTTCTTTTTTTCTTTCTTTCTTTCTTTCTTTCTTTTTTTTTTTTTTTTTTTTTTTTTTGCTTTTTAGGGCCACACCCACAGCACATGGAGGTTCCTAGGCTAGAGTCCAATCAGAGCTACACCACGGCCACAGCAACGTGGGACCTTAACCCACTGAGCAAGGCCAGGGATGGAACCCGCAATCTCATGGATACTAGCTGGGTTCATTAACCACTGAGCCATGACGGGAACTCCCTACAGTCCCTTTCTTGGACTGTTTGAGGCCACCCATCTATTCTTCCAATGTTCTCTGCACTAGGGTCAGAATGATTTCTTCTAAACATATGCGCATTTCCCCTCTAAACAGTTCAATGCCTCCCCGTTTTGTCTAGCATATAAAATAAAAATTTTAACATGGTCTGTGTCAATCAGGTTCCTGGGAGAAACACTTGGGGCACCCCAAGTGAGCGACTTGAGGCACAGTTAAGGAATGTACGAGGTAGAACAGCGTCAGCCGGAGTTAGTAGGGTTACCCTGCAATCCTGTGGCCTTTCATATACTACAACTATTTCCATGTTCAAACATCATCTCCTCTCTAAGTCTGACACCAACTCAGTGATCTAGTCAGGAATTATTACCCCCGTTTCAAAGCTGACGAAACCGAGGCTCAGAGCCATTACCTCTGACTGGTTTAAGATCAGCTGGTCGGTAAATAAATAAATCAGGAATTAAGACTGATGGGGTAGGGGAGGGATGGAATGGGAGTCTGGGATTAACAGATGGAAACCATCGTACATAGAATGGATAAACAACAAATCCTACTGTAGAGAACAGGGAAATATATTCAGTATCCTGTGATAAACCATAATGGAAACGAATATGAGGAAGAAAGTACATAAGAGTTCCCGACATGGTGCAGTGGAAATGAACCCAACGAGGAACCATGGGGTTGCTGGTTCCATCCCCGGCCTCCCTCAGTGGGTTAAGGATCTGGCGTTGCCGTGAACTGTGGTGTAGGTCAAAGACGCACCTCGGATCTGGTGTCACTGTGGCTGTGGTGTAGATTGGCGGCTACAGGTCTAATTCGATCCCTAGCCTGGGAACCTCCGTACGCCGCAGGTGCAGCCTTAAAAAATCAAACCAAAAAAAGGTGTATATTTTATTTTATTTAAATTTTTTACTGTTTCGCCTTTTAGAACTGCACCCACGGCATACGGAGTTTCCTAGGCTAGGGGTCCAATTAAAGAGCTGCAGCTGCCAGCCTACACCACAGCCACAGCAACGCCGGATTCGAGCCGAATCTGCGACCTACACCACAGCTCACGGCAATGCCAGATCCTTAACCCACTGAGCGAGGCCAGGGATCGAACCCGAAACCTCATCGTTCCTAGTCGGATTCATTTCCACTGCGCCATGACGGGAACTCCAAAAAGAAAGTATATATTGTATATATGTACATATAACTGAGTCACTTTGCTGTACAGCAGAAATTAACAAAACATTGCAAATCAACTATATTTCAATAAAATAAAATTTAAAACACTGATCTTGTGAATCTCCATCATAATTGGAGAGTCTTCCTAAAACACCCCTATCTTTTTGGCGTCCCTTCCAGGTGTTTTCCTATCCTCTTTTGAACATGACAAGAAGGGTGTCGGCTAATGAAGACTAACGGCAAAGTGTAACGCGTCTCCCAAATCTTTTCCCTGAGGCCCTGCTTAAATCAACCATCGTTTCAACATTAATTAAAGGCTACGGAGCGAAGGTTCGTGGGCTGTCATTTGTTGTGGATGGTCTGGCTTAACACTGACTTGAGTGTGATGGGGTTGATACTATTCGGAACATTCAGTGACAAATCTTGGCTTCTATCTTACTGCAGTGTTACGGGACTGTGGGTAAACCCAGAGTGTCAGCGAATCCTAAATTATTTATCATTGGCTTGTAAAGTATCCTTCGTATCTGACTCTATCCAAAGTGTGGGGACATCATAACACTTCCAACAGAAGAATGAACTCAGACCGCGGAGGGCTTACCCAGGACGACTTCAAGTGCTGGTGAATTTCTCCACACTTACCCCCTTGCTATATATGTGTGTGTGTATATATATTTTTTTCTTTTTAGGACTGTACACAGGCTAGGGGTCGAGCTGCAGCTGCTGACCTACACCAGAGCCACAGCAACGCAGGATCTGAGCTGCATCTGCGATCTACACCACAGCTCACGGCAATGCCGGATCCTTAACCCACAGAGCAGGGCCAGGGATTGAACCCACAACCTCATGATTACCTGTAGGATTCATTTCCGCTGCGCCAGGACGGTGACTCCCCGCCCTGCTGTACTAACTAACTCCTCGGCCTCCCCTCTGGGGATGCTATTACTTCTCTTACCCATATAAGGCGCCACCCTATTCCTCCCTCATACTTTCTTACAGGTTTCCTGGGGGCTGAGGAAGGTAATTTTTCTCCTCCCTATTTTCCTCTGGGCTACCACTCCACCAGCATATAAAATTGAGTAAAACAGAGGTGATAATACCTTAACCTTTAAAATAATTTTTTAAAGTACAGGTGATTTACCTTAACATTTTGAAAAAGGATTACTATGTATAGCATTCCTTACTTTTTTCAAGCCTATGTTCTTTGCTATAATATCTATTTGGTTTTCAGAAAATTGATGGATAACATTATCAAATATTCACAGTAGAAAAGTTTTCCCAAGTTCTAGGTTATAAACCACCCCTCTGTAACAGGAATGGGGGAAGAAAGAGAAGGTTCCAGACTTTCCATTTTTACTTTGTATCTTGACAAATGCCTTAATTTTTATGTAATAAGCATGTCTTGCTTTTGTAATCAAGACTTTACGATTAAAAAAGAAAAAAATCCCCATCGTTGAGTATTATTCTGGAAAAAAATTATCTTAACTTCAAAGTGTTGCGGTAGAGGCTTTTTTTTGGAAATAAAAGTTGTTCCCAGTTGATATTTTATAATAAAAAATGAGATCTTAAAGCAGGTGTAGATGCTAAGTAAAGCAGAACCTCTTTCTTCTTGGGTAGGTTAATATTTTCTAGATTCTACAGTGATGTATTACAAGACAATATTTTAAAATATTAACTAGAATCTCCTCCACAGTTTATTGTACTCCTGTTGTCTCAATTAGGGGAATATCTATCAATAAGTTTGCAGTAGACTAAAGGAAAAAATCCTCGGGGTTATCACAAAAGCTTCAGAAAAAGCATGTGAAAAAATTAAACACCCCTTTGTATTTAAAAATTATCATAAAATTAGAGTTCTCTGTGGCACAGTGGGTTAAGGATCTGGCATTGTCACTGCAGCGCCTTGAGAATACAAAGTTCAAAGAACCAAGAAGCCAAGACAGAGTTTCCACAGAGTGCTGGAAAGGAGATTCCTGCCCGGAGCTGGGCCTCCAGGGATCTTCAGAGTCCCCCATGGCTGACCAGCGACTGCCCAAGGCCAGAAAGAACTACTTGAAAGGAGCAGGTGGAAGAATCCAAGTCCACACAGGCCCAGGAATGGGTGCTGTTGCCACTGGCCAGTGAGAAAAACATCATACCAGAGGGGGCATTAGGTTGAGAATCAGAGATTGCCTCAGAAGTGGAGGAAAATCAGCCTGAGGCTAATGACTGTTCTGGTCCCATCTGATAAGGCCTCAGAAAGATCACACTGTCCCCAAGTCACTTAACCTATGTCCCAGAACAAAGATCAAGAATATTTAAAAACAAAAAAACAAGAATATCCAGCACCAAGAAGGTAAAATCCACAATATGTAGCACGTAATAATGAATTACCACACATACAAAGAGCAGGATAAAATGGCCAATAATGATGGAAAACTACCAATAATGACAGCAGAGATGTAGCAGACAAGCACATTAAAACAGTTTCTATAATAGAATTCTCTATGTTCAAGAAGGTTGAGGAAAACAAAAACACATTAGGGAGAGACGTAAAAGAAATTAAAAGTGCTCAAATCAACATGGCAAGATGAAAACTGTAATATTTGAGAGATGAAAAACACATCAGAAGGAATCAATAGATAAGACACTACAGAAGAAAGATTAGTGAACTTGAAGACACCAATAGAAACTATCCAAAATATAACACAAAGAGTAAAAAGCCTTTAGAAAATGAACAGGACATCAGTAAGTGGGATTTCATCACATGGCTTAATGTACATGGAAGTGGAGTCCTCGAGGAGAGGGGAGAGAGAAAGGGACAAACAATTTTGAAGAAGTAAGAGTCAAAATTTTTCTGAATTTGATGAAAACTGTAATCCCACAGACCCAAGAAGCACAATGAACCCCAAGCAAAAGAAACCAAAACTCCTTGTGCTGGGGGATCAGCATGCTGATGAAGCCTGAATGCACACTGTAATTAAAGACGCACAAAATGAGTGTAATAGAGAAAATTTAAAAGCTGTGAGAGATGATGACATGCTACGTCCAAAGGAACAAAAGAAAGAACGACAGCTGACTTCTTGTCAAGATTTCTTTATATATGTTTAAGAGCAGCAGAAATACACACAGAGATGAGGAGTTCCTGTCGTGGCGCAGTGGTTAACGAATCCGACTAGGAACCATGAGGTTGCGGGTTCGGTCCCTGCCCTTGCTCAGTGGGTTAACGATCCGGCGTTGCCGTGAGCTGTGGTGTAGGTTGCAGACGCGGCTCGGATCCCGCGTTGCTGTGGCTCTGGCGTAGGCCGGTGGCTGCAGCTCCGATTGGACCCCTAGCCTGGGAACCTCCATATGCTGCGAAAGCGGCCCAAAGAAATAGCAACAACAACAACAACAACAACAAGACAAAAAGACAAAAAAAAAAAAAGAAATACACACAGAGATGAAAATAATAGTGTTTCATGACTCTGTATAGCACTGCAGAGGTATTTTACAGAGATAACCTAAATGAGTTCTTCCCAATACCTGTGTTCCTTTTCTTTTTTCTTTTTCTCAAAATGAGCAACTTTTTATTGAAGTATAGTTGATTTACAATGTTGTGACAGTTTCAGATGTATGATAAAATGTCCAGCTATACATATTTATATGTATCTATTCTTTTTCATCATAAATTATTACAAGATACTGAGTAGAGTTCCCTGTGCTATACAGCAGGTCCTTGTTGTTTATCTATTTTATATACAGTAGTGTCTATCCGTTAATCCTAAACTCCAATTTATCTCTCCCCCCTCCTTTCCCCTTTCTTTTGTAGCAACAGAATCCCTGATTTTTTGCTGGACACATGGCTGTGAAACTGGCCATTTTTCTGCTTTCTTCTAACCAACATGCAGAGGAGAAGGCAGGAGCTGCAGCAGCTATCTTGAGCCCTTGAGACCAACTTGGTGAAACTCAGAAGAGAACCTGGTAGAAGGAGTCTGCATCCCAACCACCATGAAGCACCATACCTGCTTTGAGTCATCTGCCTGGGATTTTACCTGAGAGAGCAATGAACTTCTATCTACTTAAACCACTGTTTGGGGCACTTGCTCACTTCCAGCTGAACCTCATCCTCCCTGATACAAGCAGATGTCATTATCTCTACTTTCCCTCCCCCCCCCCCCCCCCGCCTTTTCTAGGGCTGCTCCCTAGGCATATGGAGATTCCCATGCTAGGGGTCTAATCAGAGCTGTAGTCACTGGCCTATGCCAGAGCCACAGCAATGCCAGATCCGAGCCTTGTCTGAGAACTATACCACAGCTCATGGCAATGCCAGATCCTTAACCCACTGAGCAAGGCCAGGGATCGAACCCAAAACCTCATGGTTCCCAGTTGGATTCATTAACCACTGAGTCACGATGGGAACTCTATATCTCTACTTTCCTTACACATTAATCAAGTTCCTAATCTGTGGAAAAGCCTGTTTTTTAACCAGGGAGGCCGTTCTCTAAAACCCTTGATACTTTCAGCAAATCACTCTTAACATGAATGTTTAGAAAAATGGCAGCTGTACAACTGAAGGTTTTTCAAAGGATATTAAATCAAAATATCGGAGTTCCCGTCGTGGCGCAGTGGTTAACGAATCCGACTAGGAACCATGAGGTTGTGGGTTCGGTCCCTGCCCTTGCTCAGTGGGTTAACGATCCGGCGTTGCTGTGAGCTGTGGTGTAGGTTGCAGACGCGGCTCGGATCCCACGTTGCTGTGGCTCTGGCGTAGGCTGGCAGCTGCAGCTCTGATTAGACCCCTAGCCTGGGAACCTCCATATGCCCCAGGAGCAGCCCAAGAAATAGCAAATAGACAAAAAAAAAAAAAAGACAAAAAAAATCAAAATATCAAGAGCCACTAAGACATTTTACTGAAACTCTCAGATAAAGAAATATTTAAGAACATCTAAAGATATAGCTTTTAAAGGGAATGTTTGCATTGGAAGCGAGACCTAAGCTGAACTTTATAAAAGTCAGAAGACTCAGAAGAATGCACCCTCAGGGACCAACATTTTCAGTGCAACAGAGTTTTTATTCTTTGTGAGCTGGTGTTTTACAAACACACAGTTTGTGACGAGTTAGGGAAAAAGATAACACCTCTATGGTTTAAGAAGCCACAATCCTACTGTCCTAAGACACTGGTTGTTACCATTTCTAATAGGAAGTGGAGGCTGGGTGATGGTCAAGGCCAAGCAGCAGGTGAACTTCACCTTGTGCGCCGGCTCTGACACCACGTCCCCTGGGCTGAGTTTCCTTGCAAAGGACTCCTGCGGGGTGGAGCCCTCTCGATCCAGGTGGGCAAACTGCCCGCCCCCTTGCCCGTAGATACTGCATAGCGCTTTAGTGCTTGGCTCTGTAACAGAAAGTGGTGGTTTAACCCATCACAACCAATACGAAAAGTCATTTCTGTGACGGATTTCATCTTCTGTCACTGTTACACAGGCGGGAAAGAGCTACAGGAGGCCCAAGAGGACCCTGGACAGACACGGCTTCACCTTCACATGCCAGGATGGAAAAGGCCTGTCAGACACAGGATTCCATGTGGAACATACATATAGTCATTATTATAATGGCTATTTTTTAATTTTTTATTTTATTAAAAATTTTTTTTTGTCTTTTGTCTTTTTAGGGCAGCACCCACGGCATATGGAGGTTCCCAGGCTAAGGGTCTAATCGGAGCTGTTGCTGCAGGCCTACGTCACAGCCACGGAAACGCCAGATCCAAGCTGCGTCTTCGACCTACACCATAGCTCATGGCAACACCGGATCCTTAACCCACTGAGCGAGGCCAGGGATCGAACCCATAACCTCATGGTTCCTAGTCGGATTCACTTCTGCTGCACCAAGATGGGAACTCCAGCTAACTTGTTTTTTTTTAGCTGAGCCTGTGGCACGTGGAAGTTCCCAGGCCAGGGATCGAACCCATGCCACAGGAGCAACCCAAGCTGCTGCAGTGATGTCGGTTCTGTAACCCACTCTGCCACAAGGGAACTCCTAGAATAGCTAATGTTTATCGTGTTATGATGTGTCAGGTACTGTTCTCAACAGGACTGGCTACATAATTTGCAAAACCAGGAAAAAATGAAAATATAGAGCTGCTTGTTCAAAAAGCAGGTGGAAAGTGCTGTTAAAATAGTAAACTAAAATATTAACTATTAAACTATTAAACTTTCCCTGTGTTCTGTGGTCAGTCTCTAGGCGTCTTGATGATTTTCATTTTCTAATGTCACTCTCCTGGGGAGTACAGACCCTCCTGGTGGCTGGGGGCCCTGCCTGCCAGTTCGTGTCCACGCACACTACCACCAGCTGCTGAGTGCCCCAGCCCACAGCCCCCAAACCAAAGCACCAGCCTGGCTGGGGTCAGGCAGCCTACACCAACCCCCGGGGCAGACAGACGGCTCCTCCCCAAAGGCCTTTGCAGGCTCTGCCCCTGAACACACCCACCCTGTGCCTGGGTCAGGAGTGGGCACGGCCAGCCTGGGGGAGGGTGGGAGGGTGGATGCTGCCAGGCCCTGGTCCCAGTCATGCAGGGCACACACTCTGGCTGCTGGGTGGGCATGGGGGCAGGGGCACTGGGAACCTGCCGCAGGAGGGCCGGGACCACTCGAGGGGGCAGCCCGCGCCCTGGCCTTTGCTTGCTCATGTCCTGTGGGATTTCTCTTACAAAACAGAAATGCCAAAGGTGAAATGATTGAAAATGGCAAGAACCCAGAGCATTCATCCCAAGCACGGGGACCTTTTGAGCGGGGGCGCTGTGCCACTGCCCTGGCCACAAGCCCTTGCAGCCAGTGTTTGTGGGGTTACTTCCTTAATCTTCACAACAAGCCTGTAAGGCCTGGTGTTATTACTGTCTCCGTTTCACAGACAAGGAAACTGAGGCAGAGTGGGAGGAGAAAGCCTGCCCCGTGGGTGGAGTGGGGGTCCAGCCCAGACCTGACTCTGAGCCCGCATCCCTCACCATCCAGGCGACCGCCCTTCAAAGACAGGGACAAACAGCCACACACTAGGCCTCGCTCCATCTACCTGGCGACGGAGCCCTGGCCCTCTGTAACCATCCTTCTCCCCCCCATCTTCCTACATAAACTGTTAGTTGTTGTTTTTGCTGTTATTCCTCTCTCAAAGCAGAAGTAGGAAGTTCTCTTTTTTTGGTCTTTTTGCCTTCTCTAGGGCCGCTCCCGCAGCATATGGAGATTCCCAGGCTAGGGGTCGAATCGGAGCCGTAGCCACCGGCCTACACCAGAGTCACAGCAATTCGGGATCCGAGCCGCGTCTGCGACCTACACCACAGCCCATGGCAATGCCCGATCCTTAACCCCCTGAGCGAGGCCTGGGATCAAACCTGCAATCTCATCGTTCCCAGTCGGATTCATTAACCACTGAGCCACGATGGGAACTCCCCAGAAATAGGAATTTTAAAACTATGTGAGGTATCAGTTTAGGAGCCAAGAGCCTCTGTCAGGAGTGGAGCTAAGGGAATCGACTTCCACGCTCCGTTCCTCCTGTGGGTTTTATAGGCAGGTGTGCAGGGAAGACGCTGGCCAGCTGTGTTAAAGAAGGACTTCACGGGCCTGTGCGAGTCAGTCAGGACTCCAAGGAACCTTCTAGAGCTTTCCAGTAGTTCTTTCCACTGCCCAAACTTCCTCGTGTGTTCCTGGTTTATTTCACCGGGAGAGAGCAGGATCTCTGAAGATATATTCTCAAAAGGGTTGCTGACTCCCCTAATCCATCTGCATTTCCAAGGTTATCACTGAGAAGTGATGAGAAAGTTTCTCAATGACATGGACACAGCCAGTGATGTGCTGGTAATTTTGAATAAATAGCTCATTGAAATGCATTTTTTTTTTTAAGTTCCTGATCTGTAGTGTTTGATTTCTGTGGTGTAAACACTGCACCATGCCTAATTTCTGGCCAGCAAAGTGATATCCCCCAGCTTGCAAAATACCTGAAATTGTAGCAGTTTGCCCTTGCAGGCTGACCGCAGCTGGTGTCCCCACTCCCAACCCCCACCCCACCCCCGCGGGCTCCAGCACACCCAGGGGCACAGCCTTTCTTCCGAGTGTCCTGAAGTGCTTTCTGTGGGTATTCTAACTGTCATAATGCCCGAGGGACAAAGAAAAGGAGCTACAGTTCAGTAACATCTATTTTAACAGGTGAACAAAGATGCCAGCACGGAGTATTTTTGCTGCAGGGATCCAGCAAAGACCCCGACTTCAGCCAAGAGTGACGCTGAGGAGTGCCCGTCGTGGCGCAGTGGTTAACGAATCTGACTGGGAACAATGAGGTTGCGGGTTCGATCCCTGCCCTTGCTCAGTGGGTTAGCGATCCGGCGTTGCCGTGAGCTGTGGTGTAGGTCGCAGACGCGGTTCGGACCCCGCGTTGCTGTGGCTCTGGCGTAGGCCGGTGGCTACGGCTCCGATTCGACCCCTAGCCTGGGAACCTCCATATGCCGCGGGAGCGGCCCAAGAAATGGCAAAAAGACAAAAAAAAAAAAACAAAACAGTGACGCTGAAAGCGTCCAACTCCGATTGTGCTGGATGAGTTTGGCTGGAGATGGCTGAGCTTGGCCACCTGGAGGGCCACAGTCGCTAGGAAGGAAAGGCCTTGAGAACCACAGGCGGAAGTGACCGGAGGCCCAACCGGTGGTTTGAAAGGTGCGGAGCTGATGTCGGAGCAGGGAGGGCGCCTTGGGGAACTCTGGGCATGCGCAGAAGGAGTAACTGCCCGGAGGATGGCAGCAAGAACCGAGCGACTTTACTGATCCAACCAGATTGCAGAAAAGCATAGTCACGGAGGGATGTGTGTCCCTCCTTTATATTAAAATCGTGTAGGCCTGTCCCCTGACTTGCTCTTGAATCTCCCTCCCGTCGGCGTTTCCCCAACGTCACCCTTACTAGGCTTTATTCCTTACTGACTCTTGGAAGGAATTCCCATAAGGGTGACGCCTTTACCAAATATCTCTATAGAGTTTGGGAGTAGGATGGAAGGGCTCCTTTTCTTTTCTTTTTCTTTTTTTTTTTCCGGTCTTTTTGCCTTTTCTAGGGCCGCACTGTGGCATATGGAGGTTCCCAGGCTAGGGGTCTAATCGGAGCCGTAGCCACCGGCCTACGCCAGAGCCACAGCAACTCGGGATCCGAGTCGCGTCTGCGACCTACACCACAGCTCATGGAAACTCCGGATCCTTAACCCACTGAGCAAGGCCAGGGATCGAATCCACCACCTCAAGATTCCTAGTCGGATTCATTAATCACTGCTCCAAGATGGGAACTTCTTCTTCTTCTTTTTTTTTTAATGGAATATGTAAGTTCTGGGGCTAGGGATTGAATACGAGCCTTAGTGGTGCAACAAGGGATCCTTTAACCCACTGTGCCGGTACGGGAATTGAACCCCCTCCTCCGCAGTGACCAGAGCCACTGCAGTTGGACTCTCAATCCACTGTGCAGCTGCAGCAGGAACTCCTGGAAGGCCACATTGGGTTGAGGCTGTTCTATATGCCTTTGGATGGCTGTTTCATGGGAGGACCAACATCATATTGTAGGCTTCCTTCCTTTTTCTAATTGGGCTGGTGCGGAGGACAGGGCAAAGCTCTCAGCAAACTTCTAATGTTAAGGAGAGTATTGACATTAGAAATGAAAAGATAGAAAAAGTATGAAAATATTTATAAGAAAGGAAAATGTGCACAAATAAAAACTTCATTAAATAGCATTCATTTATTTGACAGGTCTACAACATTCTTGTTGCTACTTAAAAATAGCACGATGAAAGATGATTTGGTGGGAGTAATTGTTTGGGAAAAAAAATCAATTTAACATCACTTTGCTTTCAATTTCTGCTGCCAAGAAAGCTCATGCTGTATCTTCTAATTCAAACATAAGTGTCTCCAGAAACCTTTGGATCCCGTATTACAAAGCCCCATCTGTTTTACCCTCTCAAATTAGCATTTTCGCTTAATTCACTTATGAATTTCCTGACATTCACTTGGTTTCCCCACTCTTGTTATCTAAAATCACAACTGGCATCTTTTAGATTTGGATTCAACTTAGAAAATAATTTTTAGCTTTTAAAAGTCCTTTTTAGTAGCAAGTAGCGTATAAATAAATAAAATGTAAAACTAAATGGTGCAAATATATATGTACAAAGATGTTCATTGCAACATGTATTCACAAAGCAACAATTGGAACCAAACGTCTCTGAGCTGAAGGGTGCTTAAAGCAGTAATATCTATCTATTCATCAATCAGTCGATCCTGATATGGAAGGCTGTATATGATATATGAAGTGGAAAAAGCAAGTTGAAAGATCAGTATACAGATCACTTTTTTTTTGTCTTTTTGGCATTTCTTGGGCCGCTCTCGCGGCATATGGAGGTTCCCAGGTTAGGGGTTGAATAGGAGCTGTAGCCGCAGGTCTACGCCAGAGCCACAGCAACGCAGGATCCGAGCCGTGTCTGCGACCTGCACCACAGCTCACAGCAACGTCGGATCCTCAACCTATTGAGCAAGGCCAGGGATCGAACCCACAACCTCATGGTCCCTAGTTGGATTCATTAACCACTGCGTCACGATGGGAACTCCACGGATAATTTTTGTGTACAGAAAAAAAGCCAAGCTCTCTATATGTCGGAACACAGAAAATGGACTGCAAGTCACCCCAGGTAAGGACACCACTAACCCTGGGGTGGGGAACCGGCAAAGAGAAGTGGGTAGCAGAGGGACAGTTACATTATTCTTCTGTAGGCTTGAGTTATGTTTGAATGTCTGCAGTAAGAATGTGTGGATTTATGTTATCGTGAATTAAAAAATCCAAACCAGGAGTTCCCATCATGGCACAGCAGAAACGAATCTGATTAGGAAGCATGAGGTTGCGAGTTTGATCTGTGGTCTTGCTCAGTGGGTTAAGGGTCTGGCGCTGCCTTGAGCTGTGGTGTAAGCCACAGCTATAGCTCTGAGGGGACCCCTAGCCTGGGAACCTCCATATGCTGCAGGTGTGGCCCTAAAAAGCCAAAAAAAAAAAAAATCCAAACCAAAGTTGCCAAGTGTATATAATAAAATAGCAAACAATTCACTTATAAATACAAATAAGGATCATCGGGAATTTTGAGTATTTTCTTCCTGTCTCTAGTTTGAATAACTTCATACCTATATCAGAGGACAGTACTAGATCGAAGATAACCACTGCATAACTGTGTGTCTAATAAGCATAGAGATTATAATTTTAGGTGGAACAAAGGGCTGAGGCATATATTTGTGGGTGTAAAATTTTGCTTTTTTTGGGGGGGGGGACATTTCCCTAATGATGAGGATGATGAAAATGATGAATTGTCATTACTGTTCGGCAAGCAATATCTTAAAATGATTTTTCTTGTATTAACTCATGTCATCTTCACAACCACCCAATTAGGAAGATTCTGTAGTTATTCCCATTTCACAGAGGGGAAAGGAAAACAGAGAGAGGTAAAGGAACCTGGCCAAGGTCACACGGCTTGTAAGGGGTGATGACGTTGAGATTCAAACCCAGGCAGGAGGAATCCAGAGTCTAAACAGCCTAACTGCTCCCTTAAAACTGTAAAGCTGAATAAACACCTGCATCCATTAGGCAGGCGGCCCTGGAGGATGGAGAGTGAGCTCTGTTCCAGGGGGTGGGTCCAGCACTACCTTTTCCTGCGAGCTCCCTGTACACATCCAGGCTGCCCTCTGCATCGCCTCCCCATGGATGCATCCAAGTTTTCCTTTGGATGCTTACTTTCTGGCATTTTTGTGTTACTGCACTTAGTTCAGGAAGGCAGTGTGCCTTGGGAAGCAATTATAGGAGGAGCGGACAGCACAGGAATCCAGGTGCTCTGGTTGTGGTCGTCCGGGACAAGGAGCAGGATCGGGGTGGGGTGGGGGTGAATGCTAAAACCAGAGTTCCCTCGGTATGTTGCCAGAGCCCCAGCAGGGCTTTGCTCAAAACCCTCCAGCCCCCATCTTCAGCAGAAGGTAATACAGATTTTTAAGTTAAAGGGTCCAGAGATAGGAAAGGAAGCTGCCAACAAAAAACCAAATGGAACAAGAACCAGTTGGGACCAAGATGGCAAAGAATCTGACCTCTGACAGGCCCTGAGTCTCATCATATGCCAGTGTTACTACATCAGCGCATTGAACGACACATCTGTCAGTGGCTGAGACCACACATTAAGGACCAAAAAGGACAAAGAGGAGGTGGCACTCTACGCCCTCTAAAAAGCCTTGCAGGAGTTCCCTGGTGTCCTAGTGGGTTCAGGATCCGGCATTGTCACTGCTGTGGAGCAGATTCGAACCCCAGCCTGGGAACTTCCACATGACAGACTGTAATTTACCTTGTAGGGCACACAATCCCAATGCTTTCAAGAGTGGATTTATTCTAAAAGTCACGATATCTCTAAAGACAGCATAAAATGGCATTCATTCACTTGCCCTCTCAACAATATGCGTTAAGCCCTGTGCACAGATGCCATACTAGATACCAGGAATATGACAGAGAGCAAAGCAGACACAGGACCTGCTCTCCAGTCATTTATGGTTTAGTAGAGGAGACATGCTAATTATTGCCCAAATCCATAATTACAGAATATTTCAAGTGGTGTTAAGGAAAGTTGCTGGATGTTAAAGCACCTGGCCTGAGCTGAAGGTTAGAGAAAGATTTAATTAGGCACTTCTGAGTGCAGAGATGAGGAAACTTTGAAGGCACAGGGAACAGCATGTGCAAAGGCCCTGTGGTGAGAGGGAGCTTGGCTTCTGGAAATGAAAGAAGGCAGCAGAGTGAGCATCCCTGAAGGATAGGGAGGGTGTGAAGACGAGCAGGAGATGGGGTGTGGGCCAGGCAAGAATCAGATTTATAGGGCCGAGAAGGCCACAGGGTTTTTTGCTTATTTGTGGGTTGGTTGGTTGTTTGTTTTGCTTTTTTAGGGCCATACTTGCATGATATGGAAGTTCCCAGGCTAGGGGTGGAATCAGAGCTGCAGCTGCTGGCCTACACCACAGCTACATCAATGTGGGATCTGAGCTGCTAGCCTATACCACAGTTTATGGCAACTCTGGATCCTTATCCCAGTAAGTGAGGCCAGGGATCAAACCTGCATCCTCATAGATACTAGTCGGGTTCCTAACCCACTGAGCTACAATGGAAACCCCACAGTAAGAGTTTTGCTCCTCTTTCTTTCAAAAAATTTTTTGCTGTGCCTGTGACATGTGGAAGTTCCCACGTCAGGGATCCAACCTGTGACACAGCATTGATCAGAGCCAACAACAACGTCAGATCCTTAACTTGATGAACCACCAGGGAACTCCTTTTGTCCTTCTTTCTGAGAACAAGAGGAAGCCAGTGAAAGGAGCCAGTGTGCCCTGAGCCGGTGGAAGGGCCCTCTGGTCAGAAAGCAGGACAGGGCTGGAGGAGGCGGCCTGACCCCGCTCAGCTCCACCTCCTCGCTCAAGCCCTGTTTGCAGGGGCCTGAGCTCGGTAGGGTCTCTCTGCCTGCACATCTGAACCACAAAGCTACCTCCTCCTAGAGGCCCTCTAGCCTGCTCTCTCTGTTTTCTCTCAGCGCTTTAAGTCTTTCCTTCCTCGTGCTTATTTCACTGGGCAATCCTTTCTTTTATCTAACTTGCCCTGTTTGTTTCTAATCTTCCTCAAGTCAACTGCAGGAGTGAAAGGCTGTGGCTGTCTGGAATCTCCTTTGCCTAATACTGTGTCTGGTACAAAGAAGCTACTTAGATATTTCCAGCGGGAGGAGAAGAAGGTGATGCAGTTAGAGGGGACCCTGGGTGGGGCCCACTAGGGAGGTGGTGATGGCGGGGCAGGTGTTTGATACAGACCGAGGGAGGAGGGGGCCGAAGAGCAGGGCTGGGGCCCCCTTGGCATGGTCACCGTTCCTGGCACCCTTAGGGACTTGTTTATGTGGGTTATAGGGATCACATTTTCCAAACTAGAAATTAAAACAGAAAAATTGGGAGGTTCCCTGTGGCACAGTGGGTTAAGCACCTGGTGTTGCCACAGCTGCAGTGCAGGTTCAGCTATGGCTTGGGTTTGATCCCTGGCCTCGGAATGTCCACATGCCACAGGTGTGCCAAGAAAACCCCCACAAAACCCAGAAAAAAATTAAATTCTTAAGTGGTTTTATTTTATTTTTTAAAATAGTTAATTTATTTATTTTTTTTTGCTTTTTATGGCCACACCCACGGCATATGGAGGTTCCCAGGCTAGGGGTGGAATCGGAGCTACAGCTGCTGGCCTACGTCATAGCCACAGCAACACAGGATCCAAGCCTCGTCTTTGGCTACACCACAGCTCACGGCAATGCCAGATCCTTAACCCACTGAGTGAGGCCAGGGGTCGAACCCACAACCTCATGGTTCCTAGTCAGGTTCATTAACCACTGAGCCACAACGGGAACTCCTGCTTCTGCATTTAATCTGTTGCAATAGCTCAAGCTGTGGCGCCTCTGGAAGGCTCTGCTGTGTCCCTGGGAGAGAACGAGAATGAAAAAGGCAAACGCATCTTAGTAGGAGTGTGACAACCTCCCTGAGAGGATCTCTGGAACCGTCCTCCCAGAGGGGCTCAGGCCATACTCTGGGAACCGCTGCATGAAGGAGACCCTTGGCAGGCAAGACTGACAAGCCTTTGCTGCATCATTATTCTTGCTCATGGTTACCGCATGGTTTTACTCCACAACCGCTCTGCAGAGTGGGCGCCTGGAGTACCCCCAGTTTACACGGCCGGAACTGTGATGACGTGGTGATGTCACATTTGCACGGCTATGTCTGCGTATCCTTTTTTCACAATGAAATCGGACATTTTCATTAATTTCTTTTATTTTGGTCTCGCCCATAGCCTGTGGAAGTTCCTGGGGCCAGGGATGGAACGTGCGCTACAGCAGCGACCTGAGCTGCTGCACTGACAATGCAAGAGTCTGAACCCGCAGAACCACCAGGGACCCGAACATTTTTATTTTTAAGAAAGTGACCCCAACAGCTACAAATGAATGTTATAGCTTTTGGATGGCGAGGCGAAGCCCTGCTGCAAACAATGAGCCTCTAACAGACTCCCTCTGTCATCTGCCATTGCTTTAGAAATCTGTGATTTCCATGTCTTTTTGAGCCATTCCATTTTTAAGAGCCCATTTGGGAATCTTAAAAATTAATTAAATCTTTTGTCGTCAAAGTTTAATTCTTCCACCTCTGGCATATTATCTATGGCTCTGAGAAAAATTGCCAATCACTTGGGTAATTTGCACCTAAAATAAAGGTTCAGGGAAGATGAAATTAGAAGCAGCTAGAATAATGTAGTTCCTTGATTTCTCCTGCTATGGTTTTGGACCAAAATTCACAGAACCTTCCTCTGTTTGCACAGCTCCCTTTTGCAGGCAGTGGGCTCACAGCTCGCTTATTTTCACCCTGTAACGTTCCACGTTCTTCTATTTCCAAGTCTCCTTTCTGCTGCCTGCCCACTCCGCCTGGGCCCCTTTCTTCTCATGGCATGGATCGTACTTGTCACCAGCCTGGTCTCCACTCTACCCACAGTGGCAGCCCTTGGCCCAGAGGACATCCTGTGTGCCGTCCCAGCCCTGAAACTTATGGAGCACAGATCTAGGTCAGGTGCTGCAGCTGGCTTTTCCATCTCAGTTCCTGCGCTCAAACCCCCGGGGGGTGGGTGTCACCCACGTTACAGATGGGAAGGTGAATTTGGGGGTGCTGAGGAACCCGCCCAAAGCCCCCCCCCAGCCTGCACAGCTGGAGAGGGTGCACATGCTATTGGGACCCTGGTCTGTCTGACTCGAAAGCTTCATTCTAAGTCATTGACCTCTCTTTTACCTCTGCGCCCTTTAAAATGCTGTTTTGAAAAAAAGAAATATATATACATACACACACACACACACACACACACACACACACACACACACACAAAACTGAATCGCTTTGCTGTATACCTGAAACTAATACAACATTGTAAATCAACTGTACTTCAGTAGGAGTTCCCGTTGTGGCTCAGGGGGTTAAGAACCTTACTAGTATCCATGAGCATGTGGGTTAGGTCCCTGGCCTCGCTTGGTGGGTTAAGGATCCAGTGTTGCTGTGAGCTGTGGTGTAGGTCACAGAGGCAGCTCAGATTTGACCCCTGGGCTGGGAATTTCCATAAACAACGACAACAATAACAAAACCTACACGTCAATAAAAAGAAAGAGAAGAAAAGACAAAAAGGCTCAAGACACAAACTCTAGGAATCTGTGTGTGCCTCTTTCGTGCCAAAGTCACCTGCAGCTGCGAACCAGACTCTCCCCAAACTCAGTTCCAGAACTAAGGGCAAAGATTCTCTTCCTGACCGACCTCAACCAAGCAGCTCTGAGGCTTCTCTACCGGGCCTCAGCCTCGACCTGTGAGACCCGCAAAACCTCAGCCCCCCTTGTCCGCCCCTCACACTGAGACCTGGGCAGACACTAGCCTGGTTTCTAACAGTCAAGGCCGTGACCCTGGCACGAGCCAGCCCTCCTTGAGGTCCTTCCAAAAGAAGCTTTGAGAGCTTGACCCTCATTTAACACCTACCCTGCCTAACAAGAGAGCCCCCCCCGCCCACGTCTAGCAACTTCCCACTGCTCGGGCTCCCTCTGCCCAGCCCTCAGCCACCCCCCTCCTCATCTGCTCCCCTGGAAACATCCAGGCTCTGAGCACAGAGTGGAGCTCTGGTCTTCCCTCTGTCCCATGGCAACGCTCTGAGTGACCGGTCTCCTGGCCTTCGGGGGGCGCCCAGCACGGCTGCTCTCTGACCCTGCGACGAACACTAGCACCCACGGTCAGCGGCCAGGGGCACAGGAGGGCCTTAGCCGGGCAGCCTGAACCCGGGCCTCCCAAGCTAGAAGCGGCTGCACTCATCCGAGGCCTGCCTGGGGCTGGGGGTCCCCCACGGTGGTTCGCGGGCCTGCCTGACGGTGGTTGGTGCTGGCTGTTGGCACGAGGGCACGGTTTTCACCACGAGGGCCTTGCCCGAGGGCTGCCTGAATACACCTGCGATGGGGTGGCTGGCTTCCCACATGGCACCGAGAGAGAAGGCAGGTGCTCTGTGTCTTAGGCCCTGGCCCTGGGAGTCACACGCAGTCCCTTCCACAGTGTTACAGTGGCTTCGGCGGCCATCCCTTGTCACGGCGAGAGGTGACTCCGAGATTGCGGATCTTGGGAGGCGGGAGTCACCTGGACCACCTTGGAGGCTGGCTGACTGCTGGTGATCCGGGTCCTGACCTTGGACTCTCCAGGCCCCGGAACAAGGAGGGGAGGGCTAGCCCTGATCTGTGCGGCCCCTCCCAGCTCTGACTTTGTCTTCCCCTAACTGAGAGAGCTGCTCGGGGAGTGGAAGAGACCCTGTGCTTTCACAGCAGCCTTTGCCACAGAGTAGCTCATCTGCCCGGCCTGGCCCGGGTCCTAGAACGGGGCGGCTTGTTTAGTGGCGGGAGGGGGGCAGTTAGAGCAGCTGTCTGGGGTTCCCATCATTTCTCCTCTCGCTTCCGAGGTCAGGGAGGTGGGAGGGGACAGGAACAGGTGGCTCCTGACTAGGCTGGCTTGGACCAGCCCCCATACAAAGACACTAAGGATTTGGAAATGAAAGTGCAAGCTGGGAAACTGGCAGGCTGCCTTGGAAGGCGCTGGTCCTAATTTTGCTCCTTTTAGGAGTTTTGCACCTGATTAATGATTCTGTTCAAGATGGATTAAGCTGCTGGAACCTTCCTCCATTTAGCCGTGCCAGCTCCTTCCTTCTCTTTAGCACTTTTTTGGGCTCATCCCAGGCCTCCCCCTCCCCCCAACTGGGGGCAACTCACTGGTCCAGGATGACTTGGGTTTTTCCCCGGAAGGGCAGGAGAGGCCGACCGTCACCCCATGCACCATCCCCGAGATGAGGGGCTCAGGGGGCATTACAAATGAGGGGAGCTAAAGTTCAAAGCCCACCTGGACCCTTGACACTGAGTCTGTGCCTTCCTCAGTAGATTTTGTCCTGGACAAATACTGTCACTTTCAGAGGATCAGCTGGGATCCAAGGATCTCCCTCCAGAGAAAGTGCCTCACGGCGGGCGGACAGGGTGCCAAGTGGCCCGAGGCCGCAGGAGCCCAGCACAAAGCTCCTTTGTGCTGCGCTGACGCGCTCCTTCCTGGCCCCAGCTCCCCGCGTGCTGTTCCCCCTCGACTTTCTTCACTATTGCTTTTCCAGCTGACTTAGTTATAACAGTGCATGGACTGGGGCAGGAAAGAGGCTGAGGCTGGACCTGGCCTGGGGTCAAGGAAGTGGGGAGTGGGGCTCCCCTGCTGTCTGGACAGCACCAGGAGGTCCTGGGTCACAGTCCCACTGACGGGACCCTGGCCCGCCTTCCCGGGCTCTCTCCTGTTGTGGGGTAGAGGCCTGTCCTGGGAGCCAGCTTCTCTGTATGGGCTCTGGTGGCTGGCAGCCTAGGACATTTCTTTTTTTTTCTCTTTTTTTGTTGCTTTTTAGGGCCATACCCGTGGCATAAGGAGGTTCCCAGCCTAGGGGTTGAATCAGAGCTACAGCTGCTGGCCTACACCACAGCCACAGCAACACCCGATCCTTAACCCAAGCGAGGCCAGGGATGGAACCTGGGTCCTCATGGTTCCTAGTCGGATTTGTTTCTGTTGAGCCCTGACGGGAACCCTTAGGACATTTCTGAAAAGAATATTGAGTGTGGAGTGGGGTGTGAATGAGGCCAACTGCTCAGTGCCAGTTTAATGAGTAAGACTAACACTTAAAGGCAAACGATTGCTGTCGGAGCAGAGGAACGCAGAGCCACAGATCGGGGACTGGGGGGCTTTCTGCTTTTGGGCAGAATCAGTGCACGGCGGGGGGTGGGGGGACTCCTCTCCACCCAAACCAGCCGCGCCAGCCTGCCCGGAACTCAGGACAGTGAGTTCCTCCCCAGACCCAGCCCTTGTTCCTTCAGTCACCTTTTCCAGGGGTTCTGGGCACCTCCAAGAGCTAAATCACACGCCACTGACATTAAACATCTGCTTCACATGAAAAACATTTTGAAAAATTAGACCTTTTAAATTTGTAATCAGGCAGCTGGAGTTTCATTTTGGGGGGGTCTTCATTTCACGGGGAACATGGGAAAGTGAACGTGGAGAACAAAGGTGAGCCCAGGCAAGGGCGAGGAAATTCCCCGGTCACCCGGGTCCCCTCGTTACATAAACCTCCGACTAGCGACTATCGGCCAAACACACTGCCTAAGGACAGGGCGCCCATGACCAACTTACACTGTCAACTTACAGGTGACAAAGTGGCCCCTGCTAAGTCGCCTGGGCCGCTCTGGCCGATACTGGTCAGCGCCTGTACCACACGGCGTGTGAAATCTGCTCTGGCCCCCCCTCTAGGCCCCTCTGGGAGCTTCTTGAAGTCCAGCTGCTAAAGAGTTCCGTGTGGCAGAGCTGGTGTCCAGCATCCTGTTCCAGCGATAGAGCTAGTACCCGTTTTCCAGCATTTCGAGTGGTGCCCTGGCTATACCCATGACTATAATATGTGTTGGCAGCACTACCTGGAAGGAGCTTCGCTGTGGTGATGCTTGGAGGTCTGATTCACTGAATCCGAGAGTGAGTGCTGGTATATGGGGCGGGGAGGCATAGCTTAAAACCCGTTCCTAGACATCAAAATTTGATTTATTAACATTGGCAACAGTTATAGGCCATCTTGCCAACAAAGTTCCTGAAATTGAAATCGCATGAAACTTTCCTAGTTCCTGCTGGTGCCACATGCGCCCTTTCCTTTCTAAAGCAGCAAATTCACTTAAAAATAATTAGGAAAAGATTGATGGGATTTTGGAATTGTAATGAAAAATATGATCTCATTAGTAAGTCATGAGTCAGGGCCAGGCACTCTGTCAGATGTATGCACTTCTGCATAATTAGAAGAAGCTGATGCAAGAGGAGCTAATAATGGCATGAATTAAAAAATTAAAATGGTTTCCCTTTATACTTTTTGTGCTGAACTTCTTCCTTCTGCAAAGATTCAGAAGGAGATCTCTCTCAAAAGAACTCTATCAAATGTAACTGAGTTGGTGGAAAAGAAATGGTGGTAAAATAAGCCGAGGGGCCGAAACCAAGGGACCTGCTACTGTGTCTCGCGCAGGTGACCAGCCCAGTGTGTGCTTTTCCTCCGGGGGATAAAGTTGCACCTGGGGTGAGCGTGTTTTGAAAAGAGCCTCTAGATTAATCATGAAAGTTCCACAGAATCTCTGATTTGAACCACAGAACAAACAAAGCGGTCGCCTGCGTAAGAGACACGCTCGAGCTTTGAAAAGGCGACAAGGAGCACAGCATGGGACACACAGGATGGCAGTCTCCCCTCTGCCACTTCCAGCTGGGTGGTCCTGGACCAGCGGAAGGAGTCTAAGCCTTGATTGACGCATCTACAAAATGGGAATAAGAAAACCAACCTCTTGGGTTTACTGCCAGCATAAAACCAAGTCCCATTTCATTGCGTGGTACATCACGGTACAGAGCAGGCGTTCCTGAAATTGACTGACGCTTCCTTTTTCCTCAGGAACCCAATTGATGACAGGTGAAGGAAGGTTAATTTCCCCTTTTTGGTTTCAAAGGGGCAAACACTTGTTGAGGGTCCGTGATGAGGCTGGCCTCATGGCGGGGTCAGCGGTGCGGAGACCATCGTGAAAGGATCGGTCTTCTCGTTGCAGGTCGGTGACGGGGCGGGATGAGGGTACCCCAGGCCATACAGAGTGGGGTGGGTGGGATGCTGCGAGAGAAGTCCAAGGTGCGGTCGGGGGAGGCCTGCATGAGGGTGCCTGGGCAGCCACCACGCCCGCCACCGCGAGAACCTGGATGTCCTGCGGCTCCGAGCCCTGCCCTATCCTTTCCTTCCCAGCCGCCCGGCTCCTTGTCCCGAACCCACAGACCGCCCGAGTCCAGCAGCACAGGGAGGAGGTCCCGCCCGCAGGGCCCTAGCAGGCCTCTAGCTGCGGCCAGTTTGCTCTGACCGGATGGTGCCTGTGTGTGGCCGTGGAGACACACTGGGTGTGTGGGAGGGACAAGGGCCTCATAAGCCCGCAGGTGTACAGAGCGAAGCTGACTAGAAGCATGGGGTCTGGACAAGTCACGGTCAGAGGGCACTGCAGGGGGAGGAAGGGCAAGAATGAAGGCCGGGAAGAAACCACATCAAGACACTGATTTGAGGAGCAGGGAGTGGGAACTGGGGACACGGTAAGAGGCACGGATAAAACTATCATCAGTGTATTATAGAAGCACACGGTCTTGCCCTTTTTTTTTTTTTTGAACTTCCCCAGGCCAAGGATCGAACCCTCCCAGAGCAGCCCGCAGTGATAATGCCAGATCCTTAACCTACTGTACAACCAGAGAGCACCAAGAAAGCCTTGACCCTGAAGCGAGATTTACTTTTTACCTTTTTACGCCCCCCGACTGTGGCATATGCAGCTCCCAGGCTAGGGGTCAATTGGAGCTGCAGGTGCCGGCCTACACCACAGCCACAGCCACACAGGATCCAAGCTGCATCTGTGGCCGGAATCGTTAACCCACTGAACACGGCCAGGGATTGAACCCACATCCTCATGGTACTAGACAGCTTCTGCACATGCTGAGCCACAACGGGAACTCCAGATTTAACTTCAGTCGGGAGGCACCGATGAGGTTTTTCCTTGTTGTTTTCACTGACGAGTTTTGAGAAGGGCAATGACGGAAGATTAACTTTGAAGTAGTAAATGAGAAACGACATGGAGGGAGTTCCCTGGTGACTCAGCAGGTTAAGGACCTGGTGTCCTCCATACTGTGGCTCTGGTTACTAATGTGTGCGGGTTTGATCCCTGGCCCAGGGAATATTCACAGGCCATGCGCATGGCCAAAAAAATATATGTGTATAAAAAAAGAAATGATGTGGAGGCTGGAAAAACAGCTGGGAGATTGTAGTCCAGGATGGAAATTGTGGGGCCTCAGTCAGGATATTGGTTTTTTGTTTTTTTTTGTCTTTTTGCCTTTTTCTTGAGCCTCTCCTGCGGCATATGGAGGTTCCCAGGCTAAGGGTCGAATTGGAGCTGTAGCCACCGGCCTACACCAGAGACACAGCAACTCGGGATCTGAGCCGTGTCTGGGACCCACACCACAGCTCATGGCAACGCCGGGTCCTCAACCCACTGAGCAAGGGCAGGGATCGAACCCGCAACCTCGTGGTTCCTGGTTGGATTCGTTAACCACTACGCCACGACGGGAAGTCCGAAGGACATTGTTAATGTAGTTAACGACAGAACCCAGTTAACTACCAAACATACAGGCTCCCCACAAGCTTCTTGGAGAGAATCTGACCCCAGTGTCACTCTTCCAGACACTACCTCGAAAGCGCTAGAACCTGCTAGGAACTGATACTAGACCAGAAGATTTCACGGCACATCGCATCCCTGTCATGCTCACCTCCATTCAACTCTATTCCCATTCTCCTACCGGTGTGTTTTCATCACGACCCCTGCCCCCTTTCCGCAGAGCCTTTTAGCTGGGACTCACTGAACATCCCCTGTGAGCCGGACACTATCTGATGCAAAGCTCTTGACCTCCTTGTTCTGTTCTGCTCTGTTTCATTTCGTTTTGGCCTCTCTGTGGCACATGTCATTCCTGGGCCAGGGATCAGATCTGCGCCTCTGTTGCAAAGCCAGATCCTTTTAACCCACTGTGTTGAGTCTGGAATCAAACCTGGTGTCCTGGTGCTGCAACGATGCCCCCGATCCCGTAGTGCCACAGGGGGAACTCCTACCTCCTTGTTAATGAAGGCTCCCCTCCGAGCTGCGGTGGGTGCAGGAGGTTTATTTAAGCGAACCTCATGGACCAAGGACTTGAGATCAGTGTCCTGTTGGTTCTTGTTACCCACTGGCTTTTCCAAGTCATACTTTCACTCGAGGATAAAACTCGTCATGCTCTTTGACGGTTCGCCATTTGGTTGTATTACTTTTTACCCCTCACCATCTATGCCGTCTACTCGAATCCTGGTCTTTCTTCTGGGTTCCCTGAAGGCTTTGGCACGGGTTTCATCTTCCATCCTATCATCCCTAGTGACGTCAGTGCCCATGTGAATAATTCCCATAAAACTCCAGCCCAAGGTTGCTTCACGCCTAACTCCCACAGGCGTACCTCCCTTCTTTTTCAGCTACCTGTTGCAACGGCACACCTCGGCTCTGCCCTCCTTGGAACTACAAATGCTTATCAGAAATGCCACCTCAGATTCTAACTTCTCACGCTTCCAGTTCCCTCAGATCACCCTCCCACCTCCAGTGCGTTTAAATATAAGTGGTGAGAGTGGGTATCTTTCCTCACTCCTAAATTCTCCTAATTTCTCTTTCTTTCTTTCTTTTTCTTTCTTTCTTTCTTTCTTTCTTTCTTTCTTTCTTTCTTTCTTTCTTTCTTTCTTTCTTTCTTTCTTTCTTTCTTTCTTTCTTTCTTTCTTTCTTTTCTTTCTTTCTTTTCTTTCTTTCTCTCTCTCTCTCTCTTTCTTTCTTTCTTTTTTCTTGCTTTTCAGGGCCATGGCTGGAGCATATGGAAGTTCCCAGGCCAAGGGTCAAATAAAAGCTGCACCTGCCAGCACCTGTGCCACAGCCACAGAAACACCAGATCCATAACCCACTGAGCAAGGCCAGAGATGGAACCCACAGCCTCATGGATACTAGTCAGATTTCATAATCTGCTGAGCCACAAGGGGAATTCACTCCTTATTCCTAATTTCAAAGGGAAAACTTTAAACAATTTTCTTTTTCTTGTTTTTTTTTGGGGGGGGGGCATGCCCATAGCATGTGGAAGTTCCTGGGCCAGGGATCGAACCTGCGTCACAGTAGCCACCTGAGCCACTGCAGTGACAATGCTGGATCCTTAACCTGCTGCACCACAAGGGAACTCCTAAACATTTTTCTATTAAGTATCCTTGTGTGGGCTTTTTTTCTATCATTTCAACACATCGATTAAAATGATTTTTCTCCTTTATTTTGTTAGCATGCTAAATTACACTGCAAACTGTATTTTAGTAAACAAATTTTTCATTCACAGTATACACTCAAATTGATCATAATGCAGTAACCTTTTCTACATTTTCACAATCACTTTGGCAATATTTTATTTGGCATTTTGCATATAAGTTTATGAATCATATTGGCCTGCAATTTCTTCAGTATATATTTTCATGTAATATCCTTGACAGGTTTGGTACAAAGTTCTGATGCCTCATATGATGAGTTGAGGAATGTCCTTTTTCAGTTACCTAAGAGTTTGAGACTGATTTTATTTCTTCCTTACATGTTGATAGAGTTCACAGCGAACGCCAGTTCAGCTTGAAGTTTTCTTTAGAGGAAGGTTTCACATGCAGTTTCATTTGTAGTTCTAGGACTACTGAGATTTTCTATTTCTTTTTGTATCAGTTTTTTCATCAAAAATGTCAATTCTGGGAGTTCCCGTCGTGGCGCAATGGTTAACGAATCCGACGAGGAACCATGAGGTTTCGGGTTCGGTCCCTGCCCTTGCTCAGTGGGTTAACAATCCGGCGTTGCCGTGAGCTGTGGTGTAGGTTGCAGACGTGGCTCGGATCCTGCGTTGCTGTGGCTCTGGCGTAGGCCGGTGGCTGCAGCTCCGATTCGACCCCTAGCCTGGGAACCTCCATATGCCGCAGGAGCGGCCCAAGAAATAGCAACAACAACAACAACAACAACAACAACAAAGTCAATTCTTTTAAATAAAGTTATAATATCCTCTTTCTTATTATCTTTTGCCTTTTTTTTCTTTTTAGGGTGGCACCTGTGGCATATGGCAGTTCCCAGGCTAGGGGTCAAATCGGAGCTGTAGCTCCCAGCCTATGCCACAGCCACAGCCATGTGGGAACTGAGCATCTGTGATCTATACCACAGCTCATGGCAACGTCGGATCATTAACCCACTAAGCGAGGCCAGGGATTGAAACTGCAGCCTCATGGATACTAGTTGGATTCATTTCCACTGAGCCACAAAGGGAACTCCATCCCCTTATTATCAGTTGAATGTCTGCAAGATTTGTAGTGATGTCTCATTTTTCATTCCAAATATACCTTTTGGTTCCTTCTCCCTTTTTCTCTTGGGCAGCCTCATCAGAGATCCACCAATTTAACAAATCTTTTGAAAGAACCAATTTTTGGCTTTACTGATTTTTTTTCTATTTATGTTTATTTTCTATTTCATTAATGTATATTCTTATCTATTTTATTTTCTTCCTTCATTTGGTGTTTTCTTATACTCCTGTTATAACTTTTGAAATAGATGCTTAACTCATAACTCTGTCTTTCCTCTTTATTAATATAGTATTTAAGGCTATAGTCTTTTCCCAAATATTGCTTTAGCTGTATCCCACTAGATTTATTTATGTATTTTTTTTTGTCTTTTGTCTTTTTTGTTGTTGTTGTTGCTATTTCTTTGGGCCGCTCCCTTGGCATATGGAGGTTCCCAGGCTAGGGGTGGAATCGGAGCTGTAGCCACCAGCCTACGCCAGAGCCACAGCAACGCGGGATCCGAGCCACGTCTGCAACCTACACCACAGCTCACGGCAACGCCGGATCGTTAACCCACTGAGCAAGGGCAGGGACCGAACCCACAACCTCATGGTTCCCAGTCGGATTCGTTAACCACTGCGCCACGACGGGAACTCCAATTTATGTATTTTTATTTTTAAAAATTTTTTATGGCTGCACCTGTGGCATATAGACGTTCCTGGGACAGGGGTCAAATCAGAGCTGTAGCTGAGGCCTATGCCACAGTCACAGCAACAATGGATTTGAGCTGCACCTGTGACCTAGGTTGTAGCTTACAACAAGGCCAGATCCTTAACCCACTTAATGAGGGCAGGGATCAAACCTGCATCCTCGAAAAGACAACATCAGGTCCTTAACCTGCTCAGACACTAGAATTCCTAGCCACTAGTGGACTTCCTCCCACTAGAATTACAAATGATATTTTTGTTATCATTCAATTTGAAATATTTACAATTTCTGTTTTCTTTTTGTTAATCCATGAATTATTTGGAATTATTATTATTATTATTTTGCTTTTTAGGGCTGCACCTGAGGCATACGGAGGTTCCCAGGGTAGGGATCGAATTGGAGCTACAGCTGCAGGCCTACACCACAGCTCACAGCAACATGGGATCTGAGCTGCATCTGTGACCTATACCACAGCTCATGGCAATGCCAGATCCTTAACCCACTGGCTGTGGCCAGGGATCGAACCTGTGTTCATGGATACTGGTTGGGTTTGTTACTGTTGAGCTACAGCAGGAACTCATCTATTTATGATTCTTGGAGTTCATGCCTCTTACCTTGGAAGTTCGCAGCCATCTGGAACATTTCTCCCATCCCCCCCATCCATCCAATTCCTTCCAGCAGGCTTTTTGTCTGACCAACTCCTCTTCATCCTCTAGAATTCAGCTTCATGTTGCTTCTTTCCTAACTCCCCAGGTTTGGGTTAGGTAATCCTTCCTGGTATTGCTGTAGTCCTATTTGTCAACTTGAATTAAAACATTTACCACATTGCATTATAATTCCTTTTTTCCTTATTTCTTTATCAGGTCTGAACCCTCCAATGTTAGAAGGAATCCTCCAATCTTCATTGTTTTGTGATTACATGAACAATATGTCTGTTTTGCCAGTGAATTAATTATGTCCTATACATAAAAGTTGCTTGGTAAATGTTTATTGCATGGGTAAACAAATGAATGTTCTCAGGTTTCAACTTTTCAATGGAAACTTTCATCTATAGTTTCTTTTCTTTCTTTTTTTTTTTTAATTTTTTGTCTTTTTGCCTTTTCTAGGGCTGCACCCGTGGCATATGGAGGTTCCCAGGCTAGGGATCGAATCAGAGCTGTAGCCACCGGCCTACACCACAGCCACAGCAACGTGGGATCCCAGCCGTGTCTGCAACCTACACCACAGCTCACGGCAACACCAGATCCTTAACCCACTGAGTGAGGCCAGGGGTGGAACCTGCAACCTCATGGTTCCTAGTCGCATTAGCTAACCACTGAGCCATGATGGGAACTCCATGTATACAGTTTCTAACCAGAGTTCCTGTCGTGGCGCAGCAGAAACAAATCCAACTGGGAACCATGAGGTTGTGGGTTGGATCCCTGGCCTTGCTCAGTGGCTTAAGGATCCGGCATTGCTGTGAGCTGTGCTGTAGATCACAGACGCAGCTCGGATCTGGCGTTGTTGTGGCTGTGGTGTAGGCTGGCAGCTGTACCTCCAATCAGATCCCTAGCCTGGGAACCACTATATGCCGCGGGTGCTGCCCTAAGGAAAAAAAAAAGCAGTTTCTGGAGTTCCCGTGGTGGCGCAGTGGTTAACGAATCCGACTAGGAACCATGAGGTTGCGGGTTCGGTCCCTGCCCTTACTCAGTGGGTTAACGATCCGGCGTTGCCGTGAGCTGTGGTGTAGGTTGCAGACGTGGCTCGGATCCCGCGTTGCTGTGGCTCTGGCGTAGGCCGGTGGCTACAGCTCCGATTCAACCCCTAGCCTGGGAACCTCCATATGCCGCGGGAGCGGCCCAAGAAATAGCAACAACAACAACAACAACAAAAAAAAGCGGTTTCTAACCCATTTCTGGTTCCTGCCCCTGGGTCCCCTTGCATTCGCCTGGACCTGCTCTGTTTTCTGTAGGACCTAACTTTCAACCCCTAGGTCCTCTTTGCTGTGGGGCTGCCCCTTCCAAACAATCTCACCAGATGCCACAACCTTGGCCGTGAGAAGGTCCGCCCGTTTTCAATGTACGTCCTCTCTCTAGACACCACTGCGTCGTGGGCTGTGATCATGTCCTGAATCAGGCCGAGGCCTTCAGTTGGTTCTGACCCGGCAGGAGGATTCTGGGAGGATGGGCCTGGGAAGCAAGGCTTTGGAATCAGAGTTGCTTCGGAGCTGCCGTTTCTCTTTGGTTTCCCACTTTAGCCTGCTTTGCTGCTGCCAGACAACAGCTTATTCTCTTATTTGTGTGTTTTGCTTACACAGGGCAATTCGTCCTTCTGTATCTGCCACCTTGTTCCTGGGACTCCAAGGATTTTCAGCCATCACCGCGTCACCCTGACTTCAGCCCTGGCTCTCCCTTGGCCTCCTAGGTGTTACCTGGGTTTGACCGACTCGCACCCTCTCCTTCCTAGAGGCACACCTGGCTTTCCTGCTGCTCACCTTGGCCCCTCGCCCAAGTCTGTGATCAAAAACAGTGCTGACTAACTGAGGACGCCACTAAATCCATCCCCCAACACCTTTTCCAATTTATGGCGTCAGTTAGCTGAACAGTTAGTTACAGAGTAATCTGTATAAAACCCTGGCAATCAAAGGGTATTCTACGGTTGCAGATTTGTTTTTTTATTCCCCCTGTCTTTTCCCTTGGAATGTATGTTTAATTTCTCTATTACATAAATCCGGGGACTGCCTTACCTCTACTGTCGTGAATAAGCCAGTAATAAGAGAAGCATAGAAAGTTAGAGTTGAAAAAAGCATTCGAGATAAAACGGCACAACTGCCTCATTTTGCAGATGAAAACCTGCGACCCCGAATCTGACCAGACTTTGCCTGCGGCTGTTTACGTCACTGCTTCTGAAAGAATGACTAGGTTGATGGGCAACACGACCACACGAGATACCAGGTTTTTGTTTTTTGGGTTTTTTTTTTTTTTTGTCTTTTTAGGTCCACAACCCTGGCATATGGAGGTTCTCAGGCTAGGGGTCCAATTGGAGCTGGAGCTGCCGGCCTACACCACAGCCACAGCAACGCGGGATCCAAGCTGCGTCTGCGACCTACACCACAGCTCACGGCAACACCAAGTCCTTAACCCACTGAGCAATGCCAGGGATCGAACCTGCATCCTCACGGATACTAGTCAGTTTCATTTCGGCTGAGCCACAACAGGAAGTCCCCAGATTTTTTTTTTTTTTGTATGAATACATAGGATTTAAATGTTGTGTGCTGGCCAGTTAAGAAAGACATATAAACTACTTAAACAAGTAAATGAGATTTTTTTTTTTTGGCTTTTTTAGGGCCACACATGCGGCACATGGAAGTTCCCAGGCTAGGAGTCGAATCAGAGATGCAGCTTCCAGGCTGCGCCACAGCCACAGCAACTCCAGATCTGAGCCATGTCTTTGATCTATACCACAGCTCATGGCGTTGCCAATCCTTGGTTAAGCTGAGTGAGGGCATCGAACTTGCATCCTCATGGTTATTAGTTGGGTTCATTACTGCTGAGCCACAACAGGAACTCCAGTAAATGAGATTTTTTAATTTTTTAATTTATTTTATTTTTTTTTTCTTTTTGATATTTCTTTGGGCCGCTTCCGCGGCATATGGAAGTTCCCAGGCTAGGGGTCGAATCGGAGCTGTAGCCACCGGCCTATGCCAGAGCCACAGCAACGCGGGATCCAAGCCGCGTCTGCAACCTACATCACAGCTCATGGCAACGCCGGATCGTTAACCCACTGAGTAAGGGCAGGGACCGAACCCGCAACCTCATGGTTCCTAATCGGATTCGTTAACCACTGCGCCACGACGGGAACTCCTGAGATTTTTTTTTTTTTTTAAAACCTATTTAACTTGTTACTTTCACTTGTTTATTCAAACTAAACTGCACTGGATTCAGAGCACAAGTCATGCTTATTTGTAATAATAAGAGCTTACATTCGTAAGTGTGTGCCTTGGCTGGGCACTACTCTGGGCGTTTTCTATCCTATAATCACTCTGTGAAGTAGATACTTTATTGTTCCCACTTTGCCGAGGAAGAAATTGAGGCATGATGACATCAGTTTGCCCAAGATCACACAGCCGGTCAGGGTCACGAGGAGGCCACCTGGCCCCAGAGCCTGGGTTTTCACCACGGCTGCAATCTAGTCTCTTCCAATAATTTTTCTTCTCTCTCTTCCAATAATGACTTTCCTCCTTCTTAACTGGGAAGAGCTTCTCATACACCTAGACACACTCAAGAGTCACTAGTCTCCCGGAAGAGCCCAGGACATGCTGGCGCTTCGGTTTTTCATCCTCAGAGCACTGCCTTTTGCGCCTCCTTCCCCGTTACACCGCAGTGGCTTCTTTGCCGTCCACCGCCTCTCCTCCCGGGACCCCTGTGAGGGCGGGGTCAGGTGGCAGACAGGATGCTCTTCCCAAAGACAGCGCAGTGCCTGGCAGCAGTGGGCTTAATGAATGCGCTCTAGTCTCGTTTCATCAGTAGCAACTGAAAGAGTTGGAAAGATAAGCAGTCTCTCTAGGCATCAACTCAATGCCATGTACCTCTCGTGTTTGTGCTTTAATGATGGGTAATGGATTGGTTTAACATTTGGAGAATAGTCATAGGTAGCATGAGCAGACGCTCAGCAAAACTGTGAAGTTCGGTGGCCCTGCCACTAACCCAGGCACACTGCACACGCTTTTACATTTTAGTTGCCGCTCAAAAAGGTCTCCTGGAGTTCTCATCATGGTGCCGCAGAAACAAGGTTGCGGGTTCGATCCCTGGCCTTGCTCAGTGAGTTAAGGATCCGGCATTACTGTGAGCTGTGGTGTAGATCACAGATGCGGCTTGGATCTGGCGTTGTTGTGGCTGTGGTGTAGACTGGCAGCTGTAGTTTGATTCAATCCCTTGCCTGGGAACCTCCATATGCCACAGGCCCTAAAAAGCAAAAAAAAAAAAGAAAGAAAAAAAAGTTCTTTGCAGCTTGTCCTCAAGGTTGGGGAATATATGCCAAATGGGTTCACCTTTATGGGTAAAAGGGCATTGACTTACCTGGTCTATACTGCAACCTAGATGGAGCTGCTAGTTTTATTTCCTTTTTCAGCTGCACCTGTGGCATATGGAAGTCCCGGGACCAGTGATCAGACCTGGGCTGCAGCCGTGAACTACAGCACAGCTCATCTAACCCTCGCCACCAAGAGATAACACTGGATCATTAAGTCACTGTACCATAGCAGAAGCTCCAGTAGTATTTTTATTTTTATTTTTGTTTTTTTTTGCTTGGTTGCCACAGTGACAACACTGGATCTTTTTTTTTTTTTTTTTAATTTTTTAAAAGTATTTTTGTTTGTTTGTTTTTTGCTTTTTAGGGCCACACCCGTTGCATATGGAGGTTCCCAGCCTAGGGGTCAAATCAGAGATACAGCTGCCGGCCTACACCAGAGCCACAGCAACACCAGATCCGAGCCACATCTGTGACCTATACCACAGCTCACAGAAATGCTGATCCTTAACCCACTGAGCGAGGCCAGGGATCGAACCCACAACATCATGGTTACTAGCCAGATTTATTTCCACTGCACCACGACGGGAACCCCGACAACACTGGATCTTTAACCTGCTGAGCCGCGAGAGAACGCCCGGGATTAGTAGTTTGCACTAAATTTTCTTTTTTTTGGATGGTACCCGCAGCACATTCCCAGGCCAGGGACAGAACCCGAACTGCAATTGTGACCTGTGCCACAGCTATAGCAATGCCAGATCCTTAACTTGCTGCGCCACAGAGGAATTTCTAGGAGTTAGTGGTATTGAAAGCTTTTTTCAATTTGGCAAAATGAGAGGATAGAGAGAGAGAATGAACAGCATTACAGCAGCCACTATTCATGGAGCCAGAAACTGTGTTTACCACTTTACATTTGTTGTTGTACTTGCAGTTGTCACATTTCTGTGAGACAGTATAAAGTTCCTATTTCTCACAGGTTAGGAATGAAAAGCTGACCTAGCAGAGTTCCCACTGTGGTGCAGTGGGTTGAGAACCAAACATAGTGTCCAAGAGGACGTGGGTTCAAGACATGGCTTGAACTTCCATATGCCACAAGTTCAGTCCTGGGGAAGAAAAAGCTGACCTGATGTACTCAGAATTCCACACCCAATAAATGGCAAAGCTAGAATACAAATTTTTTTTTGTCTTTTGTCTTTTTGAGGGCCACACCCACGGCATATGGAGGTTCCCAGGCTGGGGGTCAAATCAGAGTTGTAGCCACTGGCCTACACCACAGCCACAGCAATGCCAGATCTGAGCCGCATCTGCAACCTACACCACAGCTCATGGCAACACCGGATCCTTAACCCACGGAGCAAGGCCAGGGATTGAACCCGAAACCTCATGCTTCCTAGTTGGATTTGTTTCTGCTGCGCCACGATGGGAACTCCCAAACTTTTTTTTTTTTTTTTTGGCTGATACTCTGTCATGCAGAGGTTCCCAGGCCAGGGATCAAACCCACACCACAGCAGCGACCCACAGCAGCGACCCAAGCTGCAGCAGTGACAATGCCGGATCCTTAACCCTTTGATCCACAAGGGAACTCCTAGAATACAAATTCTTAACCGTCTTCCTTCAAGGTATTCTCATAGCTATTTCTCTACAGTCCCAACTTTCTCTCACACACTTGCTATTTTGGGGACTGGAAGACAGGGCCAAAACTTGAATCCAAATTATTAAAATCTTACTGTTGAATTTAGTTACTGCGGAAAATAAGTGAGGAAACCTACAGGCCAATTTGTTGCTCCTGAAGTTATATCACCTGATCTCCTTTGTTTGGATTCGGCAATCGTGAAGGTAAGGAAATTGGAAGATATAGTTAGGGAAGGGTCCTCTCGCCTTCTGCACACCGAGCCAGGACACCGGTGACCAACGCAGCTATTCCTCCTCGGTTTTTACCAGGAAAAGGCCAGAAGTTTGTCAAGGATCATCCCTCCTTCTTCCAGCAAAACAAATCTCCCCACAATTCCCTGGAGAACAAGTCAATTTCAGAGGGAATAAATGGGGAGTTCTTCTGAGCTTTCAAAGAACTTAATGGGGAGCCAAAAAAAAAAAAAAAGAGAGAGAGAGAGAAGGAGAGGGAGAGAGCGAGAGCGAGCTTGCCTAAGATGTAAAAAACACTGAAGGGAAAAACCCTTGCATAATCTGATAAAATAATTTTACCAAAATTAAAAATCTCTCAGACATTTGAACACTTCGGTGCTTGGAGCTAATACTATTATGCATGCATTTATAAGATGGTTGGTATTTTAATTATGGGTTAACAACGATGCCTGCACATATTGTTGCTTAAATGAAGAAACCGCTTTATGGTAACAGGCCGTGTGGTCTCGATATATGTTCAAAACAATCCCGACTGGCTGAAGACGCACCACGGCATTTCGTGTTCTTTTGGGGAGAAGAGTGAAACAGCCCCTTCACGACGGGCTCCACGCAGGACCTTGGACAAACCACTCACTGCTCTGGGGGTCTCAGTTCCCTCAACTCTCGAGTAAGGGCTGGAATAGACCTCTACAAATTTCTTCTTTTTTTTTTTTGTCTTTTTGCCTTTTCTAGGGCCACTCCCGCAGCATATGGAGGTTCCCAGGCTAGGGGTCCAATCGGAGCTGTAGCCGCCAGTCTACACAACAGCCACAGCAACATGGGATCCAAGCCGCGTCTGCGACCTACACCACAGCTCATGGCAATGCTGGATCCTTAACCTACTGAGCAAGGCCAGGGATCGAACCCACAACCTTACGGTTCCCAGTCGGATTCATTTCTGCTGTGCCATGACGGGAACTCCCAAGGAATGAAGATATTCATTCCTCTTAGCTGGGAAAGCCTCTAATACCAAGGGTGATATTTATTCGTTAATTTATTCATCCCCAGCATTCATTAATTGAATTATGAATTAGTTTATTTATTAAGAGCACGTACTAGCCACCAGGCCCTCTGCTCCCTGCTAGAAACAGAAGAGTAAGGACAGGAAGACAGCTCCTTCCCCAAGGAGCTCACGTGCTAGTGGAAGTGAGTCTGGACCAAAGCAGGGCTGCCTGTAGGGCACATACGCCTTGAGTGTGAGCTGAGGGGTAGCGACAGGCCACCTGCCCCCCAAAATACCTGCTGCATTTTTTATTTAAGCGTCTCCTACCACTCAGTGCTGTGGTTTAAAGCAGTACCTCCCAGCGTGTATTCTTTGGAAAGTTCATTTATTCCTTTGCCAGCTGTTCATGGAGTGCTTGGAAATAGGCTATTACCTTCCCGAAAGGGTCCAGCGTCAAGTACGTTTCAGAAATATTGGATTAAACAAAGCGGAGGCTTCTTATGCTCATTAAAATGGAATGCAGGCGCTCCTGCTGTGGCGCAATGGGATGGGAGGTGTCTCTGCAGCACCAGGACAAAGATTTGATCCCTGGTCCGGCACGGTGGGTTAAAGGATCTGGCGCTACCACCGCTGCTGCGCGGAGGTCCAAACTGCAGCTCAGATCTGACCCCTGGCCTGGGACTCTATATGCTGTGGGGACCTTACTTTGGGAGAAGCGTGCACAGGACCAGGGTCCTGCAGCTCACGCTTTGGGTCAGAACACCAAGGCCCCTCCGTCTGAAAGGGAAGCACGGGGGCGGGGAGGGGGATGCAGTGAAGAGTCTCCGTGGACGTCCTGTTTGACATCTTAACTGGGTGAGACTGCTACAGCGCCATCAAAATGGTCTTCCCAGAAACCGGGTTGAAGATCACCTCTTTCTTCAGCTGGTCTCCGTTTTAGACCAGAACTGGGACATGTGATGGACTCAAGTTCATTTTTAAGGCCTTGGAAAAACGAAGCTGGAGCTCACCCCAAACAGCAGTGTCATTTGATTTATGTGAAATAAGGCTGTTATTTCTGGGCGGGTGATGTGTCTGTCCCCAGGCTGCTGGAAGAGAATGGGCCAAAATACACTAATTGGATGAAATGGAAATTACAGGAATTTGGAAGTGAAGCTGATGAAAACGCAACCAGTGCTCGTCAAAGGCTAATTATTCTCAACTGGCAAGATGGCCACCTGGGGGTGTGAGTGACACGAAGACAGGCCAGCCGAGGGGGCGGTGGGGGACCAAGGCCAGGCCTGGACATCCCTGGTCGAGGGTTGTTTTCTGGGAGTGTTTCTGATTAGCCAAGACATGTTTGGGGTTTGTATCCTCTTGTTTACCAGATGAAGGGCTGCCCTGGGGGGCCCTGGCTCCCAGCCGCAGCGATGCTTGCGGTTAAGAGGCTGACAATTCACATTTGTGTGGTGCTCCCTCAGGACTCGGCAGCTCCGGGGGACCGTTGTTTGCTTCCTCCTTTCCTGACTACTTTTCAGTGTTAGATGATCTTGTTAAAATGCAGGAAAAAGAAACTTAGAGAAGCGCCTCGATAATGTACACGTGCCAAGGAAGGGGGGCCCTCTTGGCGGAGGTGGGTGGAGACGTATTTTCATCATTTCCGTCCTGCAGGGTCCTCTCCAGTTAGGGACTCAACTGCCTCATCCATTGCTGGATTTGTGGGTTCTAACCCAATCACCCCATTTCTTTCACAGTGGGGACAGCTCTGTTAAAAGCCCTTCCCCAAACTTGATTAAAGCTAATCCATTCTTTTTTCAAAAAAGATGACATCCTTTTTTTTTTTGGTCATACCTGTGGCATGGGGAAGTTCCTGGGCCAGGAACTGAACCTGCAGCAGTGGTTAGAGCTGCTGCAGTGACAATATCTGATCCTTAACCCCCTTCACCACAAGAGAACTCCTAGGAGTTTTAACTAGTATCAGAAGCAGCAGCTACAGCTGCCATCATGCCGACGAGGTCATGACAGTGAGACTGGAGGAGGGACCCCCTTACTCTCTGCCTATCCTCACAGCGGGTCTGGGAATTCACACCACCTTTGCACAGAACGTAGCACGTGCATATAGAGAGACTCTAACTCCTCCAACTAATCTTTCTGAATATGTCTGTAAATAAATTACTGGGCTGGTCCTTTGTGGCTATTTTTTTTTTCAGGCAAATACTGAAATCCTTGAGTTTTAGCAATGACAAGAGAGCAGCCCTTTGGAATAATGGGGGAGATTTATGGAGACAAGAGCTTGGGACAATATGCCACATACAAATAACTAAAAACAAACCGGGCTCCCCATCCCTGTCTTGGGAACCCCACTGCCCGAGCAGGGCCTGGGGCGTCTGGGAGTCTGGTGGGAGGAAGAAGGGCACAGGAGATAGGATGGATTCAGCTTTGTTTTTTGGCCGCCCTGCAACATAAGGAGTTTCCCGGCCAGGAATTAATTCTCAACCTAAGCCACAGCTGTGGCCGGATCCTTAACCCACTGTGCCGGGCTGGGGATTGAACCTACATCTCAGTGCTCCCAAGATGCCATGGATCCCGTTTCATCCCAGCGGGAACTCCAGACAGATTCAGCTTCTGATCAGGCAAGTAAAGAGACAGGAATATCGGAGCACAGATTGAGTTTAGGGGAAAATACATTTTTCTTTTTTTTTTCTTTTTAGGGCCACACCATGGCATATGGAGGTTCTCAGGCTAGGGGTCAAATTGGAGTAGCAGCAGCAGGCCTACACCATAGCCACAACAACATGGGATCCAAGCCACATCTACAACCTACACCACAGCTCACAGCAACGCTGGATCCTTAACCCACTGAGCGAGGCCAGGGATCGAACTTGTGTCTTCAGGGATACTAGTCTGTTTTGCTTCCACTGAGCCACAATGGGAACTCCTAGGGGAAAATAAATCTTAAATTCAGAGGAGACGTTGTGTTCCTCTAAGCCAGCCTCCATCCAATGCAGCAACCTCTGTTCTGTGTCATGTGTCGTATTTATATTTTTCCCTAAACTCAACGCACAAAAGTCTAGTAAGAGGGCACACAAAAGTTATTTTTAATAAAAAATAAGAGGACAAGGATAGGTAGAAAATTCCAAAATGAAGAGTCTACTGGGACGCCACTGTCTTCCACGGTGCCTGGTTGTCACTGTCCTCAGGCATCTCTGAGAAATGAGGATTATAGCATCGTCTCACCGTTAAAACAAAAATCCCATCAGAACGAGGGGATTTTTCTTTTTTTTTTTCTTTTTTTTGTCTTTTGTCTTTTTTGTTGTTGTTGTTGTTGCTATTTCTTGGGCTGCTCCCTTGGCATATGGAGGTTTCCAGGCTAGGGGTGGAATCGGAGCTGCAGCCACCGGCCTACGCCAGAGCCACAGCAACTCGGGATCCGAGCCGCGTCTGCAACCTACACCACAGCTCATGGCAACGCCGGATCGTTAACCCACTGAGCAAGGGCAGGGACCGAACCCGAAACCTCATGGTTCCTAGTCGGATTCGTTAACCACTGCGCCACGACGGGAACTCCCAGAACCAGGGGACAGCTGCCGGTGGGGGACTCCCGAGTAGGAATCGCTTCTCGTTCTCCTGAAACGTGTCCATGGGAGTTTCACCCCGAGCGTGGAATCCTCCAGAAGACGAGGGTGTGTTCAGTTTCTGTCCCAACCAACATTTCCAAAGATGCGAAGACTTCCATTAAGGCTCACATCGAGGCTGCATCTAGGCTCCTCCCTGGTGGGCACCGAGCGTCTCCAGACAAATTGCACTTTGTTTTTGTTTGTTTGTCTTTTTAGGGCCTCACCCACGGCATATGGAGGTTCCTAGGTTAGGGGTCGAGTCAGAGCCACATCAACAACCTACACCACAGCTCACGGCAACACCGGATCCTTTCACCCACGGAGCGAGGCCAGGGATTGAACCCACATCCTTGTGGATACTAGTCAGGTTCTTAACCCATTGAGCCACAATGGGAACTGCACAAACTCCACTCTGTTAACGAAATGTTTTCTTCTCCAGTTGTATTAGCTGTCTTTAGGTTCGTACCGCTGACTGATGCTTGACTCTGGCTCCAGGATCCTGTTTGAGGGCAAGGATGTTAGTGACGCAGTGAAGGGTCGGTGGGTGTCTGCGGAGCCAGTGCCTGGAACCACAGAGGGCTGATGGCAGTTTTCTGGACATCTTGATGCAACAGGACGCCCCTGCTGGGAGAGGGGCACTTTCTCCGCCGCCGGAAAAGAAAGGCCAGTTTCGTGGAGGGAGGGCCTGCAGGGTGTCCAACCCCTGTGCTCCTCCCCAAGGCGCTAAACCGGGACGAGGAGAAGCTGTAACGCAAAACCCTTCTCTTTGCCTAGGCATCCTTTTCCACTCTGGGGCCTTGAGGACAGGATACGGCATTAAAATATCTATGTGTGTAGCCCAAGTATGGTAATTTAATGGCATTCTTCAAATGGCTATGATCTTTTCTTTTTTTGGCAGCGTCAAGCATGCAGAACTCCCCGGATCAGGGGTTGAACCCATGCCATAGCAGTGACCAGAGCCACAGCAGGGACAACGCTAGATCCTTAACCTGCTAGGCCACCAGGGGACTTCAGATATGACCTTTAGAGAAGCCTCCAATGACTATCAATACTATTCGATTATCCCTAGGCAGAAAAGTCCAACCTATAGATGCCATGGTCTTTTTTTTTTTTTTTTTTGCTTTTTAGGTCCTCACTTGTGGCACATGGAAATTCCCAGGCTAGGGGTCCAATCGGAGCTATAGCTGCCAGCCTACACCACAGCCACAGCCACAGCCACAGCCACATCAGATCCAAGCTGCGTCTGCGACCTACACCACAGCTCACAGCAACGCCGGATCCTTAACCCTCTGAGCGAGGCCAGGGATCAAACTCGCAACCTCATGGTTCCTAGTCAGGGTCATTTCCGCTGTGCCATGATGGGAACTCCAACATGGTCTTCTTGACAGAGGACTGGAATGGCTCTTTTTCTTGAACTTGCCCTTATCAAGTAGAGTAGAAAGAGACTGGGTTTGTGCCTTGTCCAGTGCTGCAGGGGAACAGGGAATCCTGGAAGAGGGATGGTGCCGTGTAACAGAACACACAAGACTCTTAAGTGAGGGACCAGGAGGCACTCTGTTCCGGGAACAAAGGCGCCTAGACTTTAGTCCCCATGACTTTTATTAAGGAAGGTGATGGGTGATGAGATGGGGGGGGATTAAGGAAGGTGACAGATTAGTGGGCAGGAACAGGGATAGGCAATAACGAGGTTATCGTAGTGATATGAAAAGGGGTATCTCTAGGGGTATCCTTAGGACATAGGGCAGCAGTTCGTAGAATGACATGGTTAATGCATAAGTCCTTTATCTTGTCATTGAAGGAGACTGTACTTTAGAACTCTGTGTCCACAGATATTTGCCTTCTGCAGAGTTCAGCTGTTCCATGGTCTCCAACAGGTGTGGATTTTTCTTTCTTTCTTTTTATGGCTGCAGTGTATGGAAGTTCCTGGGCTAGGGGTTGAATCAGAGCTACAGCTGCCAGCCTATATCACAGCCACAGCAACACAGGAATCTGAGCCACATCAACACAGGAATTTGAGCCACATCTGTGACCACCTCCTCCATGAAGTCCTCCTTGACTGCTTAGTCTGAAATAGTCCAGCCACTCCATCCATCTGCAGTATGCAGCAAGACTGAATCCTTAACCCACCGAGCGAGGCCAGGGATCAAATTCACATCCTTACAGAGACAACATTGGGTCCTTAACCCACCGAGCAACAACGGGAACTTCTGGATTTTTCCATCAGGTTATATAAATCTCTTCACTGACCATCATCTTCCTCCCCCCTCTGCCCCGTCTGGCTTCCCTTGCGTATTCCCCGTCTCCACCCTGGGCTCATCCTCCTCATGGGTCCCCCACCTAGACCCTCCACCCTATCAACTCACCATCAAAATGTCATAGGGACGCACCGCCTTGTGCATCTTCCCGCTGGCATTGCCCTGGGTCAGGATTGCTTTTTGTGTTTTAGCCTCCTGTAAGATACATCCTTAAAGACCAACTTAGAAAAACCAAGAAGCCACTTCCAGTTCCCCTTTGGTACAAGAGGAACACATCCTGCAGCAGGAACTTTCCAGGTTACAAAGCAGGAGATGGGGAGAGCAGGCTGGCACAGCGATGAGGAACTGGGGAATATAAAGTAATGACTGGTGGCGACCAGTGAGACAAATGGAAATCTGACAGCGTCATTCAAGGTGGATGGAACTGACGAGTTCTGTGTCGTACACACACCTGCCTCATTATGGCAGGTGCTGTGCTGGGCTCCGCGTTTAGCAAACAGAGCCCAAGACGGGAACAAGGCTGGCTGACGCAGAGGCAGGTGGGAAGGAGTGGAGGTACCTGAGAGTTCAAGGCCGTAGGAGGAGAGAGGTGCCAAGGGTGGCAGGGAAAACCAGTGAAATCGGTCTGGAGCTATGAGACCAGATTTAACTGAAGAAGTTCGAGTGTAGAGATGGGATGAAGCCCTTGGGGAAGGCGGGGAGAAGGGCCTTGAGAGAGACCCCAGGTGGTGACGAGCCTCCAAAGGCAAACATGCCCTGGCTGTTCCCTCCTCCTGAAATGTACCCCCCCCCCCCGCCCCCCGCTGCTGAGCCCGAATGAGGCATGCCTGCTACCTCCTCTAGGAAGTCCTCCGTGACTGCTTGGTTGGAAATTGTCCAGTCACTTCACCCATCAGCCTGTTTGATTTCTCTTCCAAGCACCTATCGCTCCTTGCTATTCTCTCGCTTCTTTGTTAGTTTATTCTCTGGCTCCCTCAGCAAGGAGACAAGCTCATCTTGGGCGGCAGAGTCTGGAACTGCCTGGCACACAGCAGGTGCCCGATCAATGTTGCCGAGTGACTGAAGGAAGCCTGCCTGCCTCCACCCCTTCCAGCCATCCTTGCATTACCGCAGCGCGGCTGGTTTGGAAGGAGGAAGCTTTTGAATTACTGACACCTCGGGTACATGCTGGTGTAAATGTATTAACACCGACATAGACACCTCAGCCCCTCCACCATTGACTTGCGTATTTCCCACTGCATGTCAACACACGCTCCCGGCCCCCGCCCCAACCCCCCGGTCATTTCAACAGGGCGCTCAGCCCAACCTCTGTACCTTGACAGTGTCCTCAATACTGCGCCCTCCCCTCCCTCTCCATCTGTTCAAACCCAATCCCAGCTCAGACTTCCCCCGAGCTCTTCCCGAATACTCGCGCCCTCACGGATCTCTCCTCGCTTTCATCTGCAAGACTTACTGTCCACTTCCTCCTGCCTGGACTCTCCTAGCTGACGTTCTCACAAGCATTTCAGGGGTCACTGGTGCTGTTTCCTCAACTCGATCCTCCACATGCAAGGATGGTCCCCTCGCGCTAACCCACCTGCTTCCCAAAGCCTCTCATACAGAGCCGGCCACGGAAACAGACCAATGGCACAGAGGTGACGGTGGAAGGAAAGGGCCCCAGACAGAACGTGGGACTGTCCGTCTCTGTCCCTTCCTGGTGCTCCTCCCACAGCCCACACCTGGCACCAGCCCCCACCCTACCCGATACGCGACTTTGCTAAGAGTTGTCGCCCTGCTGTGGCGTGTACCCAGGGGAGAGATACCTGCTGCTTTTCAAGCGCTCAGAATCCATGCATCCTTCTGCCACTGACAATTTTTTTTTTTTTTTTTTTGCTTTTTAGGGCTGCACCCTTGGCATATGGAGGTTCCCAGGCTAGGGGTCAAATCTGAGCTATAGCCACCGGCCTACACCACAGCCACAGCAACTCGGGACTGGAGCCGCGTCTGCGACCTACACCACAGCTCACGGCAACACTGGATCCTTAACCTAATGAGTGAAGCCAGGAATCGAACCCACAACCTCATGGTTCCTAATCGGATTCATTTCCACTGCGTCATGATGGGAACTCCCCAGCCAGTGACAAGTTTGGAATGTGGGATTTGGGACTCCTCCACTCTCAGCCTATTTATAGGTTAATCCTGTTGTTGAAGTTGGGGTGCTCTGAGAGTAAAGGGGGGCTCTAGTCATAGCTCTGCCAGGTTCAAGGGTGTCAGCCCGGCTCACCCCGGCAGGGTCAGACTGTTTGGAGCCGATGCACACTGGTCCAGGATAGACGGGCCGCTCAGTCCACCCAGTGAGAGCCTTGCATTGCCCCCAGCAAGGGCACAGGACTCCCCAAAGCCAGTGAGACCCCAGAGGAATTCTGCTAATTCCTACCACACCTGCTCTGAGCGCTGAGGCCTGGAGCTGCGCGGCCATCTCGGGAGCCCGAGGATGGAGCCTGCCTGGGTGCTCTCTCTTGGCTCCCCGCCTCTGGGATGTAAAAGCCTCAGCCACAAGGGAAGACCACGGGCAGGCCCGCTGGCCCATGGCCCCTGCCGGGTTTCCAGCTAACAGCAAGTGTGCCCTGCGGGCTGTGTGAGCGTGCCACCCAGGCAGGCAACACACAGAACCAGCAGAGGTAACATCCATTGTCTGTCGGGCACTAAGCTGCCAGGTTCCGGGGTGGCTGGTTAGGCTGCAGCAGATAAGCAGAACAGAGGAGGGAGACGAGGAAGGATAAACATGACTTTTTTTTTTGGCTGCACCCCAGGTATGAGGACATTCCTGGGCCAGGGATTGAACCCGTGCCGCAGCAGGGACCTGGGCCACAGCAGTGACAAAACTGGATCCTTCACCTGCGGCACCACAAGAGAAATCCAACACTGAGCAGTTGGACTAGAGAAATAGAGAAAGGCAGAGGCAAAAATGACTTCTCACAGCAATGGCTGAGACATGCCAGGCTGGGGCAATTTGTGCTATACCCTTGTGTTGCGTGGAGAGTGATTTTGTTTCAGCAAAATGGCATCAACCGTTATAGTCAACGGGAGTTGTTCATCTGACTTTGCCTCGTACTTATGTTTGTATATGTTTTCTTTTTGGGGGTGTGTTTTACTATAGCATAAGATCTATAATCACAAGGGTTTATCCTGGGTTTATGTTTACTGTTTTATTCTACTTTATTATTATTATTTTTTGCTGCTTTTAAAAAGCTTAGTGCTCCTTCAAGGCTCAAGACAAACACTCCCTTCTCCATAAAGTATTTCCTGCTGTCCTTTCCGAACCAAGGGTGAATTCTCCCTCACTTGGACTTCCAGGGTATATCACATCCTGCGCTGTATTCTGGTCGTTGGTGTGCATTCTTTTTCCTCCTATTCCTTTTTGCCTTTTGAAAGAAGGACGTGTGTTTAATTCATTCGTATTCTCCTCAGCCCTTGTCAGAGTATCTTACATATTTTGGATGTTTAATACTTAGTGAATGAATCAATGAAAGATTTGAGAATGAATTACATACATTTTGCATTGTGTATACATACGTATATTTGGACAATAACGCTGAAAAGTAGAAAAGTTCTGCATAATCGTGTAATACACATTTGCCTGGTGTTTTACATATATGTTCCCTCTAAATCAGGAGTGTAGTTCAGGCTGCTCTCCAGCAGCCCATTAAATATCATCTCTCTCTTTTTTTTTATTCTTTTGGGGGAGGCTGCACCCACGGCATATGGAGGTTCCCAGGCTAGGGGTCAAATTGGAGCTACAGCTGGGGCCTACACCACAGCCATAGCAACGCCAGATCTGAGCTGCGTCTGCAACCTACACCCCAGCTCACAGCAATGCTGGATCCTTAACCCACTGAGTGAGGCCAGGGATCGAACCTGCAACCTCATGGTTCCTAGTCAGATTGTTTCCGCTGCACCACGGCAGGAACTCCTAAATATCATCTCTTCACGTGCAGCCTTAAGCTCCTCCTGCACCACGCCTCCTGGCTTGAGAACACCTCCCGTTTGAATCGCACAGAATCCCCTCGGGCCCTGCCCCTTGGACCACTTCTACTAATGGAATCTGACATAATGAACCTCCTTTTTTACTGAGTATCAGCTGTCAGGGCGGCACTGTTCTTGTGATCACAGCGGAAGTTGGATGAAAACATTTCAAACATGTCAGAGGCCCTTCAGGAACTTAGAGCATGCAGGGAGAAATTAAATGTGTCTGTGGCAAATCAAAACAAAAGTATGTGGATGGAAGTTCCCAGGCTAGGGGTTGAATCGGAGCTACAGCTGCCAGCCTATACACCACAGCCACAGCAACGCACGATCCGAGCCGCGGCTGCGACCCACACCACAGCTCATGGCAATGCCAGATCCTTAGCCCACTGAGTGAGGCCGGGGATGGTCCTCATGGGCGCTAGTCGGGTTCGTTAACCACTGAGCCAGGACAGGAACTCGGTGAAAGATAATTTTAAAAAGGAGTAATAGGGAGTTCCCGTCGTGGCGCAGTGGTTAGCAAATCCGACTAGGAACCACGAGGTTGCGGGTTCGATCCCTGCCCTTGCTCAGTGGGTTAAGGACCCGGCGTTACCGTGAGCTGTGGTGTAGGTCACAGATGCGGCTCGGATCCCACGTTGCTGTGGCTCTGGCGTAGGCCGGTGGCTACAGCTCCAATTAGACAATTAGACCCCTAGCCTGGGAACCTCCATATGCCGCGGGAGTGGTCCTAGAAAAGGCAAAAAGACAAAAAAAAAAAAGGAGTAATAGGATAGAGTGGTGTGTGCCTCTTTTGCCCCAGGTGGTCTGAAAGGGCTCCGGGAGGCCCTGGCTAGTCTGAGTTCTGCATGAACAAAAGGCCCCCTTCTCCAAAGCTCAGGAGAAGGGCATTTCTAAAGGGCAGAGTGGGGAAGAGAAAAGTAGCAAGAATGACATCTGGGCAAGTGGGCAGGTGCCAGGCCATGGAGAGCTTGGTAAGCCCAGGCAAGAGTCTAGGTATCGGTCCAAGTGGGGCTGGAAGCACATTGTCAGAGGGGTTGGGACAAATGTCGATGTCTATGTGACAAGGTAACTTGCTGCTGTGTGGCCAGTGATGGAGGAGGAAAGAGAGGGTGGGGGGGGCATCAGGGTACTGCCACCACAGTCTCGGGGACAGATGGGGGCTTGGGCCAGGGAGGCGTTGCAGGTCAGTCTCCTAAAGGCCGCACTGAGAGGGCCTGAAGATGGGTGACCATGGGGAAGAGCGAAGGTGAGGAATCCCTGACAGCGAGGGGACAACGGTTGTCGGTTGTCGGGGAGGGGAACTCAAGCATCCTGCCTGCTGTGCTACCTCGTATTATTATTCCACGTTCCCGTGGTGACGGTGAGGGGCAGCTGGAAGTGTGTCTGGGGTGGTGGGGAGTGACCGGGGCTGGAGGGGGACTGCGTGAGGATGGTTCTCCTGCTGGGTGGTGGGTGTCAGTGACTGCAGGGCCACAAGGAAGAGAGCGCAGGAGCGGACTCGGCTGGGGCAGGGATGATTATTTCCTCTAAGAGGAGGACAGAATGCATTTCTAAAGGGCTGGGGGTTTGAAGAAGGAGGGAGGCGACAGGATGTGACGTGATGAGGGAGCAGACCCCTCCCTCCCAGAGGGACAGTGGGACACCTGGGGGCAATTTCTCATTAGCTCTTCCGCTGCTACCTCATCTGCATTCACTCTTTCCTCACCTTGGAAGTTTTTCTCTGTCTTCCCAAGGCTGATTGCTAGACCTCAGCCTCTTCCCTGCAGCCTCCTCAGGGACCTTGCTCCATGCTATTCCTTGCTCTCTTAGATCTTCAAGAACTTTCCATAAGCCTCGAAACGCGTTCAAGTCCTGTCCTCACTTAACAAGTCCTCCCCGGACCCTGCCTTCTCCCTCTAGCTTTCCAGCCCCGGCGCTCTTTCTCTGCTTTGCCAAATTCTGCCAAGTCCCTCCCTGTCTTCTCCATGTTCACCTCCCACTTCCTGGGTAGTCCACTGAAATTTGGTTTTATCCCCCCCACCCCACCCCCGCCGCAAAGCACCATGGTTCCTCTTGGGAGGCACATCAGCTCCTTGCAGTGGCCAAAGGTCCTGCCTCTTTTCAGCCCTTACCGGACTGGTTTCTCTGCATCTCTGCCACTGTTGGTGGCTCCCGCCCTCAAGGCCCTCCCCCCTTGAATTCTTCAGCATCCCGTTCGGGGCTCTGGTCCTCAGGCCGGGCCTGTCCGCATCCTCCTCCTTGAATCACGCACGGACGTCGGTGTGGCCCACGCCCTCTCTTGCATCCTCTACCCGTGCTCGCTGGTGGACGGACTCCACACTGAGGACCTGGAAGGACTTGAGGGATGAGTCCCAAACCCCTGTCTCTGGCTCAGACCCTAGACCCTTATTTCCCATGGCCGGTGAGACAGTTACAGACGGATGTCCCACAGGCACCTCGGACCCTAACCTAACATGTCAAACACCGAACGCACGGCTCGTCAATTCTTTTCTTCTAAAGAACCTTTTCTCAGAGGACGGCATCACTATTGATCTTTGGGGCCGTGTCTGAAGGCGGGTCGGGGAGACACGTGCTGCAGAGATAAAACCCCCACCGCCAGTCACGGAACTTTTGAGGAACATCGACTAAAGAGAGAAAAAAACAACAACTCGGCCTTGCACCCCACGAGACAAAAGTGAACACAAAAGGAAGAGGACTTTAGAACGAGTGCATTTCATAGGGTCAGTACGTGCCAGGTGGAAATCACAGCCAATTAGGCTGTTTTGAAAGAAAAACTTATGAAAAAGAGGACCAAGTGGAAGTCTTTGAAATGAAAAAATACCCCTTTAAAATGTAAAAGTCAAAAAAAAGTAAAAGGCAGTAGCTAGTTTAAATAAAAGATTAGACTAGGCCGAAGTGTAAACCTAGACTTTTGTCCAAGGGTTCTCTTTGACGACAGCAAAAATAAGGACAGACACTAGTATATGGAAGGTAAGAATCACAGAGGAAAGATGCAGAAGTTCCAACATCCCTAAAATAGGAATGCCAGAGGGGAGAATGGAGAGGTGGGAATTAAAAAAATACTCAGGAGTTCCCATCGTGGCGCAGTGGTTAACGAATCCGACTAGGAACAGTGAGGTTGCAGGTTCGATCCCTTGCCTTGCTCATTGAGCTGTGGTGTAGGTTGCAGACGCGGCTTGGATCCCGCGTTGCTGTGGCTCTGGCGTAGGCCGGCGGCTACAGCTCCGATTCGACCCCTAGCCTGGGAACCTCCATATGCCGAGGGAGTGGCCCAAAGAAATAGCAAAAAGACAAAAAAAAAAAAAAAGACTCAGAATGTCCCAGAACACAGAGCTTCCATATCAAACAGTCCTCTGAGTCTTGAGAAGAATAAAAACAAACAGCTCCACCTAGACATGGAGTAGTTAAGAATGAAGAGAAAACCCTAAAGCTATCAGAGAAAACCAGGCAGATCACTTACAAAGGAATGAGAACTAGACAGCTTATCAGCCACCTGACCTGCAAGAAGATAATGGAGACGGAGCATCAAAGTCCTGAGGAAATCGTCTTTGATCTTAGAATCTGATGCCGCAACCTCCCATTCAACAGGAGAAGTAAAATAAAAACATTTGGGGGGCGTTCCCATTGGGGCTCAGCAGTAACGAGCCCGACTAGGACTCAGGAGGATGGGGGTTCGATCCCTGGCCTTGCTCAGTGGGCTGAGGATCTGGCATGGCTGTGGCTGTGGTGTGGGCCGGCAGCTCCAGCTCCAGTTTGACCCCTAGCCTGGGAACTTCCGCATGTCACGGGTGTGGCCCTAAAAAGACAAAAAAAAGGAAGACATTTTGGAACCGCCCAGGCTAAGGCAGTTGGTGACCCCTAAGCCTCCCTGAGAGAGCAGAGAACATCCTCCAAGGAAAAGGAATCTTGGAAGAGGACGGGTTGCACGAAACCAATGTGTCCAAAGAAACTAGCAAAAGGGATCCTGTGCCCTAGGTACTGACCGTGAACCATTGTGGGGGTTTAAGAATTACAGCTGTGACCGGAGGCACAGGGTCCGAGAGGAATCGGCAGTCACCCGGTAGGCTTCTAACCACTTATTTTGCGGCCCTCTGTCCCCAGTGTCCAGCACTGCGCTTGATGCAAATTATTAAAATTGCTGGCTGCAAGAGTGAATTCATGGACCGATGACTGGTCCTGTCAGCGTGTGGCCTTGTCCAGAATATCAGCGTTTTCACAGAGCGAGATTCACCGCCCCCACGCATCCACTGAGGTTCACGAGGAGAATCCACCACAGCCGGGGGTCAGCAGTGCGCGGCCAGGGCGGGGGCTCCCGGCCTGACTGTGCCAGAGACACGTCTGGGCTGTGCTCCTTCCCGAGGCTTCTGGGAAAAGTGCCTGGGGGGTCGGGGGTGGGCAGCTCCAGCCTTAGAACCTCTGAGCAAACCCTGTGCTCAGTGAGGCGGGAGGGGCCAGCCTGCCTGGAGGGCACATGCAACCTGTTGGCTGGACATTCTTTCTCCAGTGATCTAGAACAGGTCTAGAGTCTTCTAAACAACAGGCCTCGCCCTGGGCAAGCCTCGCTTCTTCATGAAAAAGCAGAGTCACGAGCCAAAGCTCTGCTGCAGCATCTCTTCACCTCGTCCAGGTCTGATACCTGAACTTGGGCCTTTGCAAACAAACAAGCACCTGGAGTCTGGACAGGCCGCACCTCCACCCCATGGATTTCTGATGGGGCGAAGCTATTTTTTGCTTTTGGGGCTGCACCTGCGGCCCATGGAGGTTCCCAGGCTAGAGGTCCAATTGGAGCTATGGCTGCCGGCCTCCAGCACAGCCACAGCCACGCCAGAAACTTAATTCACTGAGTGAGGCCAGGGATGGGACCCGCGCCCTCATGGATATCAGTTGGGTTCCTTCCTGATGGGAACTCCTCCTCTGTGACTTTCAAACCACACTCCTGCTTCAACCAAACCATCTGTCCCCCAGGGCTACACAGCCACCAGTCAATGAAGGTTTCCCTGTGGCCTGTCACACGCCAGATGATGCGAGACAACGGACAAGGCAGAGTCCCTGCCTGCGAGGCACTTGGGTTCTTTTGGGGGAGACAGAGTGTAAGTGAACAGATACAGACAGAATCATTTTAGGGATCAGTTACTCCGAGGGGGAGGACTTGGCTGGTCGGACGGAAGCAGCCGCGGTGGAGACCCAGAAAGAGCTCGGTGTGTCTGAGGGGCGGAAAGGCCACTGTGGCCGGAGCTTAAGGAGGGGACACGTGGAGAGGAGCCTGGAGAGGCGGGCGAGGGTTCGGATCCCACAGGCCTTGGGATCTGATGTCAGGAAGGGCTTTGGGTTTTATTCCGAGTACAGGGGAAGCCACTGGGGGGTTTAAGGAGGGAAGTGATGTGACCTGACCCATGTGCGGGGTGGCTGACAGAGGGGCGGAAAGTCCGCAGTTGGGTGGGCTCAGGTTAGTCTGGAGAAAGCGAGGAGAATCTGCTTCGGGGCAGGCAATACCCAAAGGTACTAGAGTGCTCCTAATGAGGAAAAAAACCCAGAGTTCCCTTGTGGCTCAGTGGGTTAAGGATCCGGTGCTGTCCCTGCTGTGGCGCAAGGTGGACCCTGGGAACGAAGTCCCAGGACGAGTTTCCATCTCTACCAAACGCTCGGCTAACCGGCAGCTTTTTGCTTGCTTTAGCCACTCTCGGCCCACCCTTCCCCAGGCCTCCGGGTCCCTCCTCCCCGTCCCGCAGGGACCCCGCGGCTCCTGTAGAGAAGATGCCTGGACCGCCCGTGATCCTGCTCCACTTCCTGCCCCACTTCCTGCCCATGAGCTGTCCACATGCTGTTCCAGGAGCTCACCTCTCCCCCTCGCTCTGGTCCCCGCCCTGCAGGTGTCCTCGGAGCTGCGGCCTCCCCCACGGACCTCCTCCGATGACAGTCCCAGCTTTCACTCTGCTGGCCCCTCAGGAACCTGGCCTAGGTTCTCCCAGCACCCCCAGCCCCTTCCCTGGCCTGCGTCCCTTCCCAGCCCCGCGTCCCTTCCCAGGACAGCGCTCCTTCCTGTCGGCAGCGCCTGGCGTCTGGAAGGAGGGCCTCTGCTCACTGTCTCCACTCGCTCCCGGGCTGGCTTTGCCCGAGGCCCCTCCTGCTAATGACAATCTCACAGTGAGACCCACAGGCCTTTTTTCTGCTCTCATTTCCGCTCCTGACCAGTTGGCTGCACTCTCTCTTCTGAAAAGGGGGCTCAGTTATCTCCTCACAGGTGCTTCCAGGGTCCTGGGCCTGGGTCTCTGATGTTCTTATTTCCAGGGATCTCGAGGGGGCCTTCGGGGGTCAGCAGTGCAGATGCCCGGGAACTCTCCAGCTCCGTCTCAAATCGCCCACCTCCCGCCCCGCTTTGAACATCAACTGCCTCGACTCCCTGGGCTGGAACAGTCAAAGATACCCGGAGCTGAATTAATTAACTTTGCTCCAAAACCCACTCTGCTGCGTAGGTCTGTAACAGGCATGCTGGTCTCTCCATTAAACCTACATCTAGGAGTTCCCATTGAGGCTCAGCAGGTTAAGAACCCAGCTAGTATCCATGAGGATGCGGTTCGATCCCTGGCCTAGCTCGGTGGGTTAAGGATCCAGTGTTGCCACAGCTGTGGTGTAGGTCTCGGATGCAGCTCAGATCTGGTGTTGCTGTGGCTGTGGTGCAGGCTGGTGGCTTCGACTCCCACCCCTAGCCTGGGAACCTCCACGGGCTTCAGGTGCGGCCCTGAAAAGAAAAAAAAACAAAACCCCACATCCAGTGGGCCACTAGGGCCCAGGGTTCTGCCTCCTGACCTGCCCTCCTCCATCCTGTGGCCTCCACATAATTTACGCCTCCTACTGTTTTCCTGGCCTCCTGTGGTTGAGCCTCATTGATTTCACTGTTTACAACTCTTAATCCCCCAACTCATCCTCTATAATCTTTTCAGAGTAAGATGTCACACTAATTAGCTTTTTTTTTTTTTTTTTTAATATTTTTGCTTACCCACTACCCCCACAGCCTAGGAAGTTCCCAGACCAGGGACTGACTCCTAGGCACATCTGCCACCTAAGCCATGACTGCAGATCCTTAACCCACTGCCCTGCGCCAGGGGTGGAACAGAGACAAGCCAGATCACTAACTCAGTATGCATGCCACAGTGGGAACTTCGCTAGTTTACTTCTTATTTTTTATTATTTTATTTTATTTTGTTTTTTTGTTTTTTAGGGCCGCACTTGCGTCATATGGAGGTTCCCAGGCTAGGGGCTGAATCAGAGCAACAGCTGCCGGCCTACACCAGATCCAACACAGCCACAGCAACACCAGATCCAAGCTGTGTCTGTGACCTACACCACAGCTTATGTCGATGCTGGATCCTTAACCCACTGAGTGAGGCCAGGGATCGAACCTGCAACCTCATGGTTACTAGTCGGGTTCATTAACTACTGAGCCACGACGGGAACTCCCAGAACAGTTTTTAAATTTCTTAGCTGGAATATTATATTCTTCATGTGGCTATTCTTAACTTTTACCCTCATCTCAAGCCATTCTCTGACTCCCTAAGCCTGCCATCTATCGGGTATTCTTTGAAAATACCATGCTTCTTCCTGGGACTGAGTACATAATCTGGGAGGCCAAGTGCAAAATGAAAATAGCCTCCTCACAGTGGCAACCACAGGAGGCCAGCAAAACAGTAGGAGGTGAGAATTATACGGGAGCCACAGGAAGGAGGAGGGGCAGGTCAGGAGTGGATGAGGAATTTTTTTCTTTGTTTAAAAAACTAGGGAGTTCCCTGGTGGTCTAGTGGTTAGGATCCAGTGCTTTCAGTGCCACAGCAGCCTGGGTTCAATCCCTGGTCTGGGAACTGAAATCCCACTTCAAACTGCTGCCTGCAGCAGCCAAAGCTAAAGTCAAAACAAAAACAAAGCCGCTAAGAAGTTCAAGGCAGTGACAGCCAAGCCTTAAACCGAGTGCGGGACCCTTCTCAGGGGGGGTCTGTGACATCCACGAAGTCACTTGACTTCTTCCTCATGTGTGTGCTTCTGTGAGCTGTGTGATCTGCTTGAAATGGCTTTTGTGACACTTCCTACCCGGCAATTGCCTAGTTCTGCTTCTAGGCCAGCACTGTGTTTCGTAACCTATCGCTCCATGAAAAAGCAGGTTACAGTGGGTGCATTTTGGGAACTGGTTGCTGTTGTTGCTGGCACTACTAAGAGACTTTTCTGAGGCTTTAGCTAATATAGCCAAGAACACAATAGCAATAATAAAAGGTGCCCATTTATTTAAGGATGTTTACGATGCTCAGGTTTTTAAAACATGTTCTCTTATTGCCATAAGAAGCCTGTGAGAGAGGTTTTAGGTTTTATTGCCTGTTTTTAATAAATAGAAACTGGGCACGAGGGTAAGTAATGTATTCCAGGTCACACGGTTAGCAAGGGGACCTCTGGGATCTGAAGGAGGCTTTATTTCATTTCAAAGCCATTCTCACCATCATTCTGACATGCTGTCTCTTTTTTTTCTCTTTTTCTTGTTTGTCTTTTTAGGGCTGCACCCGAGGTATGTGGAGGTTTCCAGGCTAGGGGTCCAATTGGCGCTGTAGCTGTCCACCTACACCACAGCCACAGCAAGGCATTGGGATCCGAGCTGCATCTGTGACCTACATTACAGCTCATGGCAACATGGGATCCTTAACCCAATGGGCAAGGCCAGGGATTGAACCTGCAACCTCATGGTTCCTAATCAGATTCGTTTCTTCTGTGCCACGACAGGAACTCCCCTGACATGCCTCTTAAGAGTAGAAAACCTGGGGCCCTCTCGCCCTCCCTGGCCGGCACCCCCAGACCCCTCCTCCTGCCTTTAGTTCCGCCCCCTCCCCACTTAATCCACTCTACAGATGGAGGCAGATTCAATTTTCCTAAAGTATTGCTTTAATCCTTCCCTGCCTACTCATAACACTCCCGGTTGCCTACAGGTGCCAGTAAAGTTCCAGCCTCCTCTAAGGTGGGCTTTGCTGTCAGTTGTCCGTCTTTTGAGCAGAATACCCTTCTGCAGCTTCTAGAACCTCCACTGGAGGACGGGAGACCTCAGGAGTGAAAATGATGCTGAATGAACCTCTATGAAACCTTACAAATATTTCTTCCCTTCATTACAATGAAGCATTGAAGGAAGTGTTCTTGTTTTTGCTTGTCTTTTTAGGGCCACACTCACAGCATATGGAAGTTTCTAGACCTAGGCCAGGGGTTGAATCAGAGCTGCAGCTGCCGGCCTACGCCACAGCCACAGCAGCGGCACCGGATCTGAGCCGCATCTTCCATCTACATCGAAGCTCATGGCAATGCCAGATCCTTAACCCACTGAGTGAGGCCAGGGGTCATACCCACATCCTCATGGATACCAGTCAGGCTCTGAACCTGCTGAGCCACGGTGGGGACTCCCTGAAGAAAGTATTTTAAACTTCTTTTTTTCTTGTCTTTTGTTGTTATTGTTGTTGTTGTTGTTGTTGCTATTTCTTGGGCCGCTCCCGCGGCATATGGAGGTTCCCAGGCCAGGGGTCGAATCGGAGCTGTAGCCACCGGCCTGCGCCAGAGCCACAGCAACGTGGGATCCGAGCTGCGTCTGCAACCTACACCACAGCTCACGGCAACACCGGATCGTTAACCCAGTGAGCAAGGGCAGGGACCGAACCCGCAACCTCATGGTTCCTAGTCGGATTCGTTAACCACTGCGCCACGACGGGAACTCCAAGAAAGTATTTTAAAACAAGAGAATATCAATGGCATTTTTCACATCTTAAATTACTAATGGTGGTTAACGTATAATTAAATTCTCCTTATCATCTGTTGCTTGCTAAAAACTTCAGTATCTCTTTCCAAAGAAATTTTAATGAGGGCTTTAAAAAAAAAAAACCCTCTTCCCCACCAGATGTGTATACTCCTTTCTCTGATTCCCAACTAACCGTTCAGCGCTGCCCTGAACATACAAGGGGCAGGCGAGTCTCACGCGGGAATGGATGTGCTGTGGGCCTCTGGTTGCGGAGAAGAGGACGGAGGCAGCGCAGCCACTCAGTCCTCTTCCCTTCGCTTTTCTGGCCTCACCCGTGGCATGGGGGGTCCCAGCCCCTGCAGGGACAAGGCCGGACCCTTAACCCGCTGCACCACACAGGAACTCCCTCTTTTTCTTTCTTTCTTTTTCTTTCCTTCCTTCCTTCCTTCCTTCCTTCCTTCCTTCCTTCCTTCCTTCCTTCCTTCCTTCCTCTCTCTCTCTTTCTTTCTTTCCCTTCCTTGCTCCCTCCCTCTCTCTCTCTCTTTCCGTGGGACCTCATTTCCCAGACTAGGGACTGAAGATCCCACAGAAACAGCCAGACGTCAGCGGTAAAAGCGCCAAATCCCAACCACTAGACCACCAGGGAGCTCCCTCCTTTCCCAATAATCTATCGATTAACTTCTGCATTTACTAAAGGTAATGTTTACAAAGCTACAGAAAAATGATGAAAGTATAGTTTTCATACAGGAAATATGCTGGGGCATATTTCAGGGTTTTTTTCTTTTACATTTTTAAGTTTTGCCTGAGCTTCAAGTGCTGGCGAGAGAACACGGCACGTTTTCCCTGCCAGGGGACAGGGCCCAGGGCACCACTGCACCAGTACCCTGGCTGAGACGGGCGCCCCTGGGCCAGCACTGAGGAGGAAAGGAAGGGCACTTCCTTAGGGTCGGGGGTGGGGGTGGGGGGGCACGTCATAGGGGTCCTTCTCATCCAAGCTTCTGTGCAGGGGGGCCCTGGAGAAAGAGAATCAGGAACGGCTAAGAGAACCCATTGTGGCCTAAGCCATTTCGTGATCTAAGCCTGGGAGGACCCCTCGCCAAAGCTACAGTGCAGCCTTGGGGCAGGTCGGGTTCCTCAAAGGATACACATAATAACAAACTTTGGGTTTTGTAGAAACTAAGCCCTCCCCCCACCTCGCCACCGGATGGAGGACAGAACGATGATGACGCCGCTGCCCCTCAGGGCCTCAGCCAGTTCAAGCTTGGACTCCGTGGACCTCGGCCCCAGTTCCAGGACGCAGTCTCGGCTCCACCCCCTCATGAATATGCACACACCCTTCGCTTCAAACACCCTCGGTTTTGCTGTTTAGGGACCCACGGCTATGGAACAGCTCCCCAGGGTTCTCCTTATTTACTCTTTACTCCCAGGTTAGGAGAAAAGTCAGAGCTGCAGCCACCGGCCTACACCACAGCCACAGCAATGCAGGATCCGAGCCGCATCTGTGACCTACACCACAGCTCACGGCAACACCGGATCCTTAACCCGTGGAGCAAGGCGAGGGATCGAACCCGAAACCTCATGGTTCCTAGTCAGATTCGTTTCCGCTGCGCCACGACGGGAACTTCCTCAACTATAGTTTAATAAATTCTTTTTAAATAAAAAAAGGAATGCTAAGGACTGCTGAGGCGCCCCACCCCAGACACAGCTGTGCCCAGTGGCCGAGTCCTGGCTCGCGCTCCTCCCTGCGGCTGGGGCACGGAGGGGTCTGCACAGTCCCCAGAGTAAAGGGCACGGAGGGGTCCAGTCTTTTTCAGAGCAGCTCCAGGACACCAGAAAGCTTGTCCTTGGTCTACCAAGGCTTTGCTGATCCTGGAGTCTCGGCTACCCTCCCTAACTAGCTTTGTGACCCAGGGCTAGTCAACGTCTGGGCCTCACTTGTCTCACCGGGAAACAAACCCCCCAACAAAGGGTCAGTCTGTCAGAGAGAAACTCCATGATCCACCTGAGGCCAAAGAGAAGAACAGCCGAGCCCTCGGGGCACCACCTTCCCCCAGGGCGTCCTCGGCCCGCCCCGCTCCCAGCCACTTCTGCTGCAGGGTTCAGATCCCGAACAAGCTAACCTGGGTCCAGACAACAGGGACAGGAAAATCCCGCCTCGCCTGCTTGCAACCACGGAGAACCCCATAAATGTTTAATTTCAATCACAATAATGTGAAACAGACTCTCCGCGTCTCCCCACACCACACCCACTCTGGCAAAGCGGGGCAAACAGTGCTTGGGCTCAGCTGCAATTTACTCAGCGCAGTGATTAATCAATTAATTATTCCATCCACTGAGCTACTCAAAAGCATTTCTGAGTGTTTACCACACGCTTCCTTGTATTGTTGGAGGAGCTAGAGCCGGCGGGGGAGGGGGGGAATGGGGTGGACAGAGACACAGTGAGCCACGGCCTCGTGCCCGCCTTGATCTGGGGAGTCGGCCTGGGAGCCTGCCTCTCACCCCAAACGCCCCCAAATCCAAAGAGTTCTTAAACTCCTGTCAACGAATCCCCCGCCCACCTTCAGCCCCATCTTCTTTCCTTCCATCATCCAGCACACAGCGGCCAGTCGGCCTCCTCACAGAGTTTTCTACATAACCAACAGAGTGAACATTTTGAAGTAAAAATCTGTCCAGAGCTCTTCCTTGCCTCAAATTCTTAAGGGTTGGAATTTGCCCTTGAGATAAAGATCCCCTGCCCCTGAGATAAAGAGCTTCTTCAATCTATGTGTCCTTCAACAGAGGGATGGATAAAGATGTGGTACACATATACAATGGAATAGTACTCAGCCACAAAAAAGCATGAAACAATGCCATTTGCAGCCTCATGGATGGACCTAGTGATTATCATACTAAGTCAGCCAGAGACAAATACCATATGATAGCACTTATATGTGGACACTTAAAAAATGATACAAATAAACTTATTTATAAAACAGAAATAAGCTCAGAAACAGAGAAAACATATGGTTACCAAAAGGGAAAGCCGGGTGGGGAGGGATAAATTAGGAATTTGGGATTAACAGATACATACTACTCTGTTTAAAATAGATAAACAGGGGCGTTCCTGTCATGGCTCCGTGGAAACAAATCTGACTAGTATCCATGAGGATGCAGGTTTGATCCCTGGCCTTGCTCAGTGGGTTAAGGATCCGGTGTTGCTGGGAGCTGTGGTGTAGGTCACAGACGCGGCTCAGATCTGGCGTTGCTGTGGCTGTGGTGTAGGCCAGCAGCTGCAGCTTCGATTTGACCCCTAGCCTGGGAACCTCCATATGCTGCAGGTGTGGCCCTAAAAGGCAACAGCAACAACAACAACAAAGAGCTGCTGCTGCTGCTGCTTCTTTTTTTTTTTTTTTTGTCTTTTTAGGGCTACATTGGCAGCGTATGGAGGTTCCCAGGCTAGGGGTCCAATTGGAGGTGTAGCTGCCGGCCTACACCACAGCCACAGCAAGCACAGATCCGAGCCACGACTGTGACCTACACCACAGCTCACGGCAATGCCAGATCCTTAACCCACTGAATGGGGCCAGGGATCAAACCTGAGTCCTCATGGATGCTAGTCGGGTTCGTTAACCACTGATCCACAACAGGAACTCCCAGAAAAAAGAGCTTCTTAACAGGACACAGGAGGTTCTCCAAGGGCCCGAGTGGGTCTTAACCAGCCTCGTTCCTGCCCTCCCCTGGCCCAAACCGTGATTAGGTAGCCCTTCTCCGGCACCGAAATGCTGTTTCTGCTCTTCACCCCTTGGCTTTGTTTCTCCTCCAGCCCCCCGGCCAGAACACGGACTGAACAAACCCACGGCCACCCCAGACAGTAGGAAGGCTAAGGCATCTCCCCCTCTAGGACTCCTGGACCTCCAGAAAGCCTCCTGACGTCGTGCCAGGCTCTGCCCATGTCTCATCCTGCGGTATCACAATTCTTTGCTTATTTCTGTGTCTTCTCCAGCCACTGCAAGCCCTGGGAGCTGTCCTTATCTGTAAGTCTGTGCCCGTGTAGGGACTGACTAGAAGGAGCCTCATACACACTGGTGAACTGAATTCATGCAAGACGCGGAATTACGTCTGTGTTACCACCGCTTTTGGTTTGGAGAAGAGCAGATTAGCAGAGGAACTGAGATTTTCGAGCAGCAAGTGGGTCCACAGGTCTAACCAGCACCTGTTCGCCTCTCACTGGACTTTACTGGGTCAGGCTGAGAAAACGCCTGTTTGCCTGCTGGGAGCTCGCAACTCTCTAAAGTTGTGTATGTCCAGGCAGGTTGCTCTGCTTAACGTCTCTGGAACCGGGGGTGAGCAAAGCCATCCCAATCCTTCTGGTTTCTTGTTCCTATGGAAATGGAGCGGAGTGGGAGATGCGTCCATCAACGTCCACTCCATAGATCGCTGGGATCAGACAAGGCAATGCATTTAGAGCCGCGAGCCTGAGGTCCAGCTGCACAGTGACCAGTAGGGCGAGCTCTGGCTGTTGATAATCAGCTGTGCTGGCGGTTCTTTTTTTTTTTTTTCTATTTCTTGGGCCGCTCCCGTGGCATATAGAGGTTCCCAGGCGAGGGGTCCAATCGGAGCTGTAGCCACCGGCCTACACCACAGCCACAGCAACGCCAGATCCTTAACCCACTGAGCGAGGCCAGAGATCAAACCCGCAACCTCATGGTTCCTAGTCAGATTCGCTAACCACTGAGCTACGACGGGAACTCCTCTTCTGTAATGTCTTTGATTGGTTTTGGTAACAGTAATTCTGGCCTCACTGAATGAGCTGAGAAGTGTCCCTTTTCGATTCTTTGGAGGAGTTTGTGTAGAATTACTATAATTTATTCCCTCAAAATTTAGTAGTATTCTTACGAGCGAAGGAAAGCATTTTCAAAGACGGAAGAGGCCACAGAGATTAGCGAGTGTACCCTGCGTAGCTCAGGCTTCTAGGTGGTCTTAGCCTTTCTTTGCCATTGGGCTGTTAACAACTCCATAAACTGCAGAAGCCAGTAATACTGCACATGATTCTCGTCCATAGAAATGTAAGTTAACTGTGTCTGGTGGAATGTAATTTATTACTGCCCTGTGGACAGACCTCTTTTGCATGGTCATTCTGTAAAATCATTTTTATATCATTTCCTGTTCTTTGAATTATCCTTTGAATCAGTTATAACATCTTTCTGGTTCCCTATTAGTTAAATAAAAGCTTTGATATGTGTTCATTTTATACCTGCACAAGAATAATAATTTATACCTTTAAAACGATCTTTTAACACAGGAATGAGAATTCACGGTATAGGCTTTGTTTAATCAAAGTGTTATAAGGTTGGTTGGTCACTAATGATACACAAGGCCATTTACTGTAAATGGCGAAGATGATGGCATGCAGAGAAAAGTTACTTTAATATGAGAAGATAGAAATTTGTTTTCTCATTTCTAAAAAGAAATATTGGGATAGATACTCTCTAAGGTCCTTTCCCGTTTTAACCATCCAGCCCCGACTTGGTGATTTCATGATGAACTTGTTTCAATTTGCAGAGTTCCGTTTCATTATCTGTTAAAAGGGAATAGTGACATTTTCTGCACCCATTTCAGATAATCAAATAAGGTAACAGATGTGAAATGTTGAAAGTGCAGTATAAATCTAAGGGATTATTAGCTCAGGGAAAGCAAAGACAAATGTGCCCAAGCCTCGTTCCCTCATTTTGGTCAATAGTTTTAAATTTTAAATCTTTCTAATCTTTGAGGACCCCTGAAGGAGCTAATTTGAATTTAACTTTTTTTTTTCATTGAAGAAGACTCATCATCTTAAAATTAATTTCATCATAGGTTTTAAAGAGTCTACAATGATACTGAATTCTGAAGCTGGAGGCTCTGACGTGGTCTCAAAATAGACGCAGCTCTCAAGTGCAGGGCAGGTGCATGGAGAACGCTGAGATGGCACCATTCTCATGTCTACAAGTGCAATTGCGTGGAAAGGGTTATAGAATTCTCTCTCTCTCTTTTTTTTTTTTTTTTGTGCTTTTTAGGGCTGCCCTCTTGGCAAATGGAAGTTCCCAGGCTAGGGGTCAAATCGGAGCTACAGCTGCCAGCCTACTCCACCACCACAGCTACAGCAACTCGGGATCCAAGCCGCGTCTGCGACCTACACCAGAGCTCATGGCAACACTGGATCCTTAGTGAGTGAGTGAGGCCAGGGATTGTGACTGGAAGGGACATTGAGCCACTGCATCCTCATGGATACGAGTCGGACTCATTTCTGATGCACCACAAGGGGAACTCCTAGAATTCTTAAAACATGGCGAGTGTGGCCGTTATTCATGGCCAGTGCTGCCCTGAGCTGGGCAGCCCTCTAGGGTCATCCTCCCACACCCGCAGTCACCCCTCACTCCCCTTCACTCTCCAGTCACCTCCTGTAGGAGGGTCAATATATTCAGCTTGGGCAAGGCAAATGGTCTACACAGCCCTGTGCAGGGGCTCAAAGTAGGTAGACCATGCACCCTTCTCTAGTGTAAACAGGCCGAATTGATGCTTTAGCCTGCGCTCTTAACAGCTGAGGTTTGTATATAGCCTTTTTTTTTTTTTTGGTCGTGCCCTCGATATGCAGAAGTTTTGGGGCAACAGAGGAAACCCATGCCATAGCAGTGACCTGAGCCACAGCAGTGATTATGCCAGATCCTTAACCCACTGAGCTACCAGGGAAATCCTTTGTATATACTCTCTTGTTTTCTTAGTCTTAAAATGAAATTAGATTGGGTGATATTAAGTTCTCTTTCAAGCTAAATATTTTAAAAAAATTTTTTATGACATGGGAGAAAAAGAGGAAGTATATCATATATTTTCATGTGTCTCTATTCATCCATGTATCCATCTATTTACTCTACAAGGGTTTTCTGTGTGCAGGGTACTATGCGAGGCGCGTGCGCGCGCACACACACACACACACGTCTAAGATGTAGCCTTGTGTACTGAGAGGTTATGGAAATTCTCCCACCAGGGTGTGTACAGAGAGTGCCTTGAAGAGATCTTTACAAACCAGTGCTAGAAAGAACTGCTAATCAATCAATTAATTAATTAACAATCAGCAAATGGCATCCAACGGGGAAGTGTGACTTAGCTTCCAAATGCTAATGATTAGCCCCTTTATGGAGCTGAGACAGTGAGGGCAATCACCGCAGGAGCCCGGATGAGTTGGCACACGGACATCACAAGGAAGCTGAGATTCTCCGCTGTCCCAGCACGCTTGCCAGGTTTTATCTAGTGAGATGAATGGGCACTTTTAGAAGTGCAAGTTGGAGTCATCAAGTACTAACACTCATGCCACCGGTAAACTGTAGGTGTATGGAAAGAGCCGGGGGCAGCTTTAGCGGACATTGCTTTGGCTGGTATTTGGAGGGGGAGTGCCCCGGTGCCTTCGGGCAAAGGCTCCAGCCTCGTCTGTGGCTCCGGTTATTCCCCGATCCGGCCTCCGCTCTTTAACTCCCCTCGTCTCAGGCTGTTCTTGTCCTCCCCTCCCTCACCGCTATTATGCTTCCCAGAAAAAGTCACGTCATCTTCGTGCTTTTGTCATGCTAACCATGACACCTGTCTCAATGCTCCAGGTTGCTCCTCCAACATTAACGAGACCTGTGATGCTCCATTAACAGGGAGGTGGGGGTCGGGGTGGGTGGGCAGTATCTCCCCTCAACACGCAGGTCCCATTCCAAAATTCTCTGTTAAGGGGAGGCTCACATGAACTGGGTCATTTCCTTCCATCTTTGAACAAAGCATTTCCCAGGTGCTCCTGTCTGGTAATGATTGTTGATCCTTGATCAAACTTCTAGAGAGAAAATCCACGCCTGCTCTTGGACAAACTGCACGGTTCTAGGGACAGTGACAGGTGCAAATACAGTGGCTTGATGTCCCTTCCATTCAGAATGACAATATCATGGATTTACAGTTAGTGTACCATAGTAGAACCTTGGCACTTTGGACCTGATCTAATTAAGATTTCTTTTTTTTTTCTTTTTGTCTTTTTGCCTTTTTCTAGGGCCGTACCCACGGCATATGGAGGTTCCCAGGCTAGGGGTTTTAATCGGAGCTGTAGCCATCAGCCTACGCCAGAGCCACAGCAACGCAGGATCCGAGCCACGTCTGCGACCTACACCACAGCTCACGGCAACGCCAGATCCTTCACCCACTGAGCAAGGCCAGGGATCGAACCCGAAACCTCGTGGTTTCTAGTTGGATTCGTTAACCACTGCGCCACGACGGGTACTCCTAATTAAGATTTCTGATGTACGGATGAGGTCTGCCTCTCGGGTAGGGAGGTCAAGTGCCTACCTTACAGCCAGGACCCCGAGGGACTTCCCACCTTCTAGAGGACGACACAACCTGTGTGTACCTGGAGCCCAGAGAGCTGATAAGAGCTATTCCGGGTCCGTCCTGGTAATGCACATTCATCATATGGGGAGCTAGATGCCGTTCTTTGACTGTCTCCCTACATGTGACAACTTCCCACACTATGAAACGTGCCTCTCTTCCCAGAGTCAGAACCCAGTTTCCTATTTTCCGGGTCAGGAACGTGGACAGGCTGTGTCCTCCAGGTGCCCCGACGCTAGGCTTTGCCTTGATAGGGACCAGCTGATGAAATAGGTTCTCGCTGGGGACTTGCTTTGCTGATGCTGGTGGCGCAAGTGAGTCCAGATTCGGATGTGGCTTCTGTGTTGGAAGCAGCCGCGCCTGCGGTGGAGAGGGGTTCCCAGCGCTTGAGGCTCAGGAGAGGCTGTGGCTGGCAGATGGCTTTGAGAGTTGCTCCGGGAAGCTCAGCCTCACGCCCATTCCTCTGGACCTCTCAGGGACCTTGTGAGTCACCTGCTTTCTGTGGGAAATCCTGTTCTGCTTAACTTAGCCATGGTGGATTCTGCTTTATTTTTCGCTTTTGGTATACTGGTACCGGGATCGGTGGAAGGTTGACAGGCTTTTGAGAAAATGGGGGGCCAAGGTTTGTTATCTGATGAGTGGGTCCAAGGACATTGAAAAGGCTCAAGTGTTACAGCTGGGGCCCCAGCAGCCATGGCATCCGTTGCAAAACTGTCAATTCCGTGGCTGCTCTGTGGCTGACGGGAACGACATCCACGGAAGGCAAGGCACTGGGGGATCAGCGGCCGCGGCCAGGGAACAACGTACAGGAACAAGAAGGTCGAACTCTGTGGTGCTGTATGGCTGCTTCTTTTGGGGGATCCACTCCCTGCATGTGGAAGTTCCCAGGCCAGGGACTGAACCCGGGCCACAGCAGTGACCTGAGCCACTGCAGTGACAATGCTGGATCCTTCACCCGCTGCACCACCAGGGAACTCTGCACGGTTGCTTTTAAATACACTGGAGACAAAGCAGAACGAGACTCCAAACTCAAAGTCTTAAATTGTGGCTGACAGCATTTTCGAAGAACCAGGACGTTTCTCACTACGCTGAGTGTGACCTCCGCTGACTGCAGCTGGAGCTGCCCGGTCTCTGCAGCCTCTGCGCCGCTCCCATCACGAACATCCGGCCGCTGGTCACGCTGTTCTCCCCCGAGCACTAGGACTCCCACCAGCAAAGACCGGGACCCTGTGGCGTGGACTGGGGCCACACGGGGGACGCGCGTGTCTCAGGCTCTGCTGACCGCGTGGCTCACGAGCCCCCCTCCCAGAAGGGGCTGCCCCTCCTCTGCCCGCGGCGGACTCAGACACGCAAAAGGAGGCTAGTTCTTTTCCTGCAAAGCTTCGCTCCCATGATTGCGTCTAAACCGGTGTGGACGTCCCCCTTCCAGCCTGTCTCTAGTTGGGCTGGTTTTGCTGACTTGCCACCAGAGTCCTAAACACCGGGCTCCTGCTGTCACTTTGGTTCTTCTGTTAAAGCAAAGCACAGCAAAACAAACCCCTCACAGCGTTAACCTACTGCCTCTCCCTGGTCTTGGGTTCAGGCTATTTTGAGCAGGGCTGGTGGAGGAACACTCCGAGGGAAGTGCACACAGATGTACAAGGGGATGAACGCGGGGTCCTGCCTGGGCCCCCTCAGGTGCCCACGTTTGCCTGCTTCCCTTCGCATCTTCGGCTCTCAGCGCGCTCCCATTCCCAGACAAAAAGCCTGTTTACTCCTCATCTCCTGCGGCCCCGCTGCCCGCACACACCTCGGAGGGGTTTCTTCTTCTTCCCAGGAGCGAGGAAGCTTGTCCCCAAGCAGTTTCTGGGTGTGCTTGCGGAGCCTTCAGGGAAGGCAAACATGAACGTTCTGATACAAACATGAGGTCCTGGGAGGTGTGATCCCAAGTGACGGAATATTCCTTCCAGGCCTGGAAGGAACACACGAGGGGCCGTGGCTCTTGCCCAGCCTGTGGGATGGGCTTGGACACTCGGCAGTTCTGCGGGAGATCTCGAGATTAGGATCTGCATTTGCTGCCATCATTCAAGATGTTTCTTGGCCTTGAGTATGCAGCTGAGTGTTCACATATATTCTCGCTTGTGTGCTGCCCAAAATGGAAAACAACTTGGAAACAACCTAAATGTCCCCAATAGGAGTTTGGCTACATTGCTCATGGTACATTTGGAGAAGCAGCCTCTAGGTGTCAGGCAGATGGCCGATACCTGGGGAACCACTGAAAGCAAAATAACTGAAAAACATCATTTTAAATGGCTGCATAAGTTATGTATCCAATTTTCTATCTTTAAATAATGAGGTTATTTTGAGTTATATTTGCTATTATAAATAATAACTCAAATCATTTAATATGTAATCTTCGGAGTTCCCGTCGTGGCGCAGTGGTTAACAAATCCGACTAGGAACCATGAGGTTGTGGGTTCGGTCCCTGCCCTTGCTCAGTGGGTTAACGATCCGGCGTTGCTGTGAGCTGTGGTGTAGGTTGCAGAAGCGGCTCGGATCCTGCGTTGCTGTGGCTCTGGCGTAGGTCGGTGGCTGCAGCTCCGATTCGACCCCTAGCCTGGGAACCTCCATATGCCGTGGGAGCGGCCCAAAGAAAATAGCAAAAAGACAAAATAAATAAATTAAAAAAATATGTAATTTTCTATAATGAAAAACTTTTTTTTGGAGATAGTCCTAGAAGGGGAATGTGTACCTCAAAGGATGTGGCTTTTGGAGTACCCTGGTGGCCCAGTGGTTAAGGACCTGGCAGTGTCACTGCTGTCTGTGGCATGCGTCACGGCTCTGGCACAGGCTCGACCCCATGTCTGGGAATTTCTGCATGCCACAAGTGCAGCCCCCGCCCCCCCACAAAAGGAATGGATTTGAAGGATCTAGAAATGGATTTCCAAAGCGCTGCTCATACATGCCCTGACTTTCCCTTCTACTACCTGCCTGAGAAGTTCATCCCACCCTCCCCAGCGTTGCTCATTGCCTTTAACTGACCAAAAATGACATTCCACGTTATTTTAACTTGTGTTTCTAGATTACTAGTTATGCTGATCTTTATTTATTTATTTATTTTTTTGCTGTTCCAGTGGCATATGGAAGTTCCTGGGCCTAGGATTAAATTCGAGCAGCCTCTGCAACCCATGCTGCAGCTGTGGCCACGCCGGATCCTTAACCCACTGAGCTGGCCAGGGAGTGAACCCACATCCTCATAGATACCAGTCGAGCTCTTAACCCACTGAGCCACAGTGGAAACTCCTATAGCAGGAACTCTTAGGCCGACCATTTTCAACTATTTTTTGTTATTAGTGTTCTTTTCTTTTTCTCTTTTCCTTTCTTTCTTTCTGTCTGTCTGTCTTTCTCTCTTTCTCTCTTTCTTTCTTTCCCCGCTTTTTAGGGCTGCACCCGAGGCATATGGAGGTTCCCAGGCGAGGGGTCGAATCGGAGCTACAGCTGCTGGCCTAAACCACAGCCACAGCAACACAGGATCCGAGTCGTGTCTGCGACCTACACCACAGCTCAGGGCAATGCCGAATCCTTAACTCACCGAGCAAGGCCAGGGATTGAACCCCCAACCTCATGGATTGTTTGATTGTTTCTACTGAGCTGCAATGGGAACTCCATATTTGTGTACTTTCTGAGAACGGCTTACACACTGGGCTCATTTTTCTATTGAACTTTAGAGTCTTTCCTATTTATAAAAACTCTTAGCCAATGCGATCTGTGCTACTGCACACTGCCTAACCTACCCCTTGGCCGTTAGAAACCATTTGGTTCAGGAGGTCCCATCGTGCGCAGGGGAAACGAATCCGACTAGGACCCATGAGGATGCAGGTTCGATCCCGGGCCTTACTCAGTGGGTTAAGGATCCAGCATTGCTGGGGCTGTGGCGTAGGCCAGCAGCTACAGCTCCAATTGGACCCCTAGCCTGGGAACCTCCATATGTCACGGGTGTGGCCCTAAAACGTGGAAAAAAAAAATTAAGAATGTGTTTTTCAAACAGTGGGAATAAAAGTTACAAAGTGCGTCCCACTTGCATGGCTTGATATGTTAAGCCTGAAGGAATCAATGTTGTCACTTTATTTTATATTTATTTATCTTTTTAGGGCCGAACCCACAGCATATGGAGTTTCCCAGGCGGGGGGTCGAATCGGAACTGTAGCCACTGGCCTACACCACAGCTCACAGCAATGCTGGATCCCTGACCCACTGATCAAGGCCCAGGATCGAACCTGTGTCCTCATGGATACTAGTCGGGTTTGTTCCTGCTGAGACACAATGGGAACTCCCATCACTTTATTTTTTATGCAGTGATGTAACAAAGACATTTTATTCAGACTCTGGAATTGTAAGTAATTTATTGTGTTTGAAAAATGATACAGTCTCAAAGCGTCTCAATCTATAATTTTATCAGATTTGACCTCAACAGGATGTCTTGGGGATGTTTGTTTGTGATAAACTACCACAAAGTACAGCAAGTAAGAGCCTGGCCTGACTGTCGTGAGTGATCACTTTCTCTGTAACCAGTAGGGCATCGCAGCCTCGGGAGCCACTCCAAGGCCCAGGACAGCACGCGCTGCTCACAAACGTAGGGGCTGGCCTTCGTGGAAGAAGATCCTCAGTCCTAAGAAGTTATTTTTATTTTATTCTTCACTTTTATTTTTGGCCTTGGTGAGCAGTGGCTTGATGTAGGATCTCAGTTCCCCGACCAGGGACTGAACCCGGGCCACAGCAGTGAAAGCACTGAATCCTAACCATGAGACCACCAGGGAACTCCCTAAGAGGTTACTTTTAGAACTTAAAAAAAAAAAAATTGTGGCCTTGTTTAGGCAGTGATTTGAAGGATCTGAACATGATCTTTAGAAGAGGCCACAGGACAAAGCCTCAAGTTAGGCTGGAGTAACGGCACCTCCTTTTCCTGGTCAGCTCTCGGGATGTTCTAAGCATCGGCTGGGGCAGGTTCTCTGGTCTTTTCCATGTTTACCTGAGTGAGCTTGCTTTTGCTAGTTGTGAACCTAATCAAAGATGTATACTATTTCCTGCTTCCATTTTTTTTTGTTAAAGTTGATGAGCCAATATTGATAATTATTAATATATAACCAAAGTTCATCGTTTAGTTTTAACTGAAGCCCATAGTTTACATGAGGTTGACTCTCTGTGATGAACATTCTATGGGTTTTGACAAATGCACATAATGACATGTGTCCACCATTATAATATCATACAGAATAGGTTCATTCTTCTAAAACCCCCTTTGTTCTTCCCTCTCTCCTCCCAAATCTTTGGAAACCACTGATCTTTTTACCGTCTGCAGAGTTTTCCTTTTTCCAGAATATCATATGGTTGGAATCATACAGTATGAAGCTCTTTGACAGGTTTCCTCTACTTAGTAATATACCTTTAAGGTTCTCCCATGCCGTTTCGTGGTTGACTACATTTATTTATTTATTTATTTATTTGCTTTTTAGGGCTGCAAGTGCCTTAAAAATATGGAAGTTCCCAGACTAGGGGTTGAATTGGAGCTGCAGCTGCCGGCCTACGCCACAGCCATAGCAATGGGGAATCCTTGATCCACTGAGCGAGGCCAGGAATCAAACCTGCACTCTCATGGGTACTAGTTTGATTTGTTTCTGCTGTGCCACAATGGGAACTCCCTGTTTTCATCATTGAATAATCCTTCTTTGCATGGATGTCCCACCGTTTATCTATGTACCCACTGAAGGATACTTGGTTGCTTCCAAGTTCTAGCAACTGTAAATAATGCTGTTCACATTCATGGGCAGGCTTTTATGTGGATATAACTTTTCATCTCATTTGTATAAACACCCTGGGGTGGGACTGCTGGACCACAGGGTAAGAGTATATTAGTTTTGTAAAAGTAGCCAACCTGTCTTCAAAGTGGCCGTGCCCTTCTGTGTACCTGCAGTTGCTATTGCTCCACCTCTTGCTGGTAGTTGGTGCTGCCAGTGTCCTGCTTCCTTTCTTGATTTTTCTTTTCACCATCCTCTCTGGGCACATTTAAACCATAATCAATGTTCATGATTAGGAACCTATGCAGCCAGATTTTTCTTCTTCTTTTCTTTTTATGGCCATACCTGTGGCCTACGGAAGTTCCTAGGCTACAGGTCAAATTGAAGCTGCAGCTGAGGCTTATGCCACAGCCACAGCAACACTAGATCCAAGCTGCATCTGTGACCCTCGCTGTGCTTATGACAGTGCTGGATCCTTAGCCCACTGAGTGAGCCCGGGGATCAAACCCCCATCCTAACAGAGACGATATTGGTCCTTAACCTGCTGAGCCACAATGGGAACTCCCAGTCAGCTTTTTCTCACCACTTGTTTTCCTGGGTAAATACCATCATAATTTTACTCAGATCAAAACCTCTGACCTCATTTCTTTTTTTTACTTTTTTTTTCTGTCTTTTTGCCTCTTCTTAGGGCCGCTCCCGCAGCATATGGATACTCCCAGGCTAGGGGTCTAATTGGAGCTTTAGCCACCGGCCTACGCCAGAGCCACAGCAATGTGGGATCCAAGCTGCGTCTGTGAGCTACACCACAGCTCACAGCAACGCCGGATCCTCAACCCTCTGAGCCAGGCTAGGGATCGAACCTGCAACCTCATGGTTCCCAGTCGGATTTGTTAACCACTCCTGACCTCATTTCTGATGGGTGTTTATTTCTCTCTCACATTTCCATCACAACCATCAGCACAACATTACAGACACCTGCTGGACTGTACCACTGCTCTTCTCCCCTGTCCCCCGCTGTCTAGGCCACAACCTCTCCTCTTTGCTGGTGAACTTGCTTCCCAACTGCTCTTGTGTCTCTTGTGCCCTGGCCATCTGCTCGCTACACCACAGCCAGACGTAGCCCTCCGAAACCTGAGTCAGACAATGCACCTGCCTAGGACAAACCTCTCCAAGGATTTCCGAGCATGTTAACATAAAATCCAAAATCCTTACCATGGCCTCCAAGACCCTCTGTGCCCCCTGACTCACCCCTGAGCTGCCCTCCCTTTTGCTGGCGGATCCGCTGTTGCTGCGGCATGCCAGCTCCCCGCCCCACGAGGGCTCTGCTCCTGCTGCCTCTTCTTAGAACGTTCTCTCTGCAGACACTCCTAAGACTCTCCAGCACCACATTTAAGGTTCTACTGAAATGTCCCCTCCTCAGAGATGCCTTTCCTCACCACCGCATCTAAAACAGCACCTTTATCAGCACCTATCACCTCTCTCTGCTTTACGGCTCCTCTGACATCGTATTATACAGCTATTTGTTTATCATCTGCTTACTGTCTACTCCACTCCTCCTTCACCTTGTTCGCTGTTGGACTGACACCACCTAGAACACCTTCCGGCCCTCTCATGTGTGCAATAAATTCAGTGTTAGTTGAGTGAATAAATGTTTGAAACTATTTAATGCTTTCCACCTTGGGGTGAATAGAGACTATGTCGGCAGTGGACCTGAGTGATAAGACAGATAAGAGAATTCCAGCTCAAAGAACAGCATCCAAAGATCAGAAGAAGAAAGGCTGCTGGAGAAGGTGAAAATTATGAACTTTGAACTTTGTTCTAGATGATGCCAGAGAAGCGAAGTGGATTTCGAAGCTGTAGGTAGTTTTGTTGATATCATTGCCCCGGCAGTCATCACTTTGCTTAAATGAATTTGTGAAGTACTTACTGGGACACAGCATTTTTCCATTTCACTACCAAACATAAGCTAAACCAATGGAGCCAGTAGAATAACGAAATGAAGAATTACTAAATCGAGCCGGGCAAGAGAATAAATAAATTAGATTGATGCAGCCAGTGGCGGGGGGGTGGGGTGGGTGGGGAGCAAAACTATAAAAGCAAGGTAAGTAGGAAACACGAAGATATTAAAATTTTGGCCAGTCATATAAAGGATCATTAAAAATTTTAATAGATTAAATCCTATTAAAATACAAAAAATCTCAGAATGCACTGAAAAAGTTATAATCTTTTTACGAGATATACATTGAAATGGAAAACATGAAGGTATTAAAAATCAGACCAGCTATATCAAGGACCATTAAAAACTTAGACTAAGAAAAAAGTTAAATAGACTAAATTCTATTAAGCTACAAAAGATTAGATTGCATTTTAAAAAGTTATACGCTTTTTAATAAAAAGTAGATCCAAAACAAAATTCCTCCAGAAGGTTGAAAATACTGGGCTGGATAAAAACAAGGAAAAACAAGGAAAGCAGGACTTGCAAAAGCATTAGCGGGTAAAGTATTAATACAACTAAAATTGATATTTATATTAATAAAAGATATTCATTAAGAAGATACAACAATGATTGTTTATGAACTGAGCAACATAGCTTTAAAATCATAAAGCAAAAAACTTTTAGAAACACTAAATTTGACAAGGCAATGACAAGTAGAGACATTAAATCTTTTTAAAAAATAAAAGATCAGGAGTTCCCTTTGTGGCACAGTGGTTAGTGAATCTGACTGGGAACCATGGGGTTGCGGGTTCAATCCCTGGCCTCGCTCAGTGGGTTAAGGATCTGGCGTTGACATGAGCTGTGGTGTAGGTTGCAGACACGGCTCGGATCCCGCGTTGCTGTGGCTCTGGTGTAGGCCGGTGGCTGCGGCTCCGATTGGACCCCTAGCCTGGGAATCTCCATATGCCGCAGAAGCGGCCCTAGAAAGGGCAAAAAGACCAAAATAAATTTAAAAAATAAAATAAAATAAAAGATCAGGGAGTTTCCGTTGTGGCTCAGTGGAAATGAATCTCACTAGTATCCTTGAGGACGCAGGTTCGATCCCTGGCCTTGCTCAGTGGGTTAAGGATCTGGTGTTGCTGTGAGCTGTGATGTAGGTTGCAGACGCAGCTCAGATCCTGTGTTTCTGTGGCTGTGGTGCAGGCCGGCAGCTGCAGCTCCAATTCAACCTCTAGCCTGGGAACTTCCATACACCTCGGGTGTGATCGTCAAAAAAAACAAAAAAAAACAAAAAACTAATTAATTGAAAAGATCAAGTACATAAGGAAAAGAAATTTATTATAACCTTGTATTAATAAATTTGAAAATATAGACATGATTATTTCAAAGTTTTTAGGAAAATATGAATAAACTACTAAGTATAGAAAAAAAATTGAAAATGTAGTCACAGATATATGTCCCTAAACTACTCCAAGCCAGTTTCACGTTAATAATGGGTAAATTGTATCAAATATTCCAAAGAGTTATAGACAGTGTAATTTGTTGTTGTTGTTGTTGTTGTTGTTATTCAGCTGTTCTAGATAATGGGGGGAAAAACACAGAGAGAGAGAAAACAATTCATTCTGTAAGACTAGCATGATCTTTTTTTTTTTTTTTTACCTTTTCTAGAGCTGCTCCCTCGGCATATGGAGGTTCCCAGGCTAGGGGTCTAATCGGAGCTGTAGCTGCCTGCCTACGCCAGAGCCACAGCAACGTGGGATCCGAGCCGTGTCTGCAACCTACACCACAGCTCACAGCAACGCCAGATCCTTAACCCACTGAGCAAGGGCAGGGATCAAACCTGCAACCTCATGGTTCCTAGTCGGATTCGTTAACCACTGCGCCACAATGGGAACTCCAAGGCTAGCATAATCTTGATCGAAAAATTGGCCAAAGGAATTCCTGCTGTGGTGCAATGGCCTTGGCAACATCTCTGCAGAACCTGGATGTAGGTTCGACCCCTGGCCTGCACAGTAGGTTAAAGAATCCTGTGTTGTTACTATAGCTGTAATAGGCTGCAACTATGGCTCAGACCTGATCCCTGGCCCAGGAACGCCATATGCTGCAGGGTGGCCAAAAAAGAAGAAAAACAAAGGCCAAAGATACAAAAAACGAAAACTATAAACACAGATGCAAAAATGCCAAATAGGAGTTCCCGTCATGGCACAGCAGAAATGAATCCGACTAGGAACCCTGAGATTGCGGGTTCAATCCCCGGCCTTGCTCAGTGGGTTAAGGATCCAGCATTGCCCTGAGCTGTGGTGTACGTCACAGACGAGGCTCAGATCCTGTGTTGCTGTGGCTGTGGCGTAGGCTGGCAGCTACAGCTCCCATTCGACCCCTAGCCTGTGAACCTCCATATGCCGCAGGCGTGGCCCTAGGAAAGGCAAAAAGACAGAAAAAAAAATACCAAGTAAAATATTAGCAATCAAAGTCCAGCAATCAATTAAAAGATGAGTAAACACCATATAATTTGACTTGTATGCAGAATCTAAAAAAGTAAAACAAAACAAATGAACAAAACAAAACAGAACTGTACTTACAGGTAGAGAGAACAAATCAGTGGATGACAGAGAGGAGCAGAGTGAGGGATGGGCAAAACAGACCAAATACTGTCCACAGTATTCTGATAACTGTAGTATTATTATTATTTTGTCTTTTTAGGGCCACACCCACAGCATGTGGAGGTTCCCAGGCTAGGGGTCCAATCGGAGCTGTAGCTGCCGGCCTGCACCACAGCCACAGCAACACGGGATCTGAGCCACGGCTGTGACTACCCCAGCTCACGGCAATGCCAGATCCAGTAACCCGTTGAGCAAGGCCAGCGATCGAACCTGCCTTCTCATGGATGCTAAGCAGATTCGTTTCTGCTGAGCCACGACAGGAACTCCATAACTTTATTATTTATTTATTTATTTTGGCTTTTGGGGGCCACACCTGTGGCCTACAGAAGCTCCCAGGCTAGAGGTCGAACCAAGAGCCGTAGCCACCAGCCTATGCCACAGCCACAGCCACGCCAGATCTGAGCTGTGTCTTCAACCTAGGCCTCCGCTCAGAGCAAAGCCGGATCCTTTAACCCACCGAGCATGTTCAGGGATTGAACCTGCCTCCTCATGGTTACTCGTCAGGTTTGTTACCACTGAGCCACAACAAGAACTCCAATACCGTAGTAACTTTACATGGTGACAGACAGTAACCAGCTTATCGTAATGCATATACGTGTGTGCTGAGTCACTGTGCGTTCACCTGAAATTAATACAACACCGCATGTCAGTTACACTGCAACACGAAGAAAAATATTCATATGCAGGAAGATGTGAAATTGTGAAATCTGCTACCAGTGCAATACACTGTATCATTCATGAAAAAGAGAGGAACAAATGTACTTCAATGGTGTAACAACCAGTCCTGAAAAACGCTTCGCAATCTTGGAATAGACCAAGTTCCTTCAAAGTGCACAGCAGGATAACCATTCATTTATAAGTAAAACACAACTGTTAATAGCCATGACAATAATGACAATAAATTAGAAAATTTAATGAAAAAAATTCCATCCATTCATAAGTAAAACACAGCCGTTAATAGCCATGACGATAATAAGAATAAATTAGAAAATTTAATGAAAAAATTCTGTTTAATAGCACAAACAAAACAAAAACACAAAACTAAAACCCACAAAAACACAAAAAATAAAGTATTTAGGAATAAGCATAACAATGAATATTTTACTTATGTTACCTATAAAGGAACTCTCTAAAACTTATTTTTATTTATCTATCTTTTTAGGGCTGTACCCGAGGCATATGGAGGTTCCAGGCTAGGGGTCAAATTGGAGCTACAGCTGCCACCCTACACCACAGCCACAGCAACACAGGATCCAAGCCACGTCTGCAACCTACACCACAGCTCACGGCAACGCCAGATCCTTAACCCATGGAGCAGGACCAGGGATTGAATCCGCGTCCTCATGGATACTAGTCGGGTTCATTGACCGCTGAGCCATGACGGGAACTCCCTAATTGTGTCTTTATAAGTCGATTTTTTTTTTTTTTGGCTGTGCCAAGGCATGGGGAAGTTCCCGGGCGAAGAATGGAACCTGTGCCACAGCAGCTACCCAAGCTGCTGGAGTGACAATGCCAGATCCTTAACCCACTAGGCCACCAGGGAACTCCCAAGAAGAGATTTTTTAGATTTGGCTACAGAAAAAAACTTAAGCTCTGTTCAAAAGGAGATATCATAAAGAACATTAAAAGATGACCATCTAGGAAAAGTATGTAATGATTAAAAAATAGTAAGAGCCAACATTAATACACAGATTATTATATGCCGGGAATCATGCCAAGCGTTTTACATGAATTTTCTAATTATAAGTGATAGGTATTTCTATGATTCCATTTTTACAGGTGGGAAATTGAGGCTTGGAAAGGTCGCACATATGCTGGGAGAGTTTATGTCTGTAACAGGTTGAGTTGTTCAGGATCCCCGTTCTTTGCTCCCATCATTCCCCAGACATTTGAACCAAGTCAGTTAATCAGAGTCTTTTAAGCTTTGCAGCTAGAGGAGAATGGGCCTTCACTTTGGGTTTAGAAAGCATCAGTTATGTGAATGTGCAGTTTCCTGTTGCTATCAATGGTTTGGCTACATAAGAAAAACCTAACTCAAGAAGAATCAAACCAAGGCAAACAGATAAATTGAAGTGAAAGATAAGTGGAAAGAAGCTTTGACAGAATTTTTTGGTCCCTGGATGCACCTGTGCCTGAGTGTATTTTTTTTACTTTTTATTTTTGTCTTTTTAGGACCGTACCCAAGGAATATGGACTTTCCCAGGCTAGGGGTTGAATTGGAGACGTAGCTGCCGGCCTACACCACAGCCACAGCAGCACCAGATCCAAGCCGCATCTGCAACCTACACTACAGCTCCAGATCCTTTAACCAAGGATAAAGGCAAGGCCAGATCCTTTAACCCACTGAGCAAGGCCAGGGATCGAACCCACAGCCTCATGGATACTAGTCAGGTTCATTACTGCTGAGCCACAACAGGAACTCCCTGAGTTCGAACACGAGCCAGAGCAGCCACATGAGCCACTGCAGTGACAAGCCAGATCCTTAACCTGCTACACCACAAGGGAACTGCCTGTGCCTGAGTTTAGAGCCACTCCTGTATCCCTAGTTGAGAGGTGATGAGTTCCTTCTTTTCTTAAGCTCATTTGGATGGGTTGTCTGACCCTTAGCATAGACACCCACAGCACAGAAAGACTCCACCCACTAATTAAGGAGGAAAAAGACAAATCAATAGTACAAAGGAGGAAGCCTGTGAGGAGAAACTCAATAAAGAAATAGCAATGGGAGTTAATTCTGGAACTCCTATCTGGGGGGTCCAAGCCGCTCTGCGGTGGAGGACCGGCTGCTATTTTTATCTGCTCCTTGAGAGGTCTCCTCGGCTAAGAACCACACAGGACAACCACAGTTAGTGTCCAGCGGTTATCTGGGCATACAGACGGCTTATTTCGGGATCACTTCTGTCTTCTGGCATGACCTCGTATTTGGCTCTATGAAATAATCTTTAAATATGAGTGAGAACACGAGACATCATTCGTGGAACACTGTTTCTGAACTACCAAGGAACGGAGAAAAGACGTCCCCCATCTGGCCTCTGTTGGCGCGGAGGGGGTGTGGGGCTCAAGTGTGCTTCGGGAGGGGTGCTGGTCATTAGCCGGCATCTTCGGCAAGGTCTGGACTGCCCTCCCACGTGGCTTGCTGCAGAGCCTGTAATGAAGCTGACAGCTCCTCAAGGCACGATTTTTCCTCCTTAATGCATGGCTTCTTTGGAACAGAATCAATTACAGAGTTTTATTTTATTCTGTCTCTACCAACTGGTTGTGAAATGATGTTTCTTTGGTATTGGGGAAAAAAAAAAAAAAGGGTCCCTGGATAAGCGATTGAGGTGGAGCAGAGAAAGGAATGTCACCACCAAATCAGGGACACCAACTGGGACCTGTGACAATTCGGTACAAAAGTTTACTAGAATTCTACCCTGGGCTCAGCATTACGGAGGATTCCAAAATGAGAAGAAAATTCCCTCGTTCGGGAGGGAAGAGAGGGGACAGGGAAGCCAGGGAGGCCATTTCTGATTCGCCCACGGAGAGAGTGAGGATGAAGACAGGCCAGTGCGGAGGTCACAGACCTTGGAGGTGTACCACAAGTCTCTTTTAGACATTTGTCCTTTGGGACAGGCAGGAGGGCGTTTAGGGTGACTACAGGTGTATCTACATATGTAGGAGACTAATACCAACCTGAATTTAATACAGGTTCATTTTGTTTCTTTCCTTTTTTTGGGGGGGGTGTCTTTTTTTGTCCTTTTAGGGCCACACCCATGGCATATGGAGGTTCCCAGGCTAGGGGTCGAATTGGAGCTATAGACTCCGGCCCACGCCACAGCCACAGCAATGCCAGATCTGAGCCGCATCTGCCACCTACACCACAGCTCATGGCAACACAGGATCCTTAACCTGCTGAGTGAGGCCAGGGATTGAACCTGCAACCCCATGGTTCCTAGTCAGATTCGTTTCCGCTGTGCCAGGACGGGAACTCCTCATTTTGTTTCTTTAAACACAGTGTGTCAGACGAGAAGCAATGACAATCCATCAGCAAGGAATAACCTTCATTCAGTTTACTAAGAGGAACCAGTGCTTCTCGCTAAACTTATTCCAGGAATAGGGCAGAACAATTTCAAAGACTAATAGAGATGGATCAGAAGGGTACAGAATAAGTTTGAGAAGCACAGCTGATCTGGGATATATATATATATTTTCACATTGGATAGTTTTTTTGTTGTTGTTGTTTTCTTTTTAGAGCTGCACCCTCAGCATATGGAGGTTCCCAGGCTAGGGGTCGAATTGGAGCTACAGTTTCTGGCCACACAACAGCCACAGTAACATACCAGATGTGAGCCTTATCTGCAACCTACACCACAGCTCACAGCAATGCCAGATCCTTAACCCACTGAGAGAGGCCAGGGATTGAACCCAAAACCTCGTGGTTCCTAGTCGGATTCATTTCTACTACGCCACGACGGGAACTCCAACATCGGATAGTTTTACGTAAAAGAAGCAAAAACAAGAATCAAAGGCTGAGCAAGACCTGCAAAATCTTTTAATGTCACATTAAAAACCTACATTAAATACACTGTCACACATGGGGGGCCAGGAGGAGGGAGCAAGAATTGACCCTGGACGCAAGCAGCAGAGATTCAGCCTGTCAAAAACTCAGACTCAGCCCCTGGAGACAGGGCTTGCAGCTGAGAAATCACAGAATTTAGTTACAAAGAACACCGAGCCAAGCAACACCTGTGAGAAGCTGTGTGGGGCCGGGGCCCAGCCGGGTGCACCTGGGAAAACAGTAGGGTCCCTTTGCCACAGGGCTGACCCAGGAGGACAGGAAGCCCTCTCAGGCCTCTTCTCCAACACCTGCCCCGCTCCCCCTCAGTGTGACAGCCAGCCTTCCTGGGGCTAGGTGCCCAGCAGATCCCAATCTGGGCTATTTTAGCATCAAAAAACCAGGACTGCATTGGATTGAAACACATCAAGCAGATAACAATCCATGAGTTCATAATGATACCCCCCAATTTTTTCCTCACAGTTACACTATGAGGTGGTTTAGGAAAACAATCTAATATAAAGAAATGGAAGGAATTTAGTATTGATCCTGCCTTTCTGAACCTGAGGGGGAAATACTCTCCTCTCTAAGAATGATGGCTAATACACACCGAAGGCATGAAAGTATTAGAATACCGCCGCCGAGGAACGCCTAAGGAAATGAGGGTCCCAGGCAAGGATTACCAACGGCTGCTAAAACTATCAGGTACAGTTAACAGGGGATCTTTGTAGTGCATCAGATGGACAGCAGCATTTGAACTCACGGATCACTGGTTGGTTGGTTGGTTGGTCTTTTTGCCTTTTCTAAGGCCACTTCCCGCAGCATATGGAGGTTCCCAGGCTAGGGGTTGAATCGGAGCTGTAGCTGCTGGCCTACACCACAGCCACAGCAACGAGGGATCTGAGCCGCATCTGTGACCTACACCACAGCTCACGGCAACGCTGGATCCTTAACCCACGGAGCAAGGCCAGGTATCGAACCCTCAACCTCACGGTTCCCAGTCAGGTTCGTTAACCACTGCGCCACGATGGGAACCCCACACGGATCACTGCGGACATCACTGAAATTGGAGAGTCAACATCTGTGCCTCCTGAGATGCGAAAGAAAGTTCACAGCACCACCTATAAAGCACACTTGAAAAAACCCAAACCTAGTATTCACGATGCTCCTAGGTTTTACTGTGGGTTTACAGAAAATGTGGGAACTGGAGGAACACATGAAAGAGCACCTCGAGGACATGATCTGCCCATTTAGCATGTGAGAGTCCGTACACCAAGTGATGACCTACTCACTCAGTCACAACTAAACACACGGCTGAACCTTGACTCGATCCTGATCCAAACAAACGCAAAGGCATTCTGTTGTAGCTGTTGTTTTGAGGGGTTTTTTTTCTTTTAATTTTTCTTTATTTTATTTTGCGGCTTTTTAGGGCCGCACCTGAGGCATATAAAAGTTCCCAGGCTAGGGGTCAAATCGGAGCTATGACACAGCTACAGCAACGACAGATCCGAGCCGCTTCTGCGACCTACACCACAGCTCACAGCAACACTGGATCCTCAAACCACTGAGCGAGGCCAGGGATCAAACCCACATCCTCATGGATTCTAGTCGGGTGCGTTTCCACTGTGCCACTAGGGGAACTTCCCAAAGGCGTTTTTGAAGCATTGCTGAAATGCTAGATATTGGGTGATATTGAGGAATTACTAGCTACTTTGTTAAGTGTAGCAATAGTTCTGCAGTATATTTTCAAAAGTATCTTTATATTAGAATCACACACTAAAGCACCTTACAAGTGGGAATTCCCTTGCGGCTCCATGGGTTAAGGATCCAGCATTGTCACTGCTGTGGCTCGGGGTCACTGTTGTGGCTCAGGTTCAATCCCTGGCCTGGGAACCTGAGCAGCCAAAAAAAAAAAAAAAGGCACTAAAAGGAAAACAAAATGGAGTGAAGGATAGATGAAAAAGAATGACAGCATGCAGAGAATTATTTGATGGATGCATGGAGCTTACTATACTATTCCATGTCTGAATTTTGAGACTTTCCAAAATAAAACTTTTTTTAAAAAAGTCCTGCTTTAGTTTCTCTATGATTTCCTGCTACAGAAGAGTTATGCAGTACACCCTTTATCTTCAAGTATCTTTCAGCGTCTCAGCACAGTTTTCCGAGATAAAGATAAGCTCTGGATCCCAGCACCCCTGACACAGGCGAGGAGGAGCTCTGCTGAGTCAAGCAGCTTTGCGGGCCCGGGACCCAAGGGGTTAACAGCCTGTGCCCCGCAGCTGCGCGCTGAGCGGCCCCACAGCTGCCAGCAATTAGGCCGGCTGGCAGTCCCCTTAGGAAACTCCTGCTGCCTGATTAGGACTAATTGCCAGCCAGCATCTAAGTCCCTGATCGATAGGGATGGAAATGCATTAGGGAGAGGCAGGGCAGGGAGAGAGTGCCGTCTGGAGAGGACACTCGTAGGAGGAGAGGCAGGCCGGCTTGCCAGTGACCACTGGGCCCCCAGTGCACGTCCTGCCAGTGTTACTGGAAAACAGCACCATGACACCCTCACCGTTTCCTTTTGACCCCCAAAGGGAGACTTCTTGTCCCCTGATTTGGGTCTGTCCCCCAAAAGAAGCCTGTTTCTGCCCAGAAGGGCATTCGGACAGCTGTTTCAGGAGATGCAATGTGCCCCGCGAACGTGGCAGAGGGCAGGGCTGTTGGGGAAGCGGGGGAAAGGCTCCGTGCGGGTGGGGAGTTGAGCGGAGATTTTAGGTGGCTCCAAACCCCTCTTCTGCATTAAGCAGGTTCAGCTCAGACTCACTGGCAGCTACTGAGCAAACTGACTTCAGATCTGTGCCAGTCTGGACACCAGAAAGGACGGCAGTGCTCACGGGAACCATTTCAACTGCCTCCATGCGAGGCCCAGGGAATACAAAGCGGGTGAGACCCGGTCCTCACACGAGAGCCGACCCACACTCCGTGCGCATCGAAGACAACAGAGACAACAGGGATGGCAGAAGGACTGTTCCGACGGCTTGTGAGGACGAAACAAGCAGTTCTAACCCCACCGCCACGGTTCTCCTTTAATTGAATCTTTTGTGAAAACGGACCACACATGCCCACAGGGAGGTTTGACTTATTTTGAAATTCAAGGATATTATAATGAAGTATGGGTAGCATCATTTGAGAGAGTACATTTGTGAGTTTACCTTAGAGAAGCTTCACAGGTAGGACAAAAGTCCTTACTTATCCGGTTTTCAAGAACTCAAAAGTTCCTCTGTGTCTTGGACACAAAGGCTGAATTAGACTCAATTCAAGCTGTGAATCTGTTTCTCCAGAAAATAATAACACACCTCTTTTAAAGAGCTTATGACAATCAGACAAGAGCAGAACCATGGTATGATTTTGCAACTTTGTGCAGAGGCAAAACTCTTGATCCTCTTGCACTGAATGAAACTGTCTGAAGGCACTAAAGAAAAACTACTGTTAAAACAGAAAAGGATTACCATGTGTTCTGCTCTCTACCTCAGATATATCTAGAACAACTCCTTACAGTTCGGAGGATTCGTTTGCTTTAAAATCAGATTCATGACAAATGATTCATTTATTAAAGTCAGACACCAGCAACTTGAAGTCACTGTGTATATACAAAAGTAATAATTAACTGCATTTCTATTAAAATGCTCCAAGATTCGGATTTTCCCAAAGTAGCACTGTATTGCCTTTCGATTTAGACTTGAGATGATTTCAAACGCCATAACCACATCATAAAGAAATCTTTAAACTTCCTAGAGGATTTTTAAGGATAAGGGGACAGGAAGAGCCCAGGGGGAATGACCAGGGCTACGCTGCATAGTCACGTCTCTAAGGGTACTGGTTATAAGACTTCGTTTAGAAAACCGTTTGGTAGGAGGGAGTTCTTACCGTTACTCTGAGCTGCTGAACTGGAATCATGCAGGAACCTGAAAGTGACAGAAACACTTCAGTGACGGGGCTCAGGAAGCCAAGAGAATGGAACTTACCAGTGACTGTCAAGTTTACTTTCTTATTTTATTTTGCTTTTTAGGGCCGTACCCGAGGCGTATGTCAGTTCCCAGGCTAGGGGTCGAATCGGAGCTACAGCTGTTACCTCACAGTTCAAGGCCATGCCGTATCCTTGACCCACTGAGCGAGGGCAGGGATTGAACCTGTGTCCTCATGGATACTAGTCGGGTTTGTTTCCACTGAACCACACGGGAACTCCAAATTTACTTTTTTAAAATGCTACTTCGTGTAGAAGGTTTTCGTAAAATAGCCAGATTATACAGTAAGGACACTGGTGTTATAAACTACAAAGGAAAATAAATCTTCCTGCTCCATGCTCAGAACTCATGCTTTGTCATTCGACCCCAAAGAAGGCAAGGGTCCCTTACATAATTACATGGGCCAGGGAAGCTGGAAAAAGGGAAAGAAAGTGATTTGCCTGGGATTACACAGTTTACTAAGAGCAGAGCTGCTCCTGGCATCTGATTCTCCCAGCTTCCAATCCAGGGCTCATCCTTTACTATTCTTCAACTTTGCTACTTTTTCCCTAAATTGGGTCTCTCTCTCTCCTCTCTCTCTCTCTCTTTTTTTCTTTGTTTTTTTAGCGCCACACCTGAGACATATAGAAGTTGCCAGGCTAGGGGTTGAATGGGAGTAGTAGCTGCCAGCCACAGCAACGTGGGATCTGAGCCGCACCTGCGACCTACACTACAACTCCTGGCAACGCCGGATCCTTAACCCACTGAGCGAGGCCAGGGATTGAACCCGAATCCTCATGGATACTAGCCGGGTTTTGTAACCGCTAAGCCACAAGAGGAACTCCTAAATTGGTCTCTTTATTCATTTCCTTTTTAAAAATTCCCTACTTATCCTTTATCTCAGTTGGATGCTTTTTATTTCTCTCCTCTACTTTCTCTTCAATTACGTATTTCCTATAATACAGGCATTGCTGCGCTACCCAGAAGTCTGGGTATTAGAAGGCCTGACAAAGGCATTAGCAAGTGTATCAGATATTAGAAACTTTGCTACCTGCAAACTCCAGGGAAGTTGCTTGATTTAGGAAGTAGACTCCCAATTCAGTAACTAGAATATCATTCAAACGCAATATATTTGATTATGTTTAAGGTCCATGCAGTTAAAAAAGAACTCTCAAATAAAAACCCAGATCCTAAAAGGTCTTGGTCTTAAATGTTCACATTGTTTTTACCTAGCCTTTTTTTTTTTTTGGTCTTTTTTGTCCTTTTTTAGGGCTGCACCCACGGCATATGGAAGTTCCCAGGCTATGGGGTTGAATCGGAGCTCCAGCTTCCAGCTCCCGGCAACACCGGATCCTTAACCCACTGAGCAAGGCCAGGGATCGAACCCGCAACCTCATGGTTCCTAGTTGGATTTGTTTCTGCTGCACCACGACGGGAACTCCTATTTTCACCTAACTTTTAAGGGCAGTCCTCCTACTCCAGGAGCTCTGGCGACCTGGGTTTGAAGTAGAGAACTCTGAAATCCAGTTGGCCTTTAAATTGCTCCATTCAGGGGCACTTCACCTTCCTTAGTAGAGCAGGCCTTGCCAGCTATTTGCTATTCTGCTTTGACTCCACTGTCCTTATTTGAACGCTTTATCATTCTAAGAATCCCCAAATCTTCCAGGGTTTCATTTCACAGTGAACAGGACTCTAGACTTAAAACATCAACCCACCGTATGAGGTTAAGTCACAGCAGTGGACTCAGGAGTTAATGGGAAATAAAGGATGAGAAGAATCGCGCTCAAGTCACAAAGCAGAGAACTTGGGAACAAGTCCTGAGAGTGCTCAGATGACTCTAAAGAGGATCTGACTCTGTCCCAGGAAAGGCAACTTCAACAGTGACCATCAAATCCTGGCAAAACACTCATCTTTCACATTTGGGTAAAGCAGAAGACTGATTTAAAATTAGGTAGTAGCTCAGTGGGTCAGGGATCCGGCATTGCCATGAGCTGTGGTGCAGGCTGCAGACGAGGCTCGGATCCTGCGTTGCTGTGGCTGTAGGCTGGCCGCTGGAGCTCCAATTCGACCCCTAGCCTGAGAACTTCCATATGCTGCAGGTGCAGCTCTAAAAAGCAAAAATAAATAAATAAAATAAAATTAGCTAGTATCTTTCTACTGTTTAAATTCTCCCATGGTATATTTTTTCTTCTTTAACAGCTTTATAGGGATATCATTCATTTGTGTCAAGTATACGAATCGATGGGCTTCAGTATATTCACAGACACATGCACCTACACCACAGCTCACGGCAACGCCGGATCCTTAACCCACTGAGCGAAGCCAGGGATCAAACCCTCAACCTCATGGTTTCTAGTCGGATTTGTTTCTGCTGCACCACGACGGGACCTCCTACAATGTCATGTTAGTTTCAGGTGAACAGCACTGTCTTTCAGTTCTATATATATAACTGAAAAAATACATGTGCATATATATACGTGCATTTTTTCAGATTCTTTTCCCTTATAGGTTATTACAAAACACTGAGTATAGCTGCCTATGCGATACAGGAGGACCTTGTTGGTAGGGGTCCATCTTCTCCACATCTTCCACAACACTCGTGCTCATCTAATCTTTTTATAACGATTTTTATTTTTTTCATTGCAGCTGGTTTACCGTGTTCTGTCAATTTCCTACTGTACAGCAGGGTGACCCAGGTACACACACGCATCCATAGATTCTTCTTTCTCCCATGATCAGGCTCCATCATATGCGACGAGACATCGTTCCCAGGGCTACACAGCAGGATCTCACTGCTTATCCATAGTTTGCATCTAGGACCCCCACGTTCCCCATCCATCCCACTGATTACCTCCGTTTTGACGAAATATGAAGTGCCACTGAATGCGGGGTTTTTTTGGTTTTGTTTTGGCCACACCCGCAGCACATGGAAGTTCCTGGGCCAGGGATTGAGACCACAATTCCACAGAGACCCAAGCCGCTGAAGTCGGATTCTTAACCCACTGTTCCATGATGGTAACTCCTCCTTGTGGATTTTTTGTTTTGTTTTGTTTTAGGGTCATACCCGTGGCATATGGAAGTTCCCAGGCTAGGGGACGAATCAGAGCCACAGCAATGCTAGATCCGAGCCATGTCTTCAACCTACACCACAGCTCATGGCAATGCTAGATCCTGAAACCACTGAGCGAGGCCAGGGATTGAACCCGAAACCTCATGGTTCCTAGTCAGATTCCTTTCCGCTGAGCCATGACGGGAACTCCTCCCTCCTTGTGGTTTTGATTTGTGTTTCCCTAATGGCTAATGACTCTGAGTACTTTTTCATGGGATTATTAGCCATTTTCTGGAGAAATGTCTATTCAGATCCTTTGCCCTTCTTAAAATTGGGTCGTTCACTTTTTTTTGAGTTATGGGAGTTCTTTACTCAGTCTAGACACAAGTCCCTTAGATGCATGATCTGCAGATATTTCTCCCATTTAGTGGGCTGTCTTTACATTTTCTTGATGGCATTTGTTGAAACATAAAAAGCCTTAGTTTTGATGAAGTCCAATTGATTTTTACTTTTGTTACTTGTAGTTTTGGTGTCATATCTAAGAAATCACTGCCCAATCCAAGGTCATGAAAGCATTTTGCAGGCATGTTTTCTTCTGAGAGTCTTACACTTGCGATTTTCACAGTTAGGTTACGACTCATTTTAAGTTAGTTTTTGTCTGTGGCGCGAAGAGTGATCCAACTTTGCTCCTTTACGGGTGGCAGTCGGGGTGCCCTAGCATCTTATGCTGAGAGACTCTTCTTTCTCCCCTGAGCTATCCTGGTGCCCTGTCAGAATTCATTGCGCCCAAAGGTGAAGTCCTGCCTTCTCAATTATATCCACTGCTCCGTATGTCTAATTCTAAAAACTCACTTGTTTATTTGCAGCGTCAATTCCAAATATTTGACATGGTGGGAAAGTAAAAAAGTCTCAGGATGAAGGAGCTGGAAGCTAATATTGCTCGGTGGCCAAGCTAAACTCTGTGAAGCATCAAACTAGCGCCCAGTTCTCTGCTCTGTGGCAAAGTAAACTGTTGACACCAATGCTTTTACACAGGTACTGGTTTCTCAGGCCGAGACGGAAGAGAACATTACTTTGTGTTATTGTAGATATTTGGGCAGGCCTCACGTGATTAGGAAGATTTTCTGGTAAGGGTCTGCGTGTCCCAGAACCTAGGAAACAGGAGCAGCTGGGCCTCAGGAAGTCAAGGAGCCGTGACAGAGCTGGACGTTGTAAAAACTGCAGGTGGAAGGTCTTTCTCAATCCTGGGCAACTCTGGAAGTTGCTGGATTAAAGGTATGAAATCCACTGCTGGGTTATTTGTAGCACTAAACTAATTCTTGAAAGTCTGTTTTATTCCATTTTCCCTTTTTGGGGGGCAGGGGGCACGCTCACAGCATGGGGAAGTTCTGGGGCCAGGGATTAAACCTGTGCTACGGCACTGACCTAAGCCACAGCAGTGACGACACTGGATCTTTAACCCACAGAGCCACCAGGAAATACCTCTAGTCTCCCCTTTGATTGACTTATTTTTCAGTACCTCAAAGCTTTTCAGTTTACTTTCTTTCCCTTTTTTTTTTCCTTTAAAAATCCCATTTTTGGACTTAAACGAATGATACATTTCTATCATATTTGAATAATTACACAATCTTTTTTTTTACTTTTATTTTTATTTTTTTTGTCTTTTCAGGGCCACACCTGTGGCATATGGAGGTTCCCAGGGTAGAGGGCAAATCGAGGCTGCAGCTGCTGCCCTACACCACAACTCACAGCAGCACCGGATCCTTAACCCACTGAGCGAGGCCAGGGATCGAACCCACATCTTCATGGATACTAGTCAGGCTTGTTTTTGCTGAGCCCGAGCAGGAACACTATACATTCTTTTTAAATTGGGGTATACTTGACATATAACATTAATTAGCTTCAGTTACACAACATAACGATTTGATATTTGCATATATTGTGAAATGATCACCAAAATAAGTCTAGTTAACATGTCACCATACATAGTTACCAATTTTTTTTCTTGTGATGAGAACTTAAGATTTACTCTCTTAGCAATTTTCAGATGTGTAGTAGAATATTATTATTGTCTTTTTTTTTGTCTTTGCTAGGGCCGCACCACAGCTCACGGCAACACCAGATCCTTAACCCACTGAGTGGGGCCAGGGATCGAACCCACAACCTCATGGTTCCGAGTTGGATTCATTAACCACTGAGCCACGACAGGAACTCCCGTAGTAGAATATTATTAGCTATAGTCACTACTCTATAGTCCCATCCCTATGGCTTCTTTATTTTATAACCGAAAGATTGTACCTTTCACCTCCTTAACCTGTTTTGTCCAACCTCCATTTCCGACAACCCACAAATCTGTTTTCTGTATCTGTGAGCTTCTTTTTGATTGTGTTGTTTAGATTCAACAAATATGGGAGATTATAATACATTTGTCTTGCTCTGTTTGACTTATTTCACTTAGCTTAATACTCTCAAAGCTCGTCCGTGATGTCACAAATGGCAAGATTTCCTTCTTCTGTGGCTGGAAAATATTTATGTCACATGTTCTCTATCCATTTATCCATCAGTAGGCACTTAGGTTGCTGCCATATCTTGGCTGTTGTAAATAATGCTGCCATGAACATAGGGAAGCATGTATTTTTTTGAGTTCGTATTTTCAATTTCTTTGGATAAATACTCAGAAGTGGAACTGCTGGATCATATAGTAGTTCTGTTTTTAGTTTTTAAAGGACACTCATACTGTTTTCATAGTGTGTGGTTGTACCAATTTACACTCCCATCAACAGTGTATAAGGGTTCCTTTTCTCCACATCCTAACCAATACTTGTTATTTCTTGAAATTTGTGTGTGTGTGTGTGTGTGTGTGTGTGTGTGTGTGTCTTTTTTAGGGCCACATGGAGGTTCCCAGGCTAGGGGACGAATCGGAGCTGTAGCTACCAGCCTACACCACAGCCACAGCAACGCCAGATCGGAGCTGTGTCTGTAAACTACACCACAGTTCATGGCAACTCCGGATCCTCAGCCTACTGAGCGAGGCCAGGGATTGAACCTGCGTCCTCATGGATACTAGTCAGGTTTGTTTCTGCTGAGCCACGATGGACACTCCCTATTTCTTGAATTTTTGATCATAGATATTCTAACAGATGTAGGTGATGCCTGTTAGAATAGTTATCATCAAAATCATTCTTGTTTTGAGTGGCATTTCCTTGAGGATTAGTGATGTTGAGAATCTTTCCATGTACCTGTTGGCCATCTGTATGTCTTCTTTGTAAAAATGTCTATTTAGAGCTTCTGCCCATGTTTGTTTGCTTGTTTTTTGGCCACACCTGTGGCATGTGGAAGTTCCTGGGGCCAGAAATTGGACCTGAACCACAGCAGCAACACAAACTGCTGCAGTAACAATGCCAGATCCTAACCCACTGCACCACAAGAGAACTCCCACTGGGCTTCTGCTCATGCTGTAATCAGATTGTTTGGATTTTTTTTTTTTTTTTTTTGCTGTTGAGCTGTATGAATTTTTGCACATTTTGGATAGTAGCACTGTATTAGACATACGACTTGTAGGTATTTTCTTCCGTCCAGTAGGCTGCCTTTTCACTCTGTTGAAGGTTTCCTTCGCTGTGCGGAAGCTTTAGCGTTTGATGGAGTCCCATTTGTTCATTTTTGCTGTGTTGCCTTTGCTTTTGGTGTCAGATTAAAAAAAAACGTTGCTAAGACAGATGTCAAGGGGTTTGCTATATAAACTTCTTTTCTTCTAGGAGGATTTTTCTTCTAGAAGTCCTATAGTTTCAGGTCTTTAATCTACTTTGAGTTAACTTTTGTATATGGTATGAGATAGGGGCCCAGTTACATTCTTTCACATGTAGCTGTTTTTCCCAATATTATTTATTAAAGAGACTATCCCTTCTGCATTGTGTATTCTTGGATCCTTTGTTGTAAATTGATTGGCCATATATGCGTGGGCTTATTTTGGGGCTCTCTATTCTGTTCCATTGATCTGTGGTACGCAAATCACAATATGATATGCAAACTGTTTTGCCTACTACAGATTACATAGTTTCTTTTTTTTTTTTTTCTTTTTAGGGCCGCACCTGCAGCATATGGAGGTTCTAAGGCTAGGAGTCGAATCGGAGCTATAGCTGCTGGCCTACGCCACAGCCTCAGCAACGCAGGATCTGAGCCACGTCTGCAACCTACACCGCAACTCACGGCAATGCCGGATTCTTAACCCACTGAGCGAGGCCAGGGATTGAACTCGCGACCTCATGGTTCCTAATCAGATTCATTTCTGCTATGCCATGACGGGAACTCCAGATTATATAGTTTCAAATCAGGAAGCATGATGCCTCCAGAAGTTCTTTCTCAAGATTGCTTTGGCTACTTGCGGTCTCTTGTGGTTTCATACAATTTTTAGGATTGTTCTATTTCTGTGGACAATGTCATTGGAATTCTAATTAGGATTGCATTGACTCTGTAGATTGCTTCGTGCAGAATGTTTTCAGTGCACAGGTATTTCACCTCCTTGGTTTAACTCACAACTAGGTATTTTATTCTTTTTGTCACAACTATAAAGGGAACTTTATACAACTGTCTCTGATAGTTTGTTGTTACTGTATAGAAACACAGATTTTCGTATATTAATTCTGTATCCTGGAACATTACTGAATTTATTAGTTCTAACAGTTTTTATGGTGGAGCCTTCAGGGTTCTCTGTATATGATGTCATGTCATCTGAAATTAGTGACAGTTCTACTTCTTCCTTTCCGATTGGGGTTGCTTTTTACGTTTTTCTTAACCATTTGCTCTGGCTAGGCTTTCTAATATCATGTTGAATAAAAGCACCAAGAGTAGGCATTCTTTCCCTGTTTTGTTTTCTTTCCCTTCTCCGCTGTCCCATGGCACATGGAGTTCCCAGGCCAGGGATCAGACCTGAACCATAGTTTCGACCTAAGCCACAGCTGCAGCAACACAATCCTTTAACCCACTGTGCTGGCCGGGGTTGAACCTGTGTCCTGGCGCTGAAGAGATGCTGCCAATCCCATTGCGCCACAGTGGGAACTTCTCTTTCCTGATCTTTTTTTTTTGCCCTTTTTTTTTGTGGGGGGGTGGGGTGGCTGTGCCTGCGGCATATGGACATTCCAGACTAGGGGTCAAAGTGGAGCTGCAGCTGCTGGCCTACACCATAGCTGCAGCAACTCCAGATCCAAGCCGTGTCTGCAACCCACACCACAGCTCACCACAACCCAGGCTCCTTAACCCACTGAGCGAGGCCAGGGATTGAACCCATAGCATCATAGATCCTAGTCCAGTTTGTTTCATTAACCCCTGAGCCACAGTGGGGACTCCCTCTTTTTCCTGATCTTAAAGGAAAAGCTGAATGCTTTTCATCAGCATCTGATGTTAGCGCTGGGCCAATATGGTCTTCATTATGTTTCGGTATGGTCCCTCTATGCCTGCTTTTTTGAGAGTTTTTATTGTGAATTAGAGATGCTTTTTCTGCGTTTATTGAGATGATCATTTTCTTTTATCCTTCATTTGATTAATGTGGTGTATCATACGGATTGATTTGAGGATGTTGAACCATCCTCACATTCCTGGACTAAATCCCAGTGGATCACTAACAATGAAATATCAGAAAGAGAAATTCGGGAAGCAAACCCATTTACCATCGCATCCAAAAGAATAAAATACCTAGGAGTAAACCTACCTAAAGAGACAAAAGACCTGTCCTCTGAAAACTATAAGACACTGATGAAAGAAATCAAAGATGACACAAATAGATGGAAAGAGATACCATGCTTGGGAATTGGAAGAGTCAATATTATCAAAATGACTATACTACCCAAGGCAATCTACAGATCCAATGCAATCCCTATCAAATGACCAAGGACATTTTTCACAGAACGTGAACAAAATATTTTAAAGTTTGTTTGGAAGCACAAAAGACCCAGAATAGCCAAAGACATCCTGAACAAGAAACATGGAGCTGGAGGAATCAGGCTCCCTGACTTCAGACTATATGACAAAGCAACAGTTATCAAAACCATATGGTACTGGCACAAAGGCAGAAATAGAGATCAGTGGAACAGGATAGAAAGCCCAGAATGAAACCCACACACCTACAGCCAACTCATCTATGACAAAGGAGGCAAGAATATACAATGCAGAAAGGACAGCTTGTTCAATAAGTGGTGCTGGGAAAACTGGACGGCCACATGGAAAAGAATGAAATGAGAACACTCCCTAACACCATACACGAAAATCAACTCCAAATGGATTAAAGACCTAGATAGAAGACCAGACACTATCAAACGCTTAGAGGAAAGCATAGGCCAGACACTCTCTGACATAAAGGACAGCAACATCTTCTCAGATCCACCTCTTAGAGTGATAACAGTAAAAACAAACATAAACAAATGGGACTTAATTAAACTTAAAACCTCCTGCACAGCAATGGAAACCCTAAACAAAATGAAAAGACAACCCACAGAATGGGAGAAAATCTTTGCAAATGAATCGACTGACAAGGGATTCATCTCCAAAATTTATAAACACTTTCTGCAGCTCAATACCAAAAAAACAAACAACCTCATCAAAAAATGGGCAGAAGATCTCAACAGACAGTTCTCCAAGGAAGACATACAGATGGCTAAAAGACACATGAAAAGATGTTCAGCATCACTCATTAGTAGAGAGATGCACATCAAAACCACGATGAGGTACCACCTGACACCAGCCAGAATGGCCAGCATCCAAAAGTCTCCAAACAATAAGTGCTGGAGAGGGTGTGGAGAAAAAGGAACCCTAGCACACTGTTGGTGGGATTGTAAATTGGTGCAGCCACTGTGGAAAACAGTATGGAGATGCCTCAGAAAACTAAACATAGAATGACCATTGGATCCAGCAATCCCACTCCTGGGCATCTACCCAGAGAAAACCAGGACTCGCAGAGACACATGTACTCCGATGTTCACTGCAGCACTGTTTGCAACAGCCAAGACATGGAAACAACCTAAATGTCCATCGACAGAGGAGTGGATCCAGAAGATGTGGCGCATATACACAATGGAATATTACTCAGCCATTAAAAGGAACAAAATACCAGCATTTGTAGTGACATGGATGAACCTAGAAACCATTATGCTAAGTGAAGTCAGCCATACAACGAGACACCAACAGCAAATGCTTTCACTGACATGTAGAATCTGAAAAAAGGACAGACTGAACTTCTTTGCAGAACAGACACTGCTCACAGACTTTGAAAAACTTATGGTTTCCAAAGGAGACAGTTTGGGGGGTGGGAGGATGCACTGGGGTTGTGGGATGGAAGAAAAAAAACAGCACATGAAAAGATGTTCAACATCACATTATTAGAGAATTGCAGTGGTCTAAGGACCTGATGTTGTCTCTGTGAGGATGCAGGTTCAATCCTTGGCCTTGCTCAGTGGGTTACGGATCTGGCATTGCTGCAAGCTCCGGCATACATCGCAGATGGGGCTTTGATCTGGTGTTGCTGTGGCTGCAGCGTTAGGTCTCAGCTGCAGCTCTGATTCAACCCCTGGTCTGGGAACTTCCATGTGCCACAGGTATGGCCATTAAAAAAAAAAAAAAAAAAAACTGGTCTAAATTAAATGCAGAAACCTGAATGTGATACAAAGAATTCGGTGTATGAGATCATTATTTTCAGTACAGAGGGATAGGAACTAAACAGATGGATCAATAGGTCCATATAGAACAAATCATCAGATTAATACCTTTCAAAAATCTATTTGCTCAAACTGTAGAAGACAAGATAGAAGAGACAGTGGCCATAAATTCAAAGCTGGGATTTGGGAAACTTGCTGTCCACCAAGCTCACTTGATCAATCCTTCAAAAACCTGCGGGTACATGAACTGTGCCTCTCCTGTACTCCAGGAACACGGATGAGGTGAGGCTGGGAGGGGCCAGGGCAACAGAATTGGGCTTCCATGTCCACCCTGCATGGACACAGGCAGAAATGTGCCTGTCGCCTCCTGGAAACTGTCTCAGTCACGGAATCCAGAACAGGGTCTTTGGAGAGCTAACACAGGCCCAGCGAGGGGCTGGTACCCATCCCACCGGGAGTGGACAGCCTAGTTCTTCCGGTGCGGCTTACACGGCCAGGAATGTGGACTTGATTTTAGCTCAACATATCACTGGCTGTTCCTGGATAAGTGATTTAACCGCTGAATCTCAGACTGCCAACAGTTAAAAGAGGATACTGTTTTCAGAAGCTTGCTTGGTGAGTTGCACAGAAATTACCTCCTAACTTTTTATCACACATCTTCCTTAACCGCACAGAGTAGCGAGCAGAGAGAAGGGAAGCACAGAAGAAAAGCCCTCTGTGAAACCAGGAGAAGTGCTGGCTTGGACAGTGAGGATCAGAAAGGGGGAAAAGGAGGTGTCCCTCTGTGGCGCAGTGGGTTAAGGATCTGGGGTTGTCCTGCAGCGGCTTGGGTTCCATCCCCGGCCTACGAACTTCCACATGCCACAGGCGCAGCCAAAAAGAAAAACAACAAAACAAGAAAAGATTAAAAAGGAGGAAAAGGATGTGAGTGGCTGCAGTTACCAGAGGGAGGTGCGATGAAGAGAGGAGATGAAGGAGGCCCAGCCATGCTCAATGCCAGCCTCGTTTAAGCCGTCAAAGACCTTGAACTTGGGTGATGTGTCTCCACCTGTGGTAAATCCACTTCAAGCCTATTTTGTGCTCAGTCCAAATTCTCTGTTTGGAAACAGCAAAGCAGAAAGATTTCCTTCTACCAACGGCTATCTTCTGGGTGTTCTCTTCAGTACCACGGTGTTTCTCCAGGTAGTTTCCAGAAAACCAAAGTGTGTGGCCAGGTGAGGGGAGTTTTCTAGGGCAGATTCCCAATTCTTGTGCAGATGTTTCTTTACATCAGTGCAGGAGTGCTCTTAGCTTTTAATTTTTTTTCTTAATAAAGACAAAAGAAGGATCAGAGTGGAAACAACGCATAGAGCTCTCTGGGTCTTCGTAACCAGAGTGGCTCATAAGGAATCTTAAAGTTAAATCGGTGTCAGAGTTTCCACGGTGACACAGTAAATTAAGAATCCCACTGCAGCAGCCTGGATGGCTGCAGACGCGCAGTGGGTTAAAGGATCTGGCATTGGCATAGCTGCGGCTGCTCTGGTTCGATCCTGGGTTCGGGAACTTCCATATGCTGTGGGTGGGGCCATAAAAAAAATAAAACGTGTGTCAGCGCTAGAAAGTATGTATTTAGCTGAAGACTATTGAGTGTTGTTCTTTCATTCTTTTTTTCTTCACTATCTCGCATTAAAACATATTTGAAATTTATATCTGCAGCCAGAATTTTAAAGGACATCAAGGAGGTTTTGCATTGGCATGTTTCTAGAGTATGGCTGGAGTTATTTTCCAAATGAAAATCAGCAGACAAACAGTCATCTGGTTACTATCCTCCAAGATTCCAACTTTCCATATGAACAAAGCCATATTATTGCGGGACAGAATTTCTGCCTGCTGTCTCATCCCACTAATGGCTATTACATTCTACTTCGGGCACAGGTAAATCCTTGCCGATGATGTGAGAGAGCCAACAGCTTCTTGTCTGAATAATCTTAGGTGCAGTGAATACATGCCAGGGGAGCATCTGATATGTCACTTCTTAATCTCGACCCACTTTTTCCCATCACAAATAGCTTACTATTGAAAAGGAAGGGGGATGAGTCCCATTTTGTATGGATGCCATAACAGAGATCCGGGGCAGGGGGAAGGCACGGTGGCCCTATGGGCTAGGGCATGAAGAAGAGAAAGAGATAAAGAGTTTCAGGAAGAGGGTAGACGGGAGGGGCGCACCCCGGGTCTCAAGTCCCAGATTCTCTAAGGCAATGATTATCAAGGTGCAATCCCAGACTGACCCCAGCAGGACCACCCGGGACCGTATTAGGAATAAAAATCTCAGGCCTCACCCCAGACACAGAGGATCCAAACCTGCATTTTAACAAAATCCCCAGGCAATCTGTATAAACATGAACGTTTGAGAATTACTAGAGAAAGACACGCCAAGAGTTGTACCCTTGTATGCCACAATGCTCTTGCCTTATTTAGTGCTCTTACAATAGAATCATCTTTTTTCTTTTTTTTTTTTTTGCCTTTTCTAGGGCCGCTCCCAAGGCATATGGAGGTTCCCAGGCTAGAGGTCTAATCGGAGCTGTAGCCACCGGCCTATGCCAGAGCCACAGCAACATGGGATCCGAGCCGCGTCTGCAACCTACATCACAGCCCACGGCAACGCCGGACCGTCAACCCACTGAGCAAGGGCAGGGATTGAACCCACAACCTCATGGTTCCCAGTCAGATTCGTTAACCACTCCAATATTGGACGGGAACTCCAATAGAGTCATCCTAAAATGTACCTGGACTTAGAAAGTACATGATCACATAGAGAAAGTAGTCTCTTAACTGTCCCTATGTTAGCTACCGCTTACCCTAATGACTCAGTTAAGAAATATTTAGGAGTTCCCATTGTGGCGCAGTGGTTAACGAATCCGACTAGGAACCATGAGGTTGCGGGTTCGGTCCCTGCCCTTGCTCACTGGGTTAACGATCCGGCGTTGCCGTGAGCTGTGGTGTAGGTTGCAGATGTGGCTCGGATCCCACGTTGCTGAGGCTCTGGCGTAGGCCGGGGGCTACAGCTCCAATTGGACCCCTAGCCTGGGAACCTCCATGTGCCGCAGGAGCGGCCCAAAGAAATAGCAAAAAGACAAAAAAAAAAAAGAAATATTTAACCTTCAAATGATGCAACCGACAAGGGCTTAATCTCTAGAATATATAAACAACTTATACAACCCAACAGCAAAAAAGCCAATCAATCAATGGAAAAATGGGCAAAAGACCTGAATAGACATTTCTCCAAAGAAGATATACAGATGGCCAACAAGCACATGAAAAAATGCTCAACATCGCTGATTATAAGAGAAATGCAAATCAAAACTACCATGAGATATCACCTCACACCAGTCAGAATGGCCATCATTAATAAATCCACAAATAACAAGTGCTGGAAGGGCTGTGGAGAAAAGGGAACCCTCCTGCACTGTTGGTGGGAATGTAAACTGGTACAGCCACTAGGGAGAACAGTTTGGAGATACCTTAGAAATCTATACATAGAACTTCCATATGACCCCGCAATCCCACTCTTGGGCATCTATCCGGACAAAACTCTACTTAAAAGAGACAAGTGCACCCGCATGTTCATTGCAGCACTCTTCACAATAGCCAAGACATGGAAACAACCCAAATGTCCATCGACAGATGATTGGATTCGGAAGATGGGGTATATATACACAATGGAATACTACTCAGCCATAAAAAAGAATGACATAATGCCATTTGCAGCAACATGGATGGAACTAGAGAATCTCATCCTGAGTGAAATGAGCCAGAAAGACAAAGACAAATACCATATGATATCACTTATAACTGGAATCTAATATCCAGCACAAATGAACATCTCCTCAGAAAAGAAAATCATGGACTTGGAGAAGAGACTTGTGGCTGCCTGATGGGAGGGGGAGGGAGGGGGAGGGATTGGGAGCTTGGGCTTATCAGACACAACTTAGAATAGATTTACAAGGAGATCCTGCTGAATAGCATTGAGAACTTTGTCTAGATACTCATGTTGCAACAGAAGAAAGGGTGGGGGAAAAATGTAATTGTAATGTATACATGTAAGGATAACCTGACCCCCTTGCTGTACAGTGGGAAAATAAAACAAATTATAAAAAAAAAGAAAAGAATAAAAAAAAAAAGTCACCTAAAAAAAAAAAGAAATATTTAACCAATTCCTATGAGCAAGGGACTAAGATATGTATCATGGAGGATATATATTCTTTACAAAACCTTAATTTTTGTGCCTGGGAGTCAGGCCATCCTTCAAGTAGGAAATAATCCAGAAATCCTGTTAGGCTCGAGTGTAATTCTCTAATGTATTGCACTTTTTAAGCCTCTCACTAACTGCCATGAGAAAAAAGGCATGTTGCTTTAATAAATGTTTCATCCCACCAAACGTAAAATGCATGTTATTTTATGGAATTAGTTTTGTTCTCCCTGTGCACATCCTGCTCTTCATTAGATGAGTCAAATTTAAATACAACATTGAAAATTCAAGAGTAGTTTCATATGCTCTCTGCCCAATAAATACAACTCCAATTTTAAGCACAGTGCAGCATAAAGAAAACAGCCACAATGGGTGCAGATAGTTTAAAAATGCCGTATAGGAAACCACATGCGTTACCTCCAGATCATCCAGAGAAATCACAGTATTTAAAAATTAATTTAATTTTTTTTTTTGTCTTTTTGCTATTTCTTTGGGCCGCTCCCGAGGCATATGGAGGTTCCCAGGCTAAGGGTCTAATCAGAGCTGCAGCCACCGGCCTACGCCAGAGCCACAGCAACGTGGGATCCAAGCCGAGTCTGCAACCTACACCACAGCTCACGGCAACGCCGGATCCTTAACCCAGTGAGCAAGGGCAGGGACCGAACCCGCAACCTCATGGTTCCTAGTCGGATTTGTTAACCACTGCGCCACCACAGGAACTCCAACAAATTTATTAAAAAAAAAAAAAATCAGGCTGTCACAGTTTTTCTACCTACACTGGCCAAGAGCAGCCTGCTCACCTATGAACCAACCAACAGCTACTGACTATGGAGTGGTTACTATGTAGCCAATACCGTGAAACATATACAGGTACAGGCACCCAAACCTGTTCTCCAGGAATTTATAGACTAGACTGGGAGAAAAACTAGATGCACATAAAAATAATGGTCATGGGAGATCCCATCGTGGCTCAGTGGAAAGGAACCTGACTGGCATCCCTGAGGACGCAGATGCGATCCCTGGCCTCGCCCAGTGGGTTAAGGATCCGGCGTTGCCCTGAGCAGTGGTGTAGGTCGCAGACGCGGCTCAGATCTGGCATGGCTGTGGCACTGGCGTAGGCTGGCAGCTACAGCTCCCATTCGACCCCTAGCCTGGGAACCTCCGTATGCCGTGGGTGCGGCCATAAAAAGACAAAAAAAAAAAAAAGGTCAAGACAGAACATGTCTCAAAAGAGGGATACAGACAAGTGTGCAGAAGTTAGTTTTGGTCCTGGGTGATCAGGGAAGGTTCACAGAGCACTTGGGACTGGAGCTGGGCCCTGAGGCTCAATCCGAGCTGAATAAAATGACAGCATCAATATTTGTCTGGAGTAAAGCATTCTCCCTCAGCCACAGTTCTCACAGTGCTTTTTCCAAAAGAAATATTTCCTTGGGAAACTCTCCTAGCAGAGGCAGATCTGATTCTAAGGTCCAAACGTGTTAATCTTCCTATGCTGCTAACCATCCAGTTTTTTTAAAAAGTCATTTTTAGATGCTAATGTAGCTAATGCTGCTTGGAGCTTTGTCTGTTTTTCTGGCAAAATGTTAATGTATTAGCTTCATTTTACCCCCTTGTGGGTATTTTCCCTCCTGCTCTAGCCAGGCAGGGTTCTAGTTGCAAACAATAACGTGAAACTATGGAGCAACGCCCCCCTTTGCCTGCAGTTCACTGTGTCCCCAGGGCCCTGTTCTTCCTGCGTGGGGCAAATGTTGCTGGCAGATGGATGAACTAAAAGAATGATTCAGGTGAAGATCTCCAGCCCATCCTTCCTAGGTTACAAGCAGACAAAGTACTCAATAGTGAAAGAAGAGAAGAAAAGCAGGCTGGGATTTGATTACCAGCTGACTTGTTTTTATTAGTGATACATTTTTTTTGTTGTTTACAAATCAACCTAATCTACTTGGAGTCCAAAGCAAAAATGGGTGGTTCTAATATTATGCCAAATAATTTCCAAAGGCTAAGAACATGATCTCATACATATATAAAATAAGTGTGGGGGAGTTCCCGCTCTGGTGCAATGGGTTAAGAATTTGACTGCAGCACCTCAGGTGGAAATGTGGGTTTGATCCCTTGCCTGGTGCACTGGGTTAAAGGATCCAGCAGATTCACTCCTTGGCCTGGGAACTTCCATATGCTGTGGGTAGGGCCATGCAATGAAAAATAAATAAATAAGCAAGTGAGGAATGACTTTATTCAACTCATTAGTCAATGAGGGATCTGTTATAAAGATATGTTCTAATGAGAATTGGAGGGGCTAGGTTTTTTTGGGTTTTTTTGCTGAACCTACAGTACATAGAAATTCCCGGGTCAGGGATCAACCTGCACCAAGCAGTGACCTGAGCCACAGCGGTAACAACACCTAATCCTTAGCCCCTAGGCCACCAGGGAACTCCTGGAAGAGCTAGGTATTAATGACAATTTAAAATGGAATGATAGGAGTAGTTCCCTGGGTTAGATATAAAACTAGTTGATGTCAGAAATGGCAAGGGAAGAAGGAGGCAGAGATGGGAGCAGTGAGATCTCGAGGACGTTTATCCACCAACAGAGTGGCCAGAAGCAATGAGCAGAGGGAACTCACGCTCCCCTTAGCTCAGGGAGCAGCTAGTTACAGAGGGAAAGGGGTAGTTTCTATTGTTAGCACAGGTTCTGTGATGGAGTAAGAAACAGGGAAGATACAAGTTACGCTGTTATAATTTAACAGTTTCTCCAGCTATTTTTGTCTTGCAGCTTTGTGTTGCATTTTGCTCAGTTACGGCCTAACAGTTCATGTCCTTTCAGGAACACAAGCTGTCACCTCTAGCGTTATCTTTCCCACTGGACAGCAGTTATTTGCATCTCTAACCAGACGAAACTCTACAAGTCAACCTCTGCTCCTACACGGCTGTCAAACAACCTGGTCAACGGACAGTCAAAGGTGCAAGCCTGGCAGTGCCTCGGAAGGACGCCCGGGAATCTCGTGTCTGTTTCAAGTTTTGAATAATTGTTCTGCTGCTCAGAAGACGTTCTCAAAAGGTAATGACAAAGGTCCAACATCTTGCTAGACTAGTACCTGCATATCTTTATAATGCATCTGACATGGCACCAGTTGCAAAGGAGCACTGCTCAGGCAGGTATTCGTTCTGCACAGTTTAAGGAAACGTGATTCGATTTTATGTAAGGATGAGATTCAGAGAAGTAGGGTACAAAGAAAAAAGTTCCAGTGCATATTAACAAGCACAGAGGTCATCTACATGACAACCTCAGTGACCTGGAAACGGCCTAGATATAAATATAAAGTGTATTTAAATCCAATTTTAGGTGTTTTGTTTTGTTTTGTCTTTTTGCCATTTCTTGGGCCACTCTCGCAGCATATGGAGGTTCCCAGGCTAGGGGTCGAATCAGAGCTGTAGCCACGGGCCTACACCAGAGCCACAGCAACGTGGGATCCGAGCCGCGTCTGCAACCTACACCACAGCTCATGGCAACGCTGGATCCTTAACCTACTGAGCAAGGCCAGGGATCGAACCCACAACCTCATGGTTCCTAGTCAGATTTGTTAACCACTGCGCCACGACGGGAACTCCTAGGGTTTTGGTTTTTTGTTTTCGGGTTTTTTTTTTTTTTGGTCTTTTTAGGGCCGCACCCTTGGCCTATGGAGAGTCCCAGGCTAGAGGACAAAATTGGAGCTGTAGCTGCTGGCCTACACCAGAGCCACAGCAACAGAGGATCTGAGCCGCGTCTGCGACCTACACCACAGCTCATGGCAACGCTGGATTTTTAACCCACTGAGCAAGGCCAGGGATCAAACCTGCATCCTCATGGATATTAGTCAGATTGTTTCCACTGAGCCAGGATGGGAACTCCTAAGTCGAATTTTTTATTTAATCCTAACATTCTTGCAAATCTGGAGAATTCTGGACACATGCATCAGCAGAGAGGTGCCATCACAGAGGGGCATATGACCCATGAGCACCTAGGGCCGTTGAGTCACAGGCTGTAAAACCTCTTATCTTATAGTAAGGCCCTATCAAGTCATCTTTATATGAGGGTCGGTTATCAAAAACCCTCAATGTGTTTACATAAACTCTGCCCAAGAGAGAATTCAAATATACAATTCAAAATTACTTCTATGAAAAATATTTTTAAATGTCAAAGTGTTGTTATCTAAAGAGCTAACAAATCAATTCCGAACCTAGTGCTGAATATATATTATGCGCAGGAAACCTTACTGGGCCCTGAGCTGTACTAATAGGAACAAGATAATTTTCGTGCTTTCAAAAGGCCGATAATAGGGAGATATCTCTGCAAACACACTGGATACGAGAAAGTCTGAGTGCAGTGCTAGGGCGCATGCAGAAACACGGTGGAAGGAACGAGGCGTTAGCACGGAGGACATCAGGGAAGACCTCACAGAGAGAGGGGCCTTGAACAATTGCACATTCATGTGACTGAAAGATTCTCTAAAAGGAATGACCGTGAAAAAAAATGAAGGTTTGGGAGTTCCCGTCGTGGCCCAGCGGGAGCGAATCAGACTAGTATCCATGAGGATGCAGGTTCGATCCCTGGCCTCACTCAGTGGATTAAAGAGCCGGCATTGCCGTGAGCTGTGGTATAGGTCGCAGATGTGGCTCGAATCCTGTGTTGCTGTGGCTGTGGTGTAGGCCGGCAGCTGTAGCTCTGATTCAACCCCTAGCCTGGGAACCTCCATATGCCTTGGGTACCGTGTTGTTACGGCAATGGCTGGGGTTGCTGCTGTGGTGTCGGTTTGATCCCTGGCCTGGCAACTTTCACATGCCATGGGCTTGGCCAAAAAAAAAGTTAAAAAATAAATTAAAATAATGGAGTTCCTGTCATGGCTCAGTGGTTAATGAATCCGACTAGGAGCCATGAGGTTGCGGGTTCGATCCCTGGCCTTGCTCAGTGGGTTAAGGATCTGGCATTGCCGTGAGCTGTGGTGTAGGTCGCAGACACGGCTCAGATCCCGCGTTGCTGTGGCTGTAGTGTAGGCAGGCAGCTACAGCTCCAATTAGATCCCTAGCCTGGGTACCTCCATATGTCACGGGTATGGCCCTAGAAAAGACAAAAATAATAATAATAATAAATAAATAAATAAGGAAAAAGCAAAGAACTATCCAACAGTTGAGGAATGGTTGATAAATTATGGATCCATGAAATATCATGTGGCATTAAAAACTGTAATCACATAAAATTTAATGATGTAAAAAAATGACAAAATACTAAGTGAAGAAGAAAAGCATGTTATAAAAGTCTGTCAGTCAATATGGTCCCAGTTTTGATTTTTAAAATGAAAGAAAAAAGGGATCCTTGTTTTCCTCTTCGTTTCCAGATTATGCCTAGACCTAAAGTAGATCTAATTCTAAGCTGACACTTTTTTTCCTTATGAGAAACTCTGGAACCAACTAGAGAAATTTTTTTGTTTTGTTTTGTTTTGTAGGGCCGCACTGTAAAAAGGCACACTCCAAAAAGGTGGCATATGGAGGTTCCCAGGCTAGGGGTCGAATCAGAGCTGTAGCCACATCTATGACCTACGCCAGAGCCACAGCAACACCAGATCCTTAACCCACTGAGCGGGGCCAGGGATCGAACCTGTGTCCTCACGGATACTAGTCAGATTTATTAACCGCTGAGCCACGACAGGAACTTCAGAGAAATAATATTCTTTAACTATAATGTTTAAGAAAATCTTAAAGAGTTTATATACCAATAACGTTAATATAACTTTTACTTTTATTTTGTAAAATGCCATAAACATATATTACTTTAAAATCAGAATACCAAATATACAATTATTGACAAGTTGAAAAAAAGGGCCTTATTTTCTTTCTTTTTCTTTTTTTTTTTTTTTGCCACAGAGTACGGCAGCTTGATGTGGGATCTCAGTTCCTAGATCAGGGATTGAACCCTCGGCCATGGCAGTGAAAGCACCAGGTACTAACCACTAGACTCCCAGGGAACTTGCTTTTAAAAAAAATTTGGGAGTTCCCGTCGTGGCGCAGTGGTTAACGAATCCGACTAGGAACCATGAGGTTGCGGGTTCGGTCCCTGCCCTTGCTCACTGGGTTAACGATCCGGCGTTGCCGTGAGCTGTGGTGTAGGTTGCAGACGCGGCTCGGATCTGGCGTTGCTGTGGCTCTGGCGTAGGCCGGCGGCTACAGCTCCGATTAGACCCCTAGCCCGGGAACCTCCATATGCCGCGGGAGCGGCCCAAGAAATAGCAAATAGACAAAAAAAAAAAAAAAAAAATTTGTATGGCCTTATTTTAGAGAGTGTTGACACTTCTCCAAATTTAGTCTATAGAGCTAAGCATAAATACAGAGAAACATGTACAAGCACTGTCTTAGCCCACGTTCCCCAGAAAAAGAACAAGAGGCGAAGCTTACAGGGGATATTTGATGACTGAGGGGACGGGGAGCCAGGACGGCAAACACAGGGTGCGGGCAAGCTTGCCACGGCGCCCACCCTTCAGCCTGGCCTCGCAGGTGTCTTCTGAGCAGAGATATAAAGTCCTGTGCCCAGGAGCAGGCCGCTCAGGCGGAGCAAGGGAAAATAGCTTATCTCATGGTTCCCTTCCTTTCCGGAACTCCTGCTGGTCCTCAGAGGACAGCAAGGCCCCTGTTTCCAGCGGTGTCACCCGGGGGCAGGCACAGCAGGTGGTCTTCGTTGTCACATTGCTGGATGGGGTTCCTTGATGTGTAGGCGATGGCAGTGGCTGCCGTTACTGGGTCCACAACCACGGAGACGTCTAAGCTGCACGCGCGCGCGCGCATGTGTGTGTGTGTGAGAAATAGGTACGGCTGGGCAGTTTGCTGGCACACAGCACACAACAGAGTATGACAGAATCAAGCCCCTGCCCCAGCATCCTCTTAAGGACGTCCAGATCACATGAGGGAATAAGATGCCCTCACGTCCTCTCCAGAGAGGACAGAGTCGTCTTAATGGTCACGGCCACTATCTCCCTGAGGCACACCAGCACTCACCCTCTATGGCTGTAACCACTGCTGGTGTCATTTCCCTACCCTGCCACCTGCCCCGGGCTGCGCCCCCTTTAGGCCAGGACGTTGGCTGGTCTGAGCTGCTTACCCACAGGCTTTGAGCCCTTCACTGTCTTGCTCTTGTTGGGCCATGGATGCGTCCACCGCTCATCTACAGTTATCACAGCCTGGAAAACATGACAAGATACCCTCAGTTTATAAGAGAAAGTGTATCTGCTCATTTTACACAAGAAAGGAACCTCGGTGTTCCCACTGTGGCTCAGTGTACTAGTATCTAGTATCTAGAGCCTGACTAGTATCCATGAGGATGTGGGTTCAGTCCCTGGCCTCGCTCAGTGGGTCAAGGATCTGGCATTGCCGGGGACTGCAGTGCAGGTCACAGACACGGCTCCGATGCCACGTTGCTACAGCTGTGATGTATGCCAGCAGCTACAGCTCGGATTCTACTCCTGCCTTGCAACTTCCATATGCTGCAGTAACGGCCCTAAAAAAGTGAAGAAAAAAAAAAAAAGAAAAAGAAAAAAGAAAAGGCATACTTCTCACCGATGCCAAATCTTTTAAATTACTCAATGATGGAGTTCCCGTCGTGGCGCAGTGGTTAACGAATCTGACTAGGAACCATGAGGTTGCGGGTTCGGTCCCTGCCCTTGCTCAGTGGGTGAATGATCCGGCGTTGCCGTGAGCTGTGGTGTAGGTTGCAGACGCAGCTCGGATCCCATGTTGCTGTGGCTCTGGCGTAGTCCGGCGCCTACAGCTCCGATTGGACCCCTAGCCTGGGAACCTCCATATGCCTCAGGAGCGGCCCAAGAAATAGCAAAAAGACCAAAAAAAAAAATTAAATTACTCAATTAATTTTATTCCATTTATAGCTGTAAACGACGGCATAGCAAATCTTATTATGGTAGACTGCTGCCAGAGCTTTGGAGGCCATGCCTCCCTCAGAAAAAGGGCAAGCTGGGGTTGGTGTGGGGAGATCAATTCAAAATACTCATGTCTGTGAGGTCTTTTTTTTTTTCTGTCTTTTGTTCTTTTAGGGACATGCCCGAGGCATATGGAGGTTCCAGGATAGGGGTCTAATCGGAGCTGTAGCCACCGGCCTACACCAGAGCCACAGCAACTCGGGATCCGAGCCGCGTCTGCAACCTACACCACAGCTCACGGCAACGCCGGATCCTTAACCCACGGAGCAAGGGCAGGGATCGAACCTGCCACCTCAAGGTTCCTAGTCGGATTCACTTCTGCTGCGCCACGGCGGGAACTCCTGTGAGGACTTCTTTAATCAAAGAACCATAAACGCAGCAGGGCTTCCTATTTTCCCGTCTCTCGTGTTAGCGGTGGGATAGTTTATAGAGTGGTCAGTGGAGAAAACACAATGCCTTCAATGGCCTCTCTGGGTCTCTGATGATTTACAGGGATGCATCACTTCTGAGGGACAACACCAAAGTACTGAAGGCACAGGAGGCTTACTTCATCCCGGCAATAAAACGGCAAGGGCTTGATGTCACCTCTACTCATCCACCTACCATCTATCTGTCCGTCTGTCCATCCAGTAATTAAAATACTCAAGATCTGTAAATACCCGGAGTTCCCTGGTGACCTGATGGTTACGGATTGGCATTGTCACTGCTAGTCGTGGGTTTGATCCTGGTCTGGGGACTTTCGAATGCTGAAAGCTGTCTTTCGGCCACACCTGTGGCATGTGGAAGTTCCTGGGCCAGGGAACAAACCTGAGCCACGGCAGTGATCTGAGGCGCTGCAGTGACAATGCAGGATCCTTAACTTGCTGCGCCACAAGGGAACTCCTGACCACAGATTCTGTAAGTCAGTAAGTTTTATATACTTATTTCAACTTTAATTACACTCTTCACATATAATCTGTGTGAACACCTAGTATAGTCAAGAATCCTTTGTAGGAGTTCCCTTTGTGGCTCAGCAGTTAACGAACCCAACTAGGATCCATTAGGATGCAGGTTTGATCCCTGGCCTCGCTCAGTGGGTTAAGGATCCGGTGCTGCCATGAGCTGTGGTGTGGGTCGCAGATGAGACTCGGATTCTGTGTTGCTGTGGCTGTGGCGTAAGCAAGCAGCTGTTGCTCCGATTAGACCCCCCAGCCTGGGAACTTCCATGTGCCATGGGTGCGGCCCTGAAAAGAAAAAAAAAATCCTTTGTAATACAAATATACCCTCTATCTCTGGCATAAGTTAGATTTTTATGTAATAAACTTAAATAGACAAACCTGTATTTGGTAACATAGTATTTTATTTTAAGTACAATCCGGTGTATGACCCTACAAATGATTAGGACACTAACATGGACTACAGAGGGAGAAGGCATCTAGGCTGAAAATCACAGAATAAATTAAGGTGCAGGAAAGTAAATTGCCCCCACATAGCCTTCAGGAAATTCTTAAACCATATTCAAAATGTTAAAGACATGAGTTATGTGACTATCCATAAATATTTCTTAATCTTTTAAAAGGGATCCTTTAAGAAACTTCAAAATAAATGAATGAAATCTAATAATTTAAAACTCAAGTGCTGTTATTTCTACAAGATCTTGGACTATATGTTCATTTGTTCATTGGAAGAAAAATCACATTTTCATTTCTTATATTTTATTTATATTAGAGAGAGCACTTCAATATTAATTCAAGTATCTATCCATTAAATGCAAAAATGTTAATGCAATATTAAAAATGAAATTTAAATGAAAGCAAGGGGATATCACATTAAGGTTCCCATGGTAACGCTCACTACACTTTCCAGCTTCTGAATTGTAATACGGTCATTTATTACAGGCTCACATAAAACATAATTTTGCAAATATTTAAAGATGTATAGGTTAATTCATGTCAATTTAAGACTTCATATGCAATGTAACATAATACATCAGGCTAAGATTACTCTAAATATTAACCTCCATATTCTTAATTTAGACATACTATATAAAACAGATACAAACTTCCTAAATTTTGAATAGTCTGTTATTGAATAATCTATGTTTCGAATAGCACTCAAAGGAATCATAGCATTTGCAGCTACCATCATGGCTGAAACCTCAACTTTTTTTTTTTTTTTTTTTGGCTGCACCCATGACGCATGGAAGTTCCCAGACCAGGGATCGGATCCCAGCCACAGCTGCGAGCTCTGCCAGAGCTGCAGCAATGCTGGGTCCTTAAACCACCAGTGCTGTGTCGGGGATCAAACCTGCATCTCAGCAGCAATCCAAGCCACTGCAGACACCACTGGATCCTTAACCCACTGAGCTATCTGGGAACTCCCAAATCTAAACTTTATGTTATGTAAATACGGATACAGGTAGAGTTAAGTACCTCTCTTCTTGGTTAGCTAGAGTTTGAGATTACAGATTATGCATCTTGCCAGAAGAGGCAAAATGCAAATGCATTAGTTCACACAAGTTAGAAGTCCAGGGACTGAATTATGTCAGAAATCAAATGATACCATCAACACCCCGCCTTTACCGTTGGCTCTACAACCCTCCGCAGTACACAGTGAGGGACTGAGAACTCGGAAAAGGGAACATCTGTGAACCAAGCAGTACCTCTTCATTAATCTAAGTGGAAGAACTTGACTACAACAAAGCTATATGTACAAGGATTCAGAAAAGATGTCAGTACTAAATGTTCATCAATAGGGGTAGAGCACACCGAGCTTGGATAATGATTAGATCAATGTATTGATGCAGAAAGGTGTCCGCAGCACGCTGCCAAGCACACAAAGTATAAAACAGTATGTACAGTAAGGAGAAAAAAGAACAAAGCAAAACAAAAAGCCAAACACTAGCTCACAATGTGGATACGTGTGTGGAGGGAAGTCTAGAGTGATACATTCCAAATACTAACGCTAGAAATCTCTGGATGGTGGGGTTATGGCTGCTGTATTTCTCGATTTTTTTCTGAATTTCTTCAAATGAATATATTCAAATAGATTCAGAATAGAATTAGAAAAAAGTGTAAGATGTAAGAAGGGGAGTTCGAATCGTGGCGCAGTGGTTAACGAATCCGACTAGGAACCATGAGGTTGCGGGTTCGGTCCCTGGCCTTGCTCAGTGGGTTAAGGATCCGGCGTTGCCGTGAGCTGTGGCGTAGGTCGCAGACGCGGCTCGGATCCCGAGTTGCTGTGGCTCTGGCGTAGGCCGGTGGCTACGGCTCCGATTAGACCCCTAGCCTGGGAATCTCCTCCATATGCCGTGGAAGCGGCCCTAGAAAAGGCAAAAAGACAAAAAAAAAAGATGTAAGAAGGTACATACTCTGTGTTATAGGGGTGAAGATAATGATATGCTCCACCACTGAGTAAGAGTATAAATTGGAACCTCCCCCCCCAAGACATGTGAAAACATGGGAAAGTTGCAGCAAATTTATTTCTATATTCTATTTTTAAAAATATTCAGGCAATTGGAAACCACATATTCAAGAATGATGAAATTATTATATACCTGTAAGAGGGAATACTAAACATCATATCATAGAATGTTTCTAGGTGGAAATACTATTGATAAAATGTCAGATCAGGATGCCTTCAGCTGTAACCGAAAACCCTGACTCAGCTTAAACTATAAACTCTCTGGGCAGTGACAGCAGTCGAGCCTGTTTCCCCTAATTCCTCCTGAAAGCAAACGACAATGACAGAAAAGGGGAAAAGGTAAAAACCCATCAAGACAAAGAGAGGAGGAGGAAGACGTAAAAGCCCATAAAGAGACAGAGGGCAACACAAGTTTGGAAGCTGGAAAGCTGCCCGATGGGGGCAGGTCTGCGTACCCAGGAAAAGAGATGGTGAGGAGCCCTAAGCAGGCAGCTCAGAAACAGGCTGGTGTTACCCACGAGGACTCAGTCCACACTCGAGAAATGACCACGTTTGGAAAGCGGGAGTGCAGTGGAAGAATTTGCAGGCGACATGAGAACTCAAAACCGACTTGTAGATTTGAAGGCTAGTGTTCCCCCAACATCCAATCATTAAACTTCCACAAAATGTGGAGGCCAGTACATACTACTTACTATAACCTATGACAGTGAGTTTCTGAGGCACATTAAAAAAGAACCTGAATGAGCTGATCAGAAGGCTTACATCTCATTCTGAAGTCCCTCTCTTATTCTAATTTTAGTGCAAGAATATTTAGTTGTTTGTCTTTGAACCTTATTTTTTAATTAATTTAGCTTTAAAGGACTATTTATAGCCCATTGTTTCTTCTTTATTTACTTTTTTTGGGCCATGTCTGTGGCATGTGGAAGTCCTCAGACCAGGGATCCAACCCACACCACAACAGGGACAAGGCTGGATCCTTTAACCCGCCATGCCAAAAGAACTCCTATTTTTAAACTATTTAATTTTTGGCCACACCCACAGCATGCAGAAGTTCTTGGGGCAGGGATCAAACTTGTGCAACAGCAGTAACCAGAGCCACAGCAGTGACAATGGCAGGTCCTTAACCCACGGTGCCACCAGGGAACTCCCTGAACCTTATTTTTATATGTATTTTGCTTTTTAAGGCTGCACCCACAGCATATGGAGGTTCCCAGGCTAGGGGTCGAATTGGAGCTATAGCTGCCAGCCTACGCCACAGCCACAACAACAGCGGATCCTCAACCCACTGAGTGAGGCCAGGGATTGAACCCACAACCTCATGGTTCCTAGGGGGATTTGCTTCTGTTGCACCATGACGGGAACCCCCCTGGACCTTATTTTTAAAAGAATCTCCACATAAAAAGTGGGAGTGTTCATAGCAACATCATTTAGAATAGCCCCAAACAGGAAACAATGCAAATGTCCATCAAGTGATAAATGGATTTTTAAAAAAGCGGTACGTATGTCTGTAATAGAATATTATATGGCAATAAAAAGTAATGAAGTCTTACTGACACTTGCTGCAACATGGAAGAATCCTGAAATCATTATCCTAAGTTAACAGAAGCCTCACAAAAGGCCACATACGGTACAATTCCATTTATAGGAAATATCCAGAACAGGCAAATCTAGAGAGTCAGAAAGTAGATGAGTGGTTGCCAGGGAGAATGACTGAGAGTAGGTACAGAGTTTCTTTTGGGAGTGATGAAAATTTCTAAAATTAACTAGTTGCACAACCCTAAATAAACTAAAACCCACCAGAGTGTACTTTAAATGGGTGAATTTTACAGTATGTGAATTCTACCTTAATAAAGCTAATAAAAAAGGTATTATACTGAATGTATTCCTAGGCAATATCGTTTCAGAACATTCAACATTACTGTTTCTAAGACTTAGCTGATGTTTCTGCATCTTGCAGTAGTGCATCCACTTTTAATGCTGTTGAGGGCTTCAGAGGATGAACCTGCTACCATTTGTTTATTAATCCACAGTGAATACATGTTTCTGACTTTCCTGTCTTTAAAGGGTACGATGCTATTATAAACATATTTATACATCTCTCCTCCTGCTGCATATGAGCAGGCATTTCTCAAGGACAGATACCAGACTAAAGGGACATGTGTGTTTAATTTTAGAAATAATACCAAGTTAGTTTCCCAAGTGCTGCTCCACACGGCTGGCAGCCCCACCAGCACCAAACTGGACTTTCTCTTTGCTGCCCACATTCTTCAGTGCTTGATTTGTCGGCCTCCACGTTTCTGTCATCCAGGTGTGTATGAAATGATGCCTTCGTAAGATCTTAACCTGTTTTCCAGTTACCAATGAGACTGAACCTCACTTCATGTTTTTTGACCACTCCTATTTCTCCTTCTGTGAAATGCCTCCAAACAGGTTTTGCCCATTTTTCTATGCATTAGTTCTTCCTTATTGATGGGCGTGTACACCATTTCACACAGAACTGTATGAGTTAGAAAAATTAATGAACAGAAAAATTCATGTGTATAAATTTAATGTTTTGGATATTAAACATGTTGTTCACAAGGGTTACAAATACACTTTGTAGCTTTTTTTCTTTTTTTTTTTTGCTTTTTAGGGCCATACCCGTGGCATCTGGAAATTCCCAGGCTAGGGGTTGAATCTGAGCTGTAGCTGCCAGCCTACACCACAGCCACAGCCACACCAGATCCAAGCTGCATCTGCGACCTACACCACGGCTCACGGCAATGCAGGATCCTTAACCCACTGAGAATGACCAGGGGTTGAACCCACAACCTCATTGATATTAGTTGGGTTCCTTAATGCTGAGCCACAATGGGAATAACTCTCAATTCCTCTAATCCTCTTATGCATCTGTAAACATTATATTATCCTGATGAATTGAAAGTTCTATCAATTTTACTTATCATTATGTTCGTAAAGATACCTTCTGGCCTCCTTACCTTAGTATCTTTTGTCTGATATTCCTACATGTATACCAGCCTTCTCTTAATTTGCATTTATTTATTTATTTATTTGCCTTTTTCTAGGGCCGCTCCCACAGCGTATGGAGGTTCCCAGGCTAAGGGTCCAATCGGAGCTGTAGCTGCTGGCCTACGCCACAGCCACAGCCACGCCAGATCCTCAACCCACTGAGCAAGGCCAGGGATCGAACCCGAAACCTCATGGTTCCTAGTCAGATTCGTTAACCCCTGAGCCATGACGAGAACTCCTTAATTTGCATTTAAAGGAGGATCTTTTCCTATTCTTTTTACATGAAAAAATATTTCTTTCTTTTCTTGGGTGATGGAGAAATCATCCTAAGATGCAATCTCCTCATCAGCGTCTACCACCGACACTTTCCCTTCTCCCGGACAACGTAAGGACCTGAGAGCCTCGCTCCAGTGATCCCCACTCCTGACCCATCACTCTTCCCACGGCAACGAAACTATGGATGTGTGTGTGTGTGTGTGTCTAGGGGCATTTTTTCCCTCCCGTTTCTCACCCAGAGAGACTTGTCTCTTCGTGTGTCATATTACCTTAGACTGTATCTTGGACATTGTGTTTAAGAAATAAATTTAGAAATGACTTTAGGTCCATGAATGAAACTGTCATTCTCTAGAGAGACTTTTTACTGTGGCAGGGACACACTCTGCTAGTATTGCAAGTCCCCTTGAACGACTGTGTGTAGGGAGAGTTTAAGTTACTGATTCATCTTGAAATGACTGAACTAAAACTTTTTTAGTTTTTCTTTTTGAGACTTTTGGTAAGATGTCTGATCTGTTGCCTCATTTTCAAATTTATTGATAAAAACTGTTAATACCCTAAACTGTCCGCTCTATCTGTAGTTATGCCTTCTTGTTTGTTCCTAAAACTTTCTGAGCTTTCTTGGTCATTTGACTTTATTGTTCCTACTGGGTTTTCTATTTCATCAATTTCGATGCAGTTTTTCTCCAGTGTCCTGAGCTTATTATTTTTCTCACATGTTGAATGTTCATACTTCCTTTTTCATTTTTGGCCTCCCTGTGGCATAGAGTTGCCCAGGTATGGATCAGATCTGAGCCAAAGCTGCGGCAACGCTGGATCCTTTAATCCACTGCGCCAGGCAGGGGATTGAGCCTGCGTCCTGGCACTGCAGAGGCACTGAGGATCCACTGCACCACAGTGGGAACTCCAGTATTTTCTAACTGTGAATATCTTTTATTTGACTTATTATTTGGCTGCATCCACAGCATACAGAAGATCCTGAGCCAGGGATCAAAACCAAGCCACAGCTGCAACCTACACCACAGGTGTGGCAATGCCAGATCCTTAACCCACTGTGCCAGACCCCAGATTGAACTCCCACTGCCACAGAGATAATGCCGGATCCTTAACTGAGGCACCACAGTGGGAACTCCCAACTTAATAGACACTTCAACACCTTTCTCTAAATTGGGAAACTTTCTAGTTATCATTTTTGTTGTCGACTTCTGCATTTTTCATTACGATGAAGAAAAATAGTCTCCATGATACCAATTATTTGAAATTTGATGTTTTCCCATACACAGCAGGTGATCAGTTTCCATAAATTTTTTCTTTTGGGTTCCAAATATGCGCTCTTATTTTGTATGCAGGGTTCTACAAATTTTCATTAGATTAAGTCTGATCTTGTGTTTAGATTCTCTATTTTAACTTAAAAAAAAAAAAAAAAAGCCCAACAGACTGCTTGGTCTCTCAGCTATCTTAAAATATCCATATTGGTGACTGTCAATTTCTCCTGGTTCTCTGAACTTTTGCTTTGTATTTTAGAAGTTACCTTACAGAGGACATAGAGACTTCATCCTCTACCGTTATCTAGTGACCTTTGTTAAAACAGAAACTGTTACCGGAGTTGAAGTCTACGCATACAGCTACAGGCGCTTCCTTCGATATTTCTCTGGTCTTTTTCATCTTTAGGCTCTCAACATTTTTGTATCTTTGTTTTAGATGCATTTCCTTAAAAAGTACATAGCAGATTGTCTAATGACCCAAGATGTTTTGCAACACATTTATAACTGGATTTGTCTCTACCACAGTGCTCTTCTGCCCTATCCACTTTTTCTGGTATATTTGCTCATTTTTTGTTTTCATTTCCTTTTTGCCTCATCATATACTACTGGAACATACATTGTTTCCTTTAGAGGCAACTCTTCAAATTATCAAGTTCCCACTTTAGTCTAAAGATGGTCCCTATCCTTGTTCTCCTGAGAATACAAGCTATTAGATTGATATAATTTCAATTATCTACCTTCTACGCAGGCTTACAGGCAATTGAACACCTAGAATTTTTAATTTTTTGCTTTTTTTGGGAGGGGGGCACACCCAAGGTATATGGAGGTTGCCAAGCTGGGGGTCTGATCAGAGCTACAGCTGCTGGCCTGTATCACAGCCAGAGCAACTCAGGATCAGGGCCATGTCGGTGAGCTACACCACAGCGCACGGCAACACTGGATCCTTAACCCACTGAGCGAGGCCAAGGATCAAACCGGAAACCTCACGGTTCCTAGTGGGATTCATTTCTGCTGTGCCATGACGGGAACTCCTAGAATTTTTACTTTATATGGTGTTTTTCCTTCTAGAATTAGACACTTACACTACCAATATTTCCTAGATTTACTTAAGTGCTTACTATCTTCTCTACTACTCATACATTTCAGACTTTGAGGTAATATTCCTCGAGTATAAGTTCACATTTATTTTTTATTAGGATTGCACCCATGGCATATAGAAATTCCCAGGCTAGGGGCTGAATTGGAACTGCAGCTGCCAGCCTACACCGCAGCCACAGCCAAACTGCGTCTGCTACCTACACCACAGCTCACAACAACGCTGGATTCTTGACCTACTAAGCAGGGCCAGGGATCAAACCCACATCCTGATGAATGTTAGTCAGGTTCCTTACCACTGAGCCACAACGGAAAGCCTAAAGTAGATACAAAGTTTCTTTAGGGAGGCAATTTTTGTGATACCTTCTCAGTTTCTGTTGATCTGAAAATAATTATTTCACTTCATTCTTAGATAATCCATACAGAAAAGTAGTCTGCAAAAAAATGTGGAATGTTGTTAACAACCCAGCAGGTGAGCGCTGAATGCTGAAACTGTGTATACACAAGCGCCACTCCAATTTTGTACAGCATCTATCAGATGAATGTCTGAAGTATCCCTCTCTCTTTTTTTGGCGGGGGGGGGGGGGGGGGGGAGTCACGCCCATGGCATGTGGAAGTTCCGGGGCCAGGGATCTAAGCTGCACCACAGCAGCAACATAGGCCATAGCAATGACAACACTGGATCCTTAACACACTGTGCCACCAGGGAGCTTCTGAAATATCTTTCATGCACATGTGTGAAAAACTAAATTCTCACAATGATCTTGAGAAGTTCACCTGGAAAAAATACGTTTTTACAACCTCCACCCCCACCTCTTTCACAGATAAATGGCATAAATACCCTGAGATCTATAATCACCCTCTCCTGTTCTTCTGGTTCCATCCAGCACCCCGTTATCTGACACTTGTGACTTGGAATGTGCAGCTTCTCTCTTTAGGAGTGATTCTTTTTGGAAGTATTAAATTTTCTACAATGTTCAAGAAATCCCACTGGTGTAACTTCTAGTTTAAAAGAATGTTTTATTAACCAGGATTCTTAATTCCTTCCAACATGTCAGATAACAAATCTTTTAAAGATAACTAAGCCTTTGGTCTGACACACTAATATATAATTGATAATTTAAGTTAATATAAAAGTTCATTATTTTTTAATCATGTTCCCGAAGAATAAGTTATAAATCTGTGAGTAACAGTCCATTAAATTAGCACTTCATTTCTACAGAGAAAAAATGGAAACTTCTATCACGTTCAAGGCCAGAATTCTGCTAAGAGTTGCTAAGTTTTTCATAAACACATGTAATACACACCCAGAACTTGATAAGGAAGGTAATAATTTTTGTATTTTCATAGTTGAGAATTGTTCTCAAGTTCAGCAAGAGATTGTCCGTCTTTTTTTTTTTTTTTTCTTTTTATGGCCGAACCCACAGCATATGGAACTTCTCGGGTTAGGGTTCGAATTGGAGCTATAGCTGCAGGCCTACACCACAGCCGCACTGGATCTGAGCCACATCTGTAACTTACACCACAGCTTGTGGCAACGTCAGATCCTTAACCCACTGAGTGAGGCCAAGGATCCAACCCGGGTCCTCAGAGACACCATGTTGGGTTCTTAGCCTGCTAAGCCACAGTGGGAACTCTGAGACTGTCGACTTAATGACCCACATACTCTTATCAGGGAGAGAGATAAGTATTTTCCAACATACGATTATTTATAAAGGACTTATGTGAAACATGTAAAATACACAAAAACATAAACTGAAAAAGGATGAACTATGGATTAATAATTAAGCATTTTAAGGTATATTAATAGCGAGACGACATTTACTGAGGGGATATGAGTAAGTGGGTGTGAACGACAGTAACCTGACTGCCAACCAGAACACCAGGATGTGGCTCAAGGGCAAACACTGGGACCAGAGGGGCGGTCAGGCTGAGGACTTTTTACTGTTTGCCAATGGTCTGGTTTCCCTCTGACCCACCATGAAAGTAGCTCCTAGATCGGGATTTGTTCATTGGAGAGACAAGCCCAGGCGGCCCCACGTGGGGAAGCGAGAGGGAAGGACGAAGACAGCGTGCAGTGTGTTAATGAAGCAATTACTGCTATAAACCCCTGGGAATCAGGTCCCACAGGGAGCGCCCGCCCTGGGGAAGGGCGAGCACTGATCCACAAATCCCGACCCTTGCTGGTTAAGGACGGCCCCGAGTGGCGCCCACCCCGCCCTGCAGGTTCTGGCATCCAGAAGACACCTTCAGAGCTCTTTGGGTTTGGGGAACTGCAGCTAAGCTAGAGGCCAGGTACAGACAGTACGCCTGCCACACCTGCATTACAAAGACGATCCTTACACTCTTACAAAGAATCTGTGAGATGCCAACGCACAGTTTTAACTAAGTAGGTTACATGTGAATAAATATACCTGTAACAATACCACTGTCAATCTTTTCCACTTTCCCCAGAGAAAAGCTCAGATGTGTATGTGACACAAGGCAATCTGATCTAGAGGTTGAACGAATGCCAGGGTCAGTCTGAATATCAAATGTAGATATAATGTGATCTTTTATTAGATTAAAACATAAAAACTGAAGCTCTGAACTCTTCTTCCTCCTTCACAATGCGTTACCTTGCATGTTCCTTGAGATGGAGGCTCGCCTTTCTGGCCATTGCTGGACCAAAGCACATGGAGCTTTGTCCAGCTCTCAGCTGGAAGCAGTTCATCCCAAGGCACCTCTGCACTGTTCTAAATGGGTAAGAAAACACTAGTGATACTCGGCTCTAATACAGTTGTTTTTTTTTTGTTGTTTTGTTTTGTCTTTTGTCATTTCTTGGGCCGCTCCCGCGGCATATGGAGGTTCCCAGGCTAGGGGTCGAATCGGAGCTGTAACCACCGGCCTACGCCAGAGCCACAGCAACGCGGGATCTGAGCCGCCCCTGCGACCTACACCACAGCTCACGGCAACACCGGATCCTTAACCCACTGAGCAAGGCCAGGGATCGAACCCGCAACCTAATGGTTCCTAGTCAGATTCGCTAACCACTGAGCCACGACGGGAACTCCTAATACAGTTTTAGCATTTGTCTATCACTTAACAAGAGGGAGATGACAACTTCAAACTTTACAGAATTCCTTGAATGGGTATTTATTTCCCTGTGTTCTAAAAATTAAACAGAAACGCAACCACAATGCGGCTCCATCTCGGAATTCAGTGTAACACACATCAAAATGCTCTGACTTTCCATGGTCTCTGGTGTGAAAGGCAGATGGGGTAGGCTCCTTGCTTTCATCCCTTTTACAGAAATAACAGCTCTACAGAAACATTTTCCAAATTCACAACTTCTTAAGGGAGTTACAAATGAAAAATCAGAAATGCATTGCAACTTTCCTAAACAAGTACTTAACTAAACTCCAGAAATGTGACACAAAGTTATAAAACTCCATTTTATTTGGACTGAAAATGTGCATCTTAGTTTTTTTTTGTCTTTTTTTTTGTTTTTGTTGTAGTTGTTGTTGTTGTTGCTATTTCTTGGGCCGCTCCCGCGGCATATGGAGGTTCCCGGGCTAGGGGTCGAATCAGAGCTGTAGCCACCGGCCTACGCCAGAGCCACAGCAACTCGGGATCCGAGCCGCGTCTGCGACCTACACCACAGCTCACGGCCACGCCAGATCGTTCACCCACTGAGCAAGGGCAGGGACCGAACCCGCAACCTCATGGTTCCTGGTGGGATTCATTAACCACTGCGCCACGACGGGAACTCCTGCATCTTAGTTTTAAAACAACTTAATATACGATTGTTGTCATCACTTTGAATAATCCTCAACGACCTAGGAACAGAATAGTGCGAGGTCTTGCTGTTTTAGTTTAAGAAATCCAGTCTGTGTAGACATATCATATTAAATTCCCTTAGAACTGAAAACCTTAGAATCAAATCATTTTAGCCTATTAAAGACTTTTTTAAACCTGCATATTATCCTACAACAGACAATTTCATGATACACATCAACAAAACTCAACACCACTTTCTCCAATAATGAAGAAGAGTTTTTTTAAACTGTTACTTTTTAAGTGACGTGAAACTAAAGAAAATCGGCTGCTGGTATCAGGATCCTCGTGTTTGGAGAAGAATACCCTGTGCTTTACCACCTGCTGCCAGGCTCGACAGAGGTAGGGCCTATAGTCTATGTCCCCATCACCGGGGCGACGAAAGGCACAAGAAGGCCCTTCTGCTGCGTTGGAGGTTTTCTGCATTATACTCTGCGTTGTTGCAAAAAGCACCAATCGATACTCACTGACGAGCTTCTCCAAGAGTTGAGAACATTTCTTCAAAGTCGACTCCTGTAAGTTAACACTTTCCCCTCCATTGACACGGTCTATCCAATAAAAAGCTGACAGGCTGTCCACAATCAAAACGCAGACAGAGGGATGACTACAAAACAGAGTTTCTAGAGAGTACAGCGTGAGCAGCAACTGGGTGCTACTACTGCAGTACACCAAAAACAGTCTTCCAAGGCAGTATTTCATTATTTCTTCAGAACTTTGGGACAGTCTATGCTCAAGAACTGTAACAAGCCGAAGCATGTCAAAGTGGTAATCCGTATCGATAAATAAGACTTCTACTTCCAGTCCGCCTTCTGCTTTTGGAAGTATACATCGTGCTGTTAAATGATAAAGCATTTCTGTTTTTCCTGTTCCTTCTGGACCATGAAATTCAAGAATGTCACCTGTGTAAAATGTAAAAATGTCAGTCAAAAGGCAGCAGCATAGTAATGGGAGGCTACAAAATGAAAATGCCTGCAAAAATGTTTAAAAAGACACTTACTGAAAATTTTTTCTTCTGAAGGAAAATCTAAATCCATTTGCCAAAATGGAGTCACATAAGCAAATACAAATAAGGAAATTAAATCATTCGATTTCACCTCTGAGAAAGGCACTGGCCATTACTTGGTGCCAAGACGATGTGAAAGACGAAATGGCAGGGTGTTGAAATGAGCCTGGGGGGTCTCCTGGGCACACTCCCACACATCCTCCCACCAACTCGGGGATGCCTCAGTGTGAGCAAGAAAGCGCCACGGCCCTAGGTCTTTTAAAAAGCTCTGGCCACTGGTGCACACCATTTCTAGCAGCTGATTATCCAATATCCATTTTCTCCTTTTTCCTTACATACAAAACCCCATCTGGTGGAAAAGGCGACGTACCCGGCTCCAAACCTGCCCAGTCTTCGCTGCCAAGAGAGGTCAGCGGGCATCACAAGAGCCAAGGAGACCCGGGCGGATGTCTGAGGGGGCCTGGGGGGCTCTGAGTTTCCTGCCCCGACACAGGTGCCACTTCTGCTCTGCCACTCCCTTCTCTGGAGATGAAACAGCCAGGACGACAGGTACACACAGAAGAGGACAGGCCCTACAGAGGGTGCAGCAGGAACCAGGGGGCCGGGACTGGGAGGACAGTGGGCACCCCCGCGCTTCTGTTACACACGGTTGTCAGAGCCCCCACCTGGCGGCTCTCCACAGTGCTGGCCTTAGGGGTGGACCAGTTCTTGACTGCGCAGTTTCATACACTCAGGGCAGTAAGAGCCCACAGCTCTCAGGCTCTAAACGCCAATGGCACCTCGCGGGGGAAGGCCCCTCCACGCATTTCCCAACTGCCTTCAGTTCCTCCCTGCCGTGGGAGTATCTCTTGTTGAAATGACATCTGCATTGTGACTTATTTTCCTAGCATCACAAACCAGAGGCCACCACTCTCAACTCTGAAGACTTCACATCTCTTTCTATGTAGGTGCCAGTAATTCGGTCACTGACGATGGCGCACATTACATAAAGGCACCTGGAGAAATCCACCTCCAGAGCTTTTCAAAATCCACTCTACACAGCAGCCTGCCTGGTCTTGTTCGTTTGCCATTTAATTTATGGCTCAACTACATAACTGGAAACACTGTGTTAAAATGCATATTCTTAGGCCCCAAACAAATTACAAAGTCTGAGAATCCAGTAACTTTATTTCCTGGTATTACTAACAAACCACTGTATGTTGGAACATTCACAAATAACATATAAGAAATCTAGCAATTTGCTACCATACCGTATTTACAGTCGTATAAAACCTCAGCCAACTTCCACTACGATCATACATTCATTTTGCAATTCAAAATTTTGATTAAAAAGATTCTCCCACACCCCCCTCTCCAAGATTCCAGCCTCGAGAAATAAAGCTGTTTTCACGTTAGCAACTGTCATGGTTGCTCGTGTTAACAGGGAACACAGTGACTAAAGCTGTGTTCAGCCCGGGTGTTCAGCTCACTCTCATCTACTCTACACCTGAGGGGCCAAGCGGAAACCCCCCCCACCCCAAGTAAAAGCCTTTGACTGCTCTACGTTATAGAAAGAGAACCAACCACGTGCACTAGACGAAGGAACATCCCCCTGGACCAAGACGGCTGTTCTCGAAGGACGGCTGAAAGCACAGCCCAGCAAGCGTTATCTGGAAGTGGTGCAGAGGCCACGCTGGGCTGCGGGGAAGCACACAGGGAGACCACCAGCAGACCCCTTGCCACGCTCTCTCCTTCCCCTGAGTCGGCAGCAGAGGCTGCTGAGCAGCGGTCAACCTTTCGACAGGGCTTGACACGCGAAAAGGGAAGACGTCACACCACACTGGAGTCTCGCACCACCCGCGGCGGGAGAAGCAAACCTGACCATGTTCCATCCTCACACTCAACACGCTACGGCACTTTGGCGATTCACTTGAAGAGGCTCCCTGTTCACTGCTTCTGTCCCCAGCACAAGCACAAATCAGAATGCTTTCTTCTTAAGAACTTTATTAAAGAAGCCTGAAGAATGAAAGTGGGAGTTCCCGCTGTGGCTCAGTGGTAACAATCCTGACTAGTATCTATGGGGACATGGGTTCGATCCCTGGCCCCGCCCAGTGGGTTAAGAGTCCAACGTTGCTGTGAGCTGTGGAGTAGGTCACAGACTCGGCTTAGACCTGGCTCTGCTGTGGCTGTGGTGTAGGTCAGTAGCTGTAGCTCTGATTCAACCCCCAGCCTGGAACCTCCATATGCCATGAGTGCGACCCTAAAAAGACCAAAAAAAAATAAAAAAAAAAGAGAGAGAGAGAGAGAATGAAAGTGGAAGTTCCTATTTGGTGAAGATGTTTAATCTTAACGCCCAGAAGTCCACTTTGGCACACGGCCTTGTGAAAGGGAGCAGGTGCGCAGGGAGCCACGGGTGGGAGTGCAGCGCTGCTCAGCAGCCAGCAGGTGTGAAGGAGGCCGGGGAGCAAGGCCTGGGACGAGGGACCAACAGAGGAGAGAACAGGAACCATCTGTTCATGCTGGCGTGGCCCCTACGGCTGCCCCTGGGCCCAGACGTGCTGACACGTCACTTCCATCGAGTCTTCGGCCCCGACTCAGGAGGCAAGAGCAAACCCAAGGTGGGACTTAAACGTTCCCAGAGACTGGCTGGAAGTACTGTTATAAAGCAAACACACAGCAAAGCAGAGACTTTCATTTCACATAATCACGTAACTGTCCTAACGAGAACTGAGCTTTCGAAACGGGAGTGAGGACGATCTCTGGGCATCACAGGTAAACACATCCCGCAGCCACCAGGATGCAAGGCTCACGACAGCACGGAGAGGCTGGGTATAGTGGTCCAGGAGGAAGCTGCATAGACACAGAACAGAAAACTCTTTGGGGGTGGGTGACCCTAAAATTAAGAGAGAAGACTGAAACTCAATTCTTGGGCTGTATCCACAGCTGGAGGAGTCAGCACAAAGACAGACAAAACAGAAATTTAATAGGAAAACTATGTGGAAAAAACTACACAGAGCACAAAAGGCTTCGAGAAAATGAAATATACTAAATAATATTGAATGCAGCAGCAAAGTTCTAAAAGTTAAAAAAAATGGCAGGGGAGAAGTGGGGAATAGGTCACTGAACTGGTCCAGGACAGTAACCTTGCAGTAGTAAACATATGATTTGCAAAAGCACATTTAATATAAATATTATTTTACGAGCCCTGCTTTAAAAACGGAGACACCAGGAGTTCCCTGGTGGCTCGGTGGGTTAAGGACCCAGCACTGTCACTGAAGTGGCTCTGGTTTGATCCCTGGCCCAGGAACTCCCACAGGCTGCGGGAGCGGCCAAAACAAAACCTGATCCTCAGAAGACAGACGGAAAAGGCAGCAAAGGGAGCAGCAGCCGCCTCCACACCCGAGCAGGCGTAGAATCAGACGAGGACGCGGGGAATCCCCGAGGAACCAGAGGAAGGACGCCACACTTCAGGCTCATTCAAAAAGTAAAAAAAATTCAACTGCCTCACGTGGCCAGAGAGTCAAATGAAGATAATTCAATAAGAGAAATGTCACCTATTCTGAAAAAAGAGGAGGGCTCCACACGGAGACAGAACCACAGGATGTTGGTCCGAGCCGAACTGTGCTGTGAATGTTTTCTGGAATTCTCAGAACAGGGAAAAAAATGAAAATAGTTCTGCCAAGTATCTTCCTGGCAAGAGAGGTGGTGCCTAACTGGGGGGAGTAAGGCCTTCGGAGCACCTTCCTACATGGCTTAACAAGCTTCCTAAATATCCTCACGTTAACTAAGAAACAGCTGGTGCAGCATATATATGGAGGCTCAGCACAGATTAAACTGAGGCCAAGTTCAGCTTGGCCAAGGAATTATTAGGTAGATAAAAACACTCTCCTTTTGCAGATTTATAGCAAAGCAGATAAAAAGGTCATTTATAACAACTGGGTAAGTAAAATCTGCAAACCTGGAAGTTACACATGAATATTATCACTAAGGCCTTGAACGAGACCCCCTACGAATATGTTTAATGATGAACTGAAGTCAGTTCATTGATTTTAGAAACATTTGCTGTCTAGTCATAAGATCAAAGGTCACAGCAGACATGACCTTCTAGAGCAGAGACACGGCCCTTCTAACAGCACTGGGTGTCGCTCTCATGTGGTCTTCGAGCTGGCACAGAAAGTCCCACCCTCGGCCGAGGTACTACGACAACTTGCAGTTAAAGAAAAAAACACCCCCCAAAAAACTCCTCTACAGTATGACACTTGACAAATTAAACTAAATCGGAAAATCTGGATGGTTTGGCCTTGATAGTTACTCTCACAACTAGAATGCCGGAGGGTTTGGGTAACAGATTGTCAGAGTGAGTTTACGAATCTGAAGAGCCTTCAAAATAAGGAAAAGAAAGAAAAGCAAAAAATATCTATCATCTTGGTAGCAACCTACTAATTGTATAGCAAGTATGTTGAACTTGCAGATTACAATTGTTACAGTACTGAAGAGGTAATGAGTTTATTTACATGCGGTACTGCAGAACTACTATCCAACAAAGCATTAAAAATATGTTTACAGCAGCATTAGACTCCTGGAACCCCCAAATCTCTTGCTGCTTCAACTTGAGCTTCCCTGTAACAGTTTTTGATAAACTGCTGTTACTCCAGTGAGTACCCATCTAACTCAAGTCACAGCTCTAAGAGGTATCATAGCTTAAAGTAAACATTTTTGTTTGTGACTGAACATAATGGTGTTTTAAAAGTTTCTATAAATGTAATATTGAAGTGCATTAAGTCATGCTTCAACCCGGGTTTTTTTGTGTTTTTTTTTTTTTTTTGCTTTTGGAGGCCGTACCCACAGAATATGGAAGTCCCCTGGTTAGGGGTCAAATCGGAGCTGCAGCTGCCGGCCTACCCCACAGTCACAGCAACGCCAGATCTAAGCTGTGTCTGCGACCTACACCACCGCTCAGGGCAACACCAGATCCTTAACCCACTGAACAAAGCCAGGGATCGAACATGCATCCTCATGGACACCAGTTGGGTTTGTTACTGCTGAGCCACAAAAGGAACTCCTCAACCCAGTTTTACAAGGTTCAACTTCATAATATTCTTTCTGATAAAACAAAAAGACAGTTCAATCCTCTAATACGTTTGATCAAAATTCGTCAGTTAGTGTTAACAGTCCAGATTTTCGTTTTGGCTCACAGATCTGCTCTACAGAAATACTGAAGGGAGTCCTCAGCTGAATGAGAGAACGGTAGGAGAGAGTGACTTCAATCCAAATGAGTAAATAAGCACCCAGGTAAAGATAACCACAAAGGGAAATATAAGAGAGCACAGGTGCTTTACCTCTGTAATTCTTTCTTCATCTGATTTAAGGAAAAAGTGCAGTAAGTACTGTGATTTTAACTAGGTAATAATGTTAAGTGTGTTTAAGGGCATACAAAGTACAAATATGTAAATTACAACAGTGCCGAGGATGGGGGTGGAAGGAGCTACACAGTAGCAAAGCTTATATAAAATATTGAAATTAAGATGATATTTAATCCAAGTTAGACTGTTATAAAATTAAGATTTTAATTTAATCCCCAGGGTAATCATGAGGTAAATAACTCAGGAAAAATAAAGTAAAACTAATGACAAGGAATTAAAACGGTACACTGGAAACATCTCTTTAACACAGAAGACAGTAAGGAGGTATAAACAAGAGAGAGACACACACGAATGCCAAATGGGAGTCATACACCTTTTCTTAACCAACAATAAACGATTAAATAGTCCAAAAAAAGGGCAGAGACTGACAGAATAAAAATCATGATCCAACCACAGGTTGTCTGTAATAGAAACACTTTATATTCAAGCCTCAGGTGGACAGCAGAAGGACAGAAAAAGAAATCCCATGCTAAGAGCACCCCAAAGAGAGCTCAAGGGGCCACTATGATCAGACAAAATACACTTTAGGACAAAAATTGTTCTGAGAGACAAAGAAGGACACCTTGTTTTTACTGCGGTAGAAGAAACGCAGCTGCCAGCCTACACCACAGCCACAGCCACGCCGGATCCGAGCCACATCTGCGCCCTCCAATGGCTCATGGCAGCACCAGATCCTTTAACCCACCACTGAACGAGGCCAGAGATGGAACCTGCCTCCTCAGGGATGCTCGTCGGGTTCTTAACCCGCCGTGCCACAACAGGAACTCCCATCTTACGCATTTTAAGTGTACAGTTCAGGAGCGTTAAGTACATTCACCCTGTTGTGAATCTCCAGAACTTTCCATCTTGCAACCTGAAAATCTGTACCCATCAAACAACTCTCTCTTTCTCTCCTCTTTCAAGAGCCTAGTAACTACCATTCTACTTTGTTTCTATGAATCTGACCATTTCAGATACCTCGTATAATGAGAGAATTTGAAAGAAATACACAGAAAGAATTTTTCTTTTTGGGACCAGCTTATTTCACATAGCATGTCCTCTGAGCTACTGTGAATAGTACTGCTATGAATACAAGTGTGCAAATATTAGCTTAATACTCTCCTCTCAATTCTTTTGGATATATACTCAGAAGGACAACTGGGTGGGTCAGAGAGTAGTTCTATTTTTCATTTTTTGAGGAACCTTCAGACTGTTTTCCATAATGGTTGCACCATCTTACAGTCCCATCACCAAAGAACAATCTGTACCCCACCTCCCCAATACCTGTCATTTTGGTTGTCTGACCGTAGCCATCCTAATGGGTGAGGTGACAAAGAAGGGCATTCTATAAATGATAAATAAGCCAATCCATCAATAAGATATAATAATGATGATAAACGTGTATGTAGCCAAAAATACATGGAACCTGCAAAAACTAACAGAATCAAAGGAAGAAACAGACAAATCACCCTTAGTTGGAGACTTCAATACCCTGCTTTCAATAATGGAAAGAACTAAACAGAAGATCAGCAAGGAAACAGAATACCTGAGTAACACTAAAACCCAACTGGAACTAAGAAACATCAATAAAACTCTTGCCCCGACTATAGCAGAATAACATTCTTCTCAAGTGCACATGGAACATTCTCCAGGATAGACCATACGTGTGGCCATAAAACAAGTCTCGATACATTTAAATAGACTGAAATGACAGAAGTATGTTCTCTGATCAGAAAATACTGAAAACAGGAGTTCCCGTCGTGGCTCAGTGGTTAACAAATCTGACTAGGAACCATGAGATTGCAGGTGTGATCCTGGCCTTACTCAGTGGGTTAAGGATCTGGCATTGCCATGAGCTGTGGTGTAGGTTGCAAATGCAACTTGGATCCAGCACTGCTGTGGCTCTGGTTTAGCCTGGCAGCTGTTGCTCTAATTAGACCCCTAGCCTGGGAAACTCTTTAAGCCACAGGTGTGGCCCTAAAAAGACAAAAGACAAAAAAAAAGGAAAATACTGCAAACAGAATTAGTTACAATAACACCAAAAGCTGTAAATCATCTTGACCTTGGATTAGGAAATGGCTTCTTAGATAAGCTACCAAAAACATGAGCAAGAAAAAACTGTTAAGTGGGGAGTTTCTGCTGTGGTGCAAGGGGATGGGCAGTGTTTCTATAGAGCCAAGACTCAGGTTTGATTCCCAGCCCAGCACAGTGTGTTAAGGATCTAGCGTTGCCACAGCTGTGGCTCAGGTCTCAACTGATTCCTGGCCTGGGAACTCTGTATGCCACCAAGAGGCCAAAAAAAAAGATAAGTTGATGGACTTCATGAAACGTAATAACTTTGTGCTTCAGTGGAGACCAACAAAATAGTGAAAAGACAAAGACAGTGAAAAGAATGGGAGACAACAGTTCTTGTTGTGGCTCAGCGGTAACGAATCTGACTAGTGTCCATGAGGACTTGCGCTCAATCCCTGCTCTCCCTCAGTGGGTTAAAGATCTAGCATTGCCGTGAGCTGTGGTGAAGGTTGCAGACGTGGCTCAGATCCCACATTGCTGTGGCTGTGGTGCAGGCCAGCAGCTGTAGCTCCAATTCGACCGCTAGCCTGAGAACTTCCCATGCCTCGGGTGCAACCCTAAGAAAACCAAAAAAAAGAATGGGAGAAAATATCTGTATATGTATTTGTAAGATATCTGCATATGTATTTGATAAGGACTTGTATCTGGAGTATCTTACAACTCAACAATTAAAAGACAACCCAATTTTGTAAATTGGCAAGAAATATGAAATTTCTTCAAATTACATACACAAATTGCCTAAAAGCACATGTAAAGATCCTTAACACAATTAGCCATAAGGGAAATGTAAATCAAAAACACACTAAGTATCACTTCAAAATCACTAGAAAGGCTAAAATCAAACAGACACACAGTAACATGTTAGCAGGATGTGGGGAAATTGGAACCATTATACACTTTGCTGATGGTGGCAAGGAAAATCTGGCAATTCTCAAAGCACCTGCTTTGGAAACAGTCTGGCAATCTCACCAGATATTAAACAGAGTTACCATGCAACCTAGCAGTTCCTCTTGCAGGTTTTACCCAAGAAAACTGAACATACATCTCCACAGAAAAACTTGCACACAAAATAATCGTAGCAGCATTATTCATAACAATCAAAAAGTAGAAGCAACCTGGAGTTCCTGTCGTGGTGCAGCTTAAACGAATCCAACTAGGAGCCATGAGGTTGCAGGTTTGATCCCTGGCCTCGCTCAGTGGGTTAAGCGTTGTCGTGAGCTGTAGTGTAGGTTGCAGATGCAGCTCAGATCTGGCATGGCTGTGGCTGTGGTGTAGGCTGGCAGCTGTAGCTCTGATTAGACCCCTAGCGTGGGAACCTTCACATGCCGCAGGTGTGGCCCTAAAAAGCCAAAAAAAAAAAAAAAAGTTGAAGCAACCTAAATGTCCATCAACTGATGAACGGATACAATAGAATATTCTTCAATAAAAAGGAATGCACTACTGATACATGCTGCAACATGATATCTTGAAAAGCAAAGTGAAAGAAGTCAGTCACAAAAGACCACATATTATATGATTCCAAGTATATGAAAGGCCCAGCAAAGGCAAATCTACAGAGGCAGCAACTGGATGAGTGGCTGCCTGTAGCTGGGGGGGGGAGGGGGAGTGACTGCTAATAGGTAAGGGTTTCTTTTGGGGGTAAAGAAAATATTCTAGAATTGACTCTGGTGACAGACGCACAAGTGTGTGAACTGTACACTTAAACGGGTGAATTTTCTCTCTTTAAGGCGGTTCCATTAAAAAAGAACCGCATGACCTTCTTTCTAGGTTTTCCCTCGTGCAGAAGCGCTAACAGAGCGAGTGGGTCCGTATTTCCCTCTTGTTTGGGATACAAGGTTGTTCTGAAGGTTTACTACAGAACAGTCAATTTTTACCAACTTCATCGCATCTGACGTAAATAATGAAGGCTTAAAAGTGTGTTTGTCAGGATCTCTTCCTCAGGTTTTTTTTTAACTTTAAAAAAAAAATTTTTTTTTTGGCCTTTTCTAGGGTTGCACCTGTGGCACCTGGAGGTTCCCAGGCTAGGGGTCCAATCGGAGCTGTAGCCACCAGCCTACACCAGAGCCACAGCAACATGGGATCCGAGCCGCGCCTGCAAACTACACCACAGCTCACAGCAATGCCAGATCCTTAACCTACTGAGCAAGACCAGGGATCGAACCCAAAACCTCATGGTTCCTAGTTGGATTCGTTAACCATGGAGCCACAACGGGAACTCCTCTTTCTCAGTTTTTAATTTCACAGTTTAACCTACATAGGCTCTGGCTACAAGTGTGTGTGAATATATGTGTGTATGAATTCGTGTCAGAGAAAAGCCTGTTTTACAAAACGTAACTTACGACCCTCTTTGGCTTGAGACCATGTTTTATAGAACGTCATTCATGACCCTTTATTCGGCTTGAGATTGTGTGTTTACCATGCACGGGTGAATCTTCATCAGCAAACAGACAGGGTTCTATTTCTCTCAAGGAACTTCTACCTTCCAGTCGGGCAAGGAGCTTGCAAAAGGGAGGAAAAAAAAAAAAAGGAAAACTCATTATCTAAAAATAGAAAATCCTACAAATTGACATTTATACAATTTCCCAAAATCCTTAAGACTTTTCATAATGTGAGGATTTGGAGGCAAATATGAAATAGGAAATAAAATTGAGGAGAAAAAGTGTGTCCAAGTATTCAGACTTACTTACTTACTGTTCCGTTGCACGTAGGGACAGCAGTCTCAGATACACGACCAAACTGCTAATAGTGACGTGTGACGCTGCCTTGCTACAACCCTCCTCTCACTGTACTTACCACACTGGTTACCAGCTTCGAATTGGCCTGCCCGCTACATTGTCAGCTCCTTACCCAGAGGACAGGAGGGGAGGAGAGGCAAAGGTGAGAAAGGCAGGCTCCCCCCCCGAATCCGGGAGGTGAACAGGGCCCAGGCCGGCACACCTGGCGGATGGGACAACATTAGCCAAGGTGCAAAGGCTGTAAATAGCACTGTGGGCAGTAGAGCTCGTGGCACAAACCAAGCAGATGATGACGTCCTCAAAGAACACAAGTCAGATCACAGGAGTGGGTCTTGGATGCCACAGTCAGGAGCTTGCCCTTTGGCTCGTAGCTAGGAGGAGGGGGTTTTAAGAAGCCATCTGGAGTTCCCGTCACGGCTCAGCAGAGGCGAATCTTCACAGTATCCATGAGGATGCAGGTTGTATCCCCGGCCTCGCTCAGGGGGTTGAGGATCTGGCGCTGCCTTGAGCTGCGGCATAGGCCATAGCCTCTGCTTGGATCTGGCATTGCGGTGGCTGTGGCTCTGATTCAACCCCTAGCCTGGGAACTTCCATATGCCATGGGTACAGCCCTAAAAAGACTGAAAAAAATAAAATTGTTAAAAAAAAAAAGCAGCAGCAGCAGCAATCTGGAACAGTTGCAAGGAGACAGCTGGGACTCCAGAATGTGACCTGCTAGGTCACTTCTCCAGGCCTGAGGTTTCTCATCAATAAAGTGAGCAACACAAACAGCATCTCCCTCACAGGACTGCTGAGGTTCACGGTGCTGCACGAGTGCCTGGCACAGCGTGAGCACGAGGTAAGCCTGAGCTGGGTTACCAGCATTCACACAGCTCTCTGTGGCTACTAGGGGGTGGATCTGAGAACAAAGCCAGATGTGGAGAAAAGACTGGAGTTTGTCACACTAACCTGGAGGAGTGCCTGCTCCAAGACAGAAGGAATTAGAACCGGGGCAGGCAGAATTCAAGAAAGGTTGAAATGTCAACACGGAAAATGTAATCGGAGTTGATTCTCGAGGGCCTAAGGAATGAGCACAGATTGGACAACCCTTCTCTACTACACAAAAAAGCACAGCGGAAAGGGGAGAAAAGCAGTGACCCTTTGTAAAAGATTTCCTGCAGCGACAGAAAGGTTCTAGACATTAATTTGGCTAATATTTACTTATTATTATTATTTTTTTGTCTTTTTGCCATTTCTTGGGCTGCTACCGCAGCATATGGAGGTTCCCAGGCCAGGGGTCGAATGGGAGCTGTAGCTGCCGGCCTACGCCAGAGCCACAGCAACGCAGGATCTGAGCCATGTCTGCGACCTACACCACAGCTCACGGCAACGCCGGATCCTTAACCCACTGAGCAAGGGCAGGGATCGAACCTGCAACCTCAAAGTTCCTAGTCAGATTCGTTAACCACTGCGCCACGACGGGAACTCCTAATATTTATTTATTAGTTTTGCTTTTTAGGGCCACACCTGCGGCATATGGAGGTTCCCTGGCTAGGGATTGAATTGGAGCTCTAGCTGCCAGCCTACACCACAGCCAGAGCAACACCAGATCGGAGCCAAATCTGTGACCGACACCACAGCTCACGTTAATGCCAGATCCATAACCCACTGAGCAAGGCCAGGAATCAAACCTGCATCCTCAGGGATACTAGTTGGATTCATTCCCACTGCACCACAATGGGAACACCTGGCAAATATTTACTGAATGTCTATTTAATGGACAAAGCACTATGGCAGGTAAAACAGAAATTATAGAAATGAAGACAATGAAGCGACCCTCAAAGAACCTGCAGTAGGTCCTCTAGGAGATGAGATTTCATTACAAAACAACCTAAGGATGGCTAACCACACAGGAAAGAGTGCTTTGAGTTAGGCAGAGATTCTGAGGGTGCCCTTTGGTCAATTATTTCCATAAATACAAAGACATTACTTGTCTTTTTCACTAAGCTGACACTTGCACTGAGGGTGCAACAGCCAAGGTGGGCTGAACTGCTGGCACCCAGCACAATCGAGGCAACGGGATTAAGCCGTGTTAGCACACCAACTAATGGTATCCTTCACCACTTGTAGAAATAAAAAGCCAAACAAGCAAAACTATTTTACATAAAAATGTTTTTGATGAGGCAGTAAAAAAATACTGGTTCTATTAAATCATTACCTTTAAGTACTTTTAAAATTTTGCCCATGAAGACAGGGGAAGCATGCTAGTAAGAAAGAATTTAACCTTGAGCCAAGAGAGGTCTGGCCTTTACCCTTGGCTCCTGGGAGATAATCTCTAGGCCTCTTGGAATATCCCACTGATACAAGTGTCCTTGTTTGCTGGGGCCTGAGCCACAGGAGGTGGTCTAACAACGGGAGGTAAGGTGAGGGCTTTGGGTCAGTTTTGGTATCAGCGGGCTGGAGACAGGCCAGCTGTTCGGGTGACTACGTCCACACACAGAAGCGCACAAAGACCCTGGACCCCCAAGTGCAGGTAAGCTCCCTGGGTTGGCATACTGTCCCCACTCCCGCTGGGGAAAGAGCACTGTCCCTGCTCCACTGGGCAGGACAACTGGCAGCTCCACATCTGGAAGGCTGAGCTTTGTCCCTGTCTCTTCTCTGGGCTGATTTTAACCTGCATCCTTTTGCTGTTATAAACCGGAACCAAGCGTACTCTGTAAATGCTCCTGGCAAATCACTGAACCTGAGGGTGGTCTCGGGACCCCCCCAACTTGCAGTTAGTGTCAGGACGAGCGAGGTCTGGTGGACCTGGAACTCTGCCATCGGTGTCCAAAGTCAAGGCAGTCTTGGGACTTCCCCCCACTTCATATACAGATAAAGAAAGCACTTTTGCTCCAAAATACAAGGATTCTTCTTGAGGAAATGTATGATTATCTGAGCTGGGTACTTTTTCCTACAACAAACTTTTATTTTAAAAAACAAATGATAGACAAATTATGATTATACACACTTCGGTATCTGGCAGACACTTTATTGAAAATGAAGACAGTGAGCCTGTCACTTTAAGGGAAGTCACTGACAGTATTTGTTGCCAATGATAAAAACTGAGTTTTGGAAAACTTTTATCCACAACTGTGAGCTTGACAGCGCCTCAATATGTAAGGGGCTGGTGACATCACTGGAGATTTTAACAAGTGTGATGTGGGGGCACAATTACGTAAAGTGCTGTGTCAGGACTTGGAAGGTCTTCCCAAGTCAGGGAACCAGTGTCCCCTGATGACCCACGATTCCTGGGCAAGGGTCACTCCAAGTCCTGCAGAGATTGAGGGGCTGTCACATAGGAGAAGGTCACTGGTATAATTTCACACCCTATGTTGCAATTAACTTTTAGGAAAAAAAGTTTTGGTAAAGTATCAAAGAAGAATATCCACAATTGTCTGAAAAGCTCTTAAAACACTCCTCACTCTTTCAGCTAAATGTCTGTTCAAGACCAGACAGTCCTCATATACTTTAACCAGAACAACTTACAGTAATAGACTGGAGTTCCCGTTGTGGCTCAGCAGAAACAAATCCTACTAGGATCCATGAGGATGCAGGTTCGATCCGTGGCCTCGCTCATTGGTTTAGGGATCCGGTGTTGCCGTGAGCTGTGGTGTAGGTCGCAGAGGCAGCTTGGATTTGGGGTTGCTGTGGCTGTGACGTAGGTTGGCAGCTACAGCTCCAATTGGACCCCTAGCCTCGGAATCTCCACATGCTCCGGTGCATCCCTAAAAAGACAGACAGACAGACAATACAATAATAGATTGGAAGAGGAGAGATGAGAACCCAATTAACTTCTATTCAGCCAAACAGTAAAGAAATTTGCAAATATGCAAAACAACGTCACTCCTCACTACATTTTTATTTAGAAAAATAGCTATTTTTCATTAAAATATTTATGATAATATTCAGTGAGTTTATTATCATCACTGGTACATGAATGTAAATATTTTAATTTTAATTTTTATTATTTATTTATTTTTTTGGTCTTTCTGCCTTTTCTAGGGCCGCTCCCATAGCATATGGAGGTTCCCAGGCTAGGGGTCAAATCGGAGCTGTAGCCACCAGCCTGCGCCAGAGCCACAGCAACGCGGGATCCGAGCCGCGTCTGCAACCTACACCACAGCTCTCGGCAACGGATCGTTAACCCACTGAGCAAGGGCAGGGATCGAACCCAAAACCTCATGGTTCCTAGTCGGATTCGTTAACCACTGAGCCACGATGGGAACTCCCTGAGTATAAATATTTTAAATCTCTCCGTTCCACTGATAGATGTAACCCACACAGAAGCTCCTTTGGTGATGGGTGTGACCTGGAACTCCGTGGTCATTCTGCAGTACACAAGTACTGGATCATTGGGCTGTCCACCTGAAACTAACGTAATGCTACATCTATTACAGTCAAAAAACAAACAAGCAAAAACCACAGCTCTTTGAGATTCTGAATAAATTTTAAATGTGAAATGCAGTCCTAAGGCCAAAAAGTATGAGAACCACTGAGTTAGAAGGTTGAGAGTCCAGCCAGAAGGAGAAGAGAAAAACTTTCCGGGATCAGATGCAACATGTGAAAACACCACAAAATGTTGTTCCAAAGCGTACGCGAATCACCAGCATCCTCTTCAGAAGGACTGACTGAGACGTGTCTCCAATTGCTTTCTCTTACTGCCCCTGCTCAACATATTGCAGAATCCTCCTCTTGGGAATTCCTCCTTAGCATTCAAAAATTACTACAATTGTATGGACATGGCTCTCAGGCAAAGATGGTATTACTCCTCTTACCAAACTGGCTGACTCTGCCAATGTGCATCTGACTTTCCACTATTATTAAGAAGTCAAATTCGGCAGAGCCTCCCTGCTACCCGCTTGCATCTCTCACAAGTGTCCCATCCTAATAAATCTATTTCTTGCCTATCAAAAAAAAATCAAATTCATCTTCAAATGATGAAAACCATCTATCACTGAGAAATTTCAAAACAATGTGGGGTTTTTTTTGGGGGGTTGTCTTCTTACGGCAGCACTCAAGGCACATGGAGGTTCCCAAGCTAGGGGTCGAATCGGAGCTATAGATGCCAGCCTACACCACAGCCATAACAACATGGGATCTGAGCCACATCTTCGACCAACACCACAGCTCACAGCAACGACAGATCCCCAACTCACTAAGCGGGGCCAGGGATTGAACCCATGGATACTAGCTAGATTCGTTTCTGCTGTGCCACAAACTCCCTCAAAACAATGTTTCACAGTGTCCAAAATAGGGCATACTGAATGGAGGGAGTGGAAGTACCTCCTAGATCTTGGAAATAGATGAGCCCTTACAAATAAATGGGTAATATTAATAATTTAAGGAAGTCACTTAATGGGATGAAGTATCTTCTAAACCTAAGCAAAAAAAACAAATAAATAACCTAAAAAATGTGGCATAAGATTGTTAGATAAAATGAATGATGTTGCCCAGATCTGAGAATGACTTGAAAGCAGATATAATCAATCTGGACTTTCTGCAGACAGAGTCAGTTAAGCCAGGGTAAAGGGAACCCAAGTTCTGCTTGACAGACAGTTTAATCCTTTCAGGGAGGATTAACGCGTCAGGCAAACAGAGCTTGGTGACAGTAGCTATTAAGATAATTCAACTAGTTCTCTGGATTCTCTAAGCAACATTTCTGAGCCCAAATTTCCTAACTGGAAAAGAATACACAGAGGACACAACAATTTTAGTCTACTTGGCAGTTTCACCAATATTGTAAATTAACAGATTTGGCATTTGGTTTGCAAATCAGTATCTGCTAAGTTTTATTATCATAACAATAGCTATGTAATAATAGCTACTATTTGTACTTGCTGTAGTATCAGTGGTACATAATTTATATACATTATCTCTTTTAATTGCCACATTAACTCTATTTGTTATCATTCTTTTTTCAGATGAGAAAACTAGTGGATGCCAGAGTCAGGATTTAACTGAGGTCTCCTTGGCTCCCCTCGCCTGGAATTCTTTCCCTGGGCTATAGAGCCTCACAGTCAGTATCTCGGAGTCTGACAAATCCACAGACACGGGTTTTTGGACCTGCTCAGCTGAAGAGCTAACTCATCTGCCGGCCTCTCTCAATCATTACCCCTAACACCACAAGGAGCCCCACATGTTCTCAACAGCAACATCAATACCGGAGCAAGTATACAGCCTGCAAAAGGGGTGATTCTCAATTACAGAGAAGTTCACTGGTAAACCTTCAGGCAAGTCAGGGGTATTCAGTGCTGGGGACAAATGGATACAGCCGACACCATTCCTAGTCCCAAAGAATTTAACAGAGAGAGTCAAAAGGTGAAAACAAGTACACGACAGTAGGTGCTAAATAGAAATAAACATGCGGCCTTGTGGCGGCAAAAAAAGGGAGAGTCAATTCTAACGTGTGCGAGAGACACCTTTAATTTTGAAGGAGTCAGCATACGGTTCTTTTGGGGACATACAAAACATTCTCTGTTAGAGAAACACTCTTCTTCTTTCCACCTGAAATGGCCTTTCCCTGTTCTCGCCACTGAATTCCCGAAGGCCCAGGCTCCAGACCAAATGGAAGTTCCACACCTTCCTCGAGGCCACCGCCAGTCACCAGCCAGTCTCCCTGGCCGGCCTGGACGGAAGAGCTTAAAAGGAAAGCATCTGTCGAGGCTCGTCCAACTCCAAACGCTTTACATTGGGCAGAAACTCAGCAGCTGTCTGCTCAGTTGAAGGTAACACCAGGTCACAGGTGGACAGCCTTGGATGAAGGACGGAGAGTAAAAGAGAACCTCCAATATACCGATGTTCACATCTGGACACTCAATGCAAATATCTACCAAACAAAAGCCCACGAGGATTCTCACAGCTATTAGCGAAGTTCTTACTACTCATTAACAAAAGTCTATTTCACAGGCAATCCTATACCTTCAGTGCCTGTCGAGGAGAAAACATATAATACACATGTTCTAAAACATTTGATTACGAAAATCCTTACGCTGGAGCAGGAAGGAGCGCTTAAAGATCAAATGAACCAGAAATGAATGACATTAAGACAAACATGTATATCATTGTTTTGGCTAAAGGCTCATTTCCCCTGACCTTTTGAGATTAAATCTGTCTTCAGACATACCCCAGTAGCAAGGTTTCAAATCGGCTCAGTATAAAAGTCTACCTAAGAAGTCAACATTCTAAACCAAATATTCCCACCCCTGCCCCCAAACAGGCCTGGATTTTTCACCTACAAACTGAATACAATTCTTAGTAGTTTTACTACAGAAATGCAGAGAAATTCACTCCAGGCAAAGACGTGTAACTATAACACAGAGAAAGTAAGAGAGGAACTAGAATGAGGAGGAAGGCAGGGAAATCAGCAGCTGGGTTAACATGCACGCGACCAAGGCAAACTCTGGCCCTTGTCATGGTCGTCCCTCATATTAAAGGACTAATTCTTTTCCACTTGCGAAGTTAGGCTCCTCTGCCACTTAGAAAATTCAACTGCCCTTCAGGGCAGAGTACTAGGCCTGGCTCTCCATAAAGCTTTTGTCTAAATTGTATGGAAAAGACAACTGTTATTCAAATACCAAATAGTAAAATCCCATCTTTTCTAAGTATATTCCCTGAAGAGTTACTGCCTTTTTAACTAATACTTTGTAAAAAGCAATCATCCTATAAGAAGAAAAGGAAAATAGATATATAAAAAGTCAAGCAAAAACTACTCTATGTACCCAAGCCAAATTTCTAGCAGAATTTATAAGGATTAAGTTTTAAATTTGTGACATCCCACAAATTAGTAATTGCATTAAATGTATACTTAAGATTTCACTAGGAAGTTTTACCAGACTGTGCTTCAAAATTTCATTTTGACAGAAAAATCAACTGCACTCAAGATCCCAGAAAGAGACAACAAAGCACAGAATCAAAACTGCAGCTTAACGTTGCAAGAAGCGCACACACTCACGCGTGCACATGCATACACACACACCTGTCCCTGATCCTCTTGTATGTGAGGAGAGCCCCTCGAGAAACACTCCTGGTGGATTCTCCCAGCCTGTCATCCGCTGTTCCCCAGGAAGGAGGGATTTTTCCAGTGGGTTCTTCTGAGAGCGGAACTAGACACACCTTGAGCAGCCCCTCCCTGGGTCTTGACAGTGCGCCCACCTGCAGCAAGTACCTACACGTCCTGCTCCTTCGGGTCTAGTAGGAGGGGCACTTAGAAATGAGCATCCAGCAGCAGAAAGGTCGATGACAACTTCGACAGGAGCAGCTTTAGCGGAAGATGGAGACAGGAGCCACATATGGTGGGCTGAAGAGCGAGTGAGACAGGAGGTGCAGGCACGGGACACAAATAACTGCTCTGCTGAGGAGTGAGAGGGTGGGGCTGGATGGAGTTCTGATGTCCAGGGAAGTTTTATTGGTTTGTTTTTATTGTTTCATGTTAGGATGCTGATGGAAATGACCGGTAAAAAGCTTGCAGATGCAGCAGACAAAGAAGAACGGTTTTAGGATTGGGACGATCGTAGCAGTGACGTCCCTGATGGGAGGATGGGACATGGTGGGGAGGAGATGGAATCCACAGCACAGTGGAGAGGCTGCCCTTTCTTAGAAGCAAAAATATTTCTTTTACTTTACAAGAAGAATTCAGAGAAAACAAGTACATATACTTTTATAAATACAGACTTGATGAAAAAGCAGGAGTTTCTATATTACTTTAAAGTAGACTTCAGGGCAAAGAAAATGACCAGAGACAAAGAGGGACACTACAGAATGATAAAAGGATCAGCCCACGAGGAAGACACACATACCTAAATGTATACATAGCAGAGTCTTAAAAAAACATGAAGCGAGACTCATACAGATGAAAGGGAAAAAACAGACAAATTCACAATTACAGCTGGAACTTCAAAACCCACTTCTCAGCAACCAGGTGACTCACTGGAAGATCTGGACAACACAACCAACGGGATCCAGCTCACACACGGAACGCTCTGCCCAACAAGAGCAGAATGTGCCTCTCGTCCAAATGCCCGTGCAACATTCATCAAGACAGATCACATCCTGGGTCATAAAACAAACCTCAATAAATTTACAAGAACTGAAATCATACAGAGTGTGTTTGACCACAATGGAGACAAACTAGAAATCAGTAACAGACAACAGAAGAAAAAAAAAAGGAGTTTCTGTGAATTCTTGTTTTTTTCAATGACACATAAAGCAAGGCAGAGAGAGGGGAAGAGGAGGAAGGCATAAAATGTATCATTAAATGATTACCGGGCACCAGGTGTGGGGTAAACATTGTTCTAAATCCTGAGACTTAAAGGGGTAAATCCAAGAGAGAACAAAATCTGGAATGGCTCGGGATCCTGAAACGGCGGGGGTGGGAGGAACACAGCACGTAAACAACACAAGACCCAACACAAGACCGCAGGGGCGCGTCAGGAAGAATAAACAGGGCAAAGGAACCAAGACCCCCAGTAGGAAGGACCTCCTTACCCCGGACAGACACGTTTGTCTAAGTGGGCACGGGAGCAGAAACTTGATGCAAGTGAGGAAGTGAGCCACGTCAGTGTCTGAGGGAACAGCAATCCAGGCTGAGGGAACAGACAGTGCAAAGGCACATCTGGCACATTCAAAACATGGAGGCCACCAGTGTGTCTGAGAAGAGTGCGGGTGAGAGCGGTAGTTGAGCTGAGAAAGGCAGAAGAGATCGAGGTCATGGGTTGGGCTGAAGGGCCAATCACACATCCTTGCAGGAAGCAGGATTCTGAATTTTACTATAGATACAGAAGTTTCTGGAAATCTCTGAGAGTAAAGCCTGCACAGGTTTTGAAAGGATCACTCTGGATACAAAGGGGGGGGGCATACATCGAGTAAGTGTGAACAGGGTGGAGCAAAGACCGGTCAGGAAGTTACTACAACCAAGCAGGTGGTGGTTAGTAGGGACAGGAATGGCTGGAGTAAAGGCAGTGAAATGGGGTCAAATCCATGATATGAACGGCCAGAACTCGCTAACCAATGTGGGCAAATTCAAGGTTTTTAGCTTGAGCAACAGGTGGAACAAAGTCTTCACTTAACAGATGGTAAGACTTGGGGGGAAGCGTAGCTGGAAGGGAACGGAGAAATCACACCCGACTGCCCTGGTTTTAGAAAGACAGAAGCCGAGGCTTCATAACCTGTCCTTGTGCAGCAGAAACTAAAGCAGCACTGTGAGCAACGACCTACACTTCAATAAAAAAATTTTTAAGTTAAAAAACCCCACAAAAACTGTACTTGAAGTTCTCTTCTGGCACAGCGGGAAAAGAATCCAGCATTGGCACTGCAGTGGCTTGGGTTGCTGCTGTGGCATGGGTTCCATCCCTGGCCCAGGAAGTTCCACATGCCCTGGGCATGGCCAAAAAACAATCAAACCAAAAAAACCCACCTAACTTACCCCAAATCACTAAGCTGGCTCCCAGCCAAGCCAAGACTAGAACCAAGGTCTTTGAACTTCTAGCCCAGCATTCTCCATTTCAGCTACACCGAAATGACGACATTAGAAAACTTCCAGGAGTTCCCACTGTGGCAGAGCAGAAATGAATCCGACTAGCATCCATGAGGATGTGCGTTCCATCCCTGGCCTTGCCCAGTGAGTTAAGGATCCAGCACTGCCATGAGCCATGGTGTAGGGGGCAGACATGGTTCAGATCCCGAGTTGATGTGGCTGTGGTGTAGGTCAGCAGCTGAAGCTCCAATTCAATCCCTAGCCTGGGAACTTTCATATACCATGGGTGTGGCCCTTAAAAAGGGCAGGGGGGGGGAGAAGTGTCCTACTTTTCACTTCAATACTACTGGAATTTTCTGTCATCAATATGTACTACTTTAACAAAGAAAGTAAATAAATATAACAGAACTATTAGAATAAAGTTAAAAAAGAGCAACAGCTTGACAACCAAAACTAGACACCTTGAATTGTTTGTCAGTTTCTTTTAAACTCAAGGTACATTAGCATTTTTGAGAAAACGTCAGGTACGGCCCTACTTAACAACTACGTGCAGGTGATAGTTGGATGATACCAAAATCCCACCACGGTTTTTTCTAACACTCTCAGAGGAATACGGAAGGAAAAATGCCACTGCCACTGTGCCAAAGTATGGCGAAGAACAGAATATTCTATGGTGAATTGCACTCCAATGCGGGTCTTCTTCAAATCAAGGGTTTAAGATACAGCTTCCACTTGCTATCTAGCCTGCCATAAACGGCACACCTAGAATCTGTTTAAAAAGAAAAAATTCTTTGCAACTTTGTTTTCTTGGAAGACCCTAAAGGTCTTTTCCCTACTATTCACAAGAGGTGGGAAAGGTTAGCTATTTTATAAGGTGGTTATTCCTGTGAATTCAAATTTTAAAGTAGCTTATTTTGGTTTCTTGGGCTAGTTCGTGACTTCAGATATCTTCCTCAACACAATGCCTCCAAGTAGAAGCCACAAAATAGACTAGGAAAGAAAGTAGAATCCAAACAATTTAAGTAACGCCATACAGTGAGTGCACTTAGTTGGTTTTGTCAACAAAAATGAAAAAGAGGAGTTCCCCTGTGGCCTAGCGGTTAAAGGATCCAGTGTTGTCATTGCTATGAAGCAGGTCCCATCTTGGGCCTGGGAACTTCGAAAAGAAGGAAAAGGAAAAAGAATGAAGGGACTTCCACTGCCCAGCTCAGGTCCCCGTGTGTTCCCCCCCCCCCCTCCACACACACACACTCCAAAGTAACATGAGTGAGGCAACCTTGCTTAGGATCTCCATACAGCTGTGGTAAGCAAACAATATGATGCTAAATTCTCTGTTCAATGATTTGACTGCTCTGGGCTCTCATTTTTTGGATCCTAGGCTTGCTATGATTGCAGAAAGCATCCGAGTTTAACCTGGGTTTCAAATGATCATTTCAGTAAGGTTGTAACTGGAGCAGTTCTTATACCCAGCAGTGTCTGGACTCTCAAAGAGCAAGGGTTGGCCAACTCTGGCCAGCAGGCCAAATCCTAAAGTTTAAAATAGATAAAAGGTTTCCTGGACCACAGCCATGCTCTTCTGTTTACATATCTCTGGCTGCCTTCACAGGAGAACTGCAGAGCTGAGCAGTCGGACAGAGACCAAATGGCCCGCAAAGCCTAAAGGTTGCCTATCTGGTCCTTTACAGAAAAAGCTTGCTCGGAGTATTTCGGAGTATTGCTTCCTCTCCCTGTCTGTATAAATGATCCTCCAGGACCCACCTTTGCCTATTTCTCGACTTACTTGCCTACACTGTTTCCCCTCGTGAGCTCTGGTCCAACTACAAAAACCTACTTGCCGTTCTCCTACACCAGCCACGCTCTTGCTCAACGCAGGACTCACATACGTGCAACTCCCTGCTCCAAATGCCACCCCCTCCTGACCAAGCCTACGTCCAAGTCCCTAAAACTTCAGCTGACACCTCCTCCTCCCAGTTAGTCTTCTAGGATGCGCACCCCTCGAACGCACAGCACGATTTACCACGCGCATTTCCAGCTCTGCAACAGCGGGGGCTCTTCCGTTTCTTACTCATGTTCCTTGACCAGCGGGTGACACATCATGAGGGCTCGATACTTGCCGGCTCAATTCCCGAATCAATTCTTGCAGGCTTCAAACGGATTGTGAGGCCCTGGGTACTTAGGCGGCTAATGTAAACTGCGAGAGCGAGGGCTGGGTGCCACAAGCAAGACGGACAAAATAGAGGGAGAGGGTGGCGCGACCTACTCAACCACTGTTCTAGAAAACTCCACGGGCGACCCCCTGCTTTTCCTGGCCTCTCGCGCACCGCTCACCACGTCGGAGGTCAACGTGGGACAGGTGTGGACCACAACGCTATCGAGAGCTCGCACCTCACAGCCACCTGTGCTCGCACTGAGGCCTCCGCAGACCGGGGGGAACCGGTTTTGGGGGGCGAGGCTCAGGGGCGCCGGCGTCCGGGCCCCGCACGCCTGCCTCCCCCCCGGGGCGCCCCGGCCTCCCGCGCCCTCCGGTCTCCCTCGCCCGCCCGCCGCCCTGTCCGCGTCTCCCCGGCTCCTATCCCGGCGGCTCTCACCTCCGTCCCAGACTCGGCCCTGTGGAAGTCACTACACATCGCCCCGGAGGCTCGGCGCACCAGCCACTCAACCTTCCCGCCAGCAGCGCCACTCAGGGCGCCGCGCGGGCGCCGCAGCCAGTCACAGGCGCGGACCGCTGACCCGGCGCGAGCATGCGCACTGCGTCCGGCGCGGCCGCGGAGGCGGCGGGCTTGCGCACTAGGGCTGGTGCCCGCCCCGCCTCGGGTGACGTCAGACCCCGTCTCCTAGGAGACGGGGAGACAGCTGGTGATTTTATTTTCTTCTCTCTCATAAACTTCAATTTGCTTTTATTAGGTAAAACCAGCCAGAACATTTACGGAGCAAGCAGGCTTTTCTTTTCTCTCTTGGGTTGAAAGCCCCTGGCTGGCTCTGTTCATGGTTAATTCTGGGAAAAAAAAAAAAGAGTACACAAAATTTAAATGAACTTTTAAAAATACAGGGAGCCAGAAGATTTATCAAGTTCTTCTTGCCTTTTTTTTTTTTTTTTTGGCCACCCGGTGGCATATAGAGCTCCCAGGCCAGGGATCAAATTTGAGCAGCAGTTGTGCCAACGCCTGATCCTTTAACTCACTGCACCAAGTCGGGGTTCGAACCTGAGTCCTGTGGCCGCAGAGACGCTGCCAATCCCGTTGCACCACAGCAGGAAGTGCTATCGAGTTCTTTTTTTGGAGGCCGAAGAATTCTGCTACTATTTGGTATCAAATGCCTGCCCATTAAGATAGATACAATGTTACGAAGGTAGACGTATATTGAGTATTTGCTATATGCCAGACCTTGTGCCAAGTTCCGGAAACAGAAGAGTAAGAGACGTACCTGATTGGAGTTTATAGTCTATTAAGTCATTTACTGAAATGTGTATGTTAAAAACCCACTTTCCAGGAGTCAACGAACCTGACTGGCATCCATGAGGACGCAGGTTCCATCCTTGGACCCGCTCAGTGAGTTAAAGATCTGGCGTTGCCGTGAGCTGTGGTGTAGGTTGCAGACTCGGCTCAGATCCCGCGTGGCTGTGGCATTGGCTGGTGGCTACAGCTCTGATTGGACCCCTAGCATGGAAACCTCCATATGCCACGGATATGGCCCTAAAAAGACAAAACAAAAAACAAACAAACAAAAACCACTTGCCAACATCTGTAAGTGTTATTTAGTTGGGCAACATTTTGAGATTGGCACTCTCAGTTCTCTTTTTCTTAGCTGTATGCTTGTAGCTGTGTAATTAAGAGATGATTAGGAGTTCCCGCTGTGATGCAGCAGGTTAAGGACCCAGCATTGGGGAAGGGGTGGCTGGGATTCCATCCCTGGCCAGGGAACTTCCTTATGTCATGGCTGCAGCCAAAAAAGAAAAAAAAAAAAAGAGATGGTTGTAACGTTAGTAAAGATACTTAACACTTACAGGGCTCGCTATGCGCCAGGCCCTTTCCTGAGGGCTTTCTACATAATAACCCACTTAGTCCACACAGTCTCGAGGCAGGTATTGCTATTACCCCCATTGTACAGATGAGGAAACCAAGGCACAATTTTAGCCCATATTACTTTGTTGTAATGATTGTAGTCAGAAGCAAAGACCACGCATACAGTTCTTCAAAGAAACTTGGCTGTGAAGGACGGAAATAACATAATACCCTCCCCCCAAAAAAGATACATAGGATAGGCGTTCCCGTTGTGGCACAGTGGTTAACGAATCCGACTAGGAACCATGAGGTTGTGGGTTCGATCCCTGGCCTTGCTCAGTGGGTTAAGGATCTGACGTTACTGTGAGCTGTGGTGTAGGTCGCAGACACGGCTCGGATCCTGCATTGCTGTGGCTTTGGTGTTGGCTGGCGGCTACAGCTCCGATTAGACCCCTAGCCTGGGTACTTCCATATGCTGCAGGAAGTGGCACTAGAAAAGGCAAAAAGTCAAAAAAAAAAATACATAAGATAGAGGAAGAATCTTTAGAAGGCAAAGCCTGGGGCATGGGTAAATGCTGATAGGAAGGAGCTGGTAGAGACTTAAAAGCGTTAAAGACACCGGCTAAGAAGGGATGTGTGATGGAGCTGGGCGGGTGTAGGTGTAAGAAAGGATTGGGGGGGTGTAGGTATAAGAATCACCTTTGGATGGGATGGGCCTCTCTTCCCTGTGAGCCGTGACCAGGAGTCAAGAATGGCTGAAGATGCCAGATACAGTTTGGGGTGGGAGCTCCAAGAGCCTGGGGAAATTCTAGTCTTACGTTTTTTTCTCTGAGGTTAAAAGCAAGGTAGTAGAAATCCAAAATTCAAGTTTAAATACCTGTTGTGGGAGTTCTCGTTGTGGCTCAGCAGGTTAAGAACACAATATATTGTCCCAGATGATGCAGGTTCAATCCCTGGCCTCTCTCAGTGGCTTAAGGATCTGGTGTTACCACACCTGCAGCTCTGATTTGACCCCTAGCCTGGGAACTTCCATATGCCACAGGTGCTGCCCTAAAAAAGAAAAAAAAATTCCTTTTGTGAAAATTAAAGGAAGCACCCAGGTCAAGTACCTAAATGAATATTACCCACTTCTGTGCTCTGCTAAACCTTTTATTTTGGCGGGGGGTGCTCACTTGACTGCATATGGAAGTTCCCAGGCTAGGGGTCCAATCAGAGCTACAGCCACCGGCCTACACCACAGCTACAGCAACGCCAGATCCAAGCCACATCTCTGACCTACACCACCGCTCACAGCAACGCCAGATCCTCAACCCACTGAGCAAGGCCAGGGATCGAACCCGAAATTTCATGGTTCCTAGTCGGATTCATTTCCACTGCTCCACATCGGGAACTCCTGCTAAACCTTCTTTAGAAAGTGATTCTTGGTCCATTTGAGTACATGGAGCCCTGGGTGATAGAGCTAAGGATGACACTATGGTTGACCATGGCACTCATTATTCTACCGAGGGATATTTTCCTGTAGCGCTTGCTGTCTATAATCACACTTAATATTCAACATGTGTTAGTGCTATTCTTTCATGGTAGAGAACTCTTCCCTGAGTTACAATGTTCTAGGATGAATTTTCTGAACTTGCCATGAATTTTGATGTTAGGTACATCTAAAATTTTATTTATTTATTTATTTTTCTTTTTTCTTCTTAAGGCTGCACCTGCGGCATATGGAGGTTCCCAGGCTAGGGGTCTAAATGGAGCTGTAGCCGCCGGCCTACACCAGAGCCACAGCAACGCAGGATCCGAGCCACGTCTGCGACCTACACCACAGCTCACAGTAACGCCGGATCCTTAACCCAGTAAGCGAGGCCAGGGATCGAACCTGCATCCTCATGGATCCTAGTCGGGTTCGTTAACAGCTAAGTCATGAAGGAAACTCCCAACTGTGTCTGTGTGTGTTTATATATATATATTTTAAGATCAAACGTTTTCTTTCTCCATTTTTTTTTTCTTTTTTGGCCGTCCCCGAGGCATATGGACGTTCCCGGCCCAGGACCTGAATCTGAGCCGCAGCTTCAACACGCGCCACAGCTGCAGCAACGTCAGATCCTCAACCAATTGCTCCAGGCTGGGGATGGAAACCAAGCCACCGCAGAGACGACGCTGGATCTTCAACCTGCTGTGCCACAGCAGGAACTCCCACACCTAGAATTTTTAATCGGGTTCTGCAGCTTATGATCATGATGTAAGTTATTACTTGGCCCTGTGGACCTCAGAGAGCATAGTGCTGTGATGCCTCAGTGACACTTAAAGTGTCTAGCCCAGCACTTGGCCCAAATATCGATTCCTTCCCCGCCTCCCTCCCTTTCTTAGATCATCACTTAACAGAGCACCAAAGATGCAGTAAATACTCAGTAGACATCTCCTGTGCACCATGATGACAGTGAATAGGGTCAGATGAACAGATGAGTCTCCCCCCGTCAGGCGTCCAGGGTGGCACACCATGAATGGTGCGAAAACTTCTCTAGGTCCTAAAACACCGCAGAAATATGATATGGAGAAGACTATTTGTGTTCCATTCTTTGCAAGGAGAATACTGTAGGTGGTTAGGAGGAAAAGGCACTGGGAAAGAGGGTGAAAGAGACACCAGAAGAGGCATGCCTGAATAACAGCAGGTTGTCATGTGTAGGGGGAGAGGGTTGGGACAGGAGGTAAGGTGGCCGAGCTGGTGCAGTCCCACTGCCAATACTCACCTCCTCTGCCTTCTCCCATCCATCCACTCCCACACCTCGAAGCAGGACTCTGAATCTCTAAAAAATACACGAATAATATACCAGATTGTATTATTTGCTCCCCCAACCAAGCAAGTCTGTAAATCTTAATCCAATTTACATGATATTTGTGAAGACCTGACCTATAACTCGTTTAGAAGCAGGGTCCTGGATTTCCTATCTTAGAAAAAGTGAAGTTTTTTTTTTTTTTTTAATTCTACAAGTCGTCCAAGTCATTTGTAGAATGAACAGAGCCAAGTCATGTTTACCGCCCATTATAAAAGTTTCGGGTTCCCCGAGCTGAAATTTCCTCTCCTGTAATGCAACCCACACCATGGGCAGCTGTCACCTCAGCCTTTCCCCATCACCTTGTGGCTCCTGGGGCTCTGGTAAGCAGTCCAAAGAAATGCTGATATTGTGGATGCTGCTGTTGCTGTGAGTAATAAAAGCTTTTGTCTCTGACTTGGACTTTTGGGTGGTCTGTCAGCACCCATGAAATTATGGTAAGCTAACTTGTTAGCTCGCAGGCAGAATAAAATGTCAGGTGCTTTCTAGGTCTTATAACTGGCACTAAACAATCTGTAACAGGATAAATTAAAGGTTTAGAGTGAGCAAAGCAGAAGCTCGGAGAAGCAGGAATCATTGCAAATGAAAAGGGACGAAGACTGCCTTTCAAAACGGCGGCAAAGTGCAGTCAATATAGATGAACAGGTCTTTTTAGGGCCACTCCTGCAGTATGTTGAAGTTTCTGAGCCAGGGATCCAATTGGAGCTGCAGCTGCCGGCCTACGCCACAGCCACTGCAATGCTGAATCCGAGCTGCATCCCTGAACTAATGCTGTGGCTTTCGGCAATGCCAGATCCTTAACCCACCGATCAAGGCCAGGGATTGAACCCACATCCTTGCAGACACTATGTCAGGTTCGTAACCTGCTGAGCCACAACAGGAACTCCATAGATGAACGTGACTTTCATTCTGACCTAAAGATATTTTATGCCTTGTTAAGCTTTCTTGATAAAGTTTTGGGTCTAACATCTAGGATTTGAGAACTATAAATTTAGACTTGGCCATATAAATGCCCCTTTTAGGTTCCAAGAGGTCAGAATCTGGAACTAGTAGCAATGGCCGTGAATAGCAAGATGACAACCCATTTTCCGGAATGAAAATGCTTCATGCAAAGACATATTTTTTCACCTACAGTTCTTTAAAAAGCCTAGGGAGGAGTTCCCGTCGTGGTGCAGTGGAAACAAATCCAACTAGGAACCATGAGGTTTTGGTGAGGTTTGATCCCTGGCCTCACTCATCGGGTTAAGGATCCGGCATTGCCGTGAGCTGTGGGGTAGGTCACAGACGCGGCTCGGATCTGGCGTTGCTGTGGCTGTGGTGTAGGCCGGCAGCTATTGCTCCAATTGGACCCCTAGCCTGGGAACCTCCATATGCCACAGGTGTGTCCCTAAAAGGACAAAAAAAAAAAAAGATAAAAAGCCTAGGGAATATCATGCATTTATGAAATATTTCTTGTAGGTAATGCTGAAGTTGCTCGTTGTATAAATTAGAGTGTTTTTGGTTGCAGTTCACAATATCCCAACTCTTACTCATTTAAATAGTAAATGGGATTTGCTGGGTTCTGCAGAGGGAGGTCCAGACATAAGATAGGCTTCAAGGTTAGTTTGCTGAGAGGCTCAATTAGGCGAACACGTCCCGAGTTTCTTCTTTGTTTGGTCAGAGTTGCATCTTCTCCCCAGGCCTCTCGGAGCTGTGTGTCCACACCTGAAACAGCAGCACAATCTGGGACTAGGACTGGGCTGATTGGCTGAGGCCTGCATCACAAGGCCCATCTCTTGGTATATTCCTTCAAAGTATAGAGGCTCCGGGCAGGTGTGCAGAACAGGGACCAACAAAGACCACAGCACAACCAGAGTCCTGAGGAGGTGTGGGTGTGGCTGCTGGGGAGGTAGCCTCTAGCTCATCACAGCGCCTAAGGAGGACGCATGTTTACGAAGCCACAAATCTAGGTCACCCCCCTTCCTCTCACTCATCTACGAAGTGGATCTTTCCTCGCACACGGGGAAGTCGATGTTTGAGAAAGAAAGCTTTACAACGGAATAGCTGCTCCTCATGAAGCAAGCATCTTGGTCCAAACGCTGTCCCTGGGGAAGATGACATGTCAGCTGAACTAGTTTCGTCCAATAAGGGCCCGCCTGTGGGGGGGGGGGGGTGCATCTCACACAATGTGGTTTTGAAATGACCTCAGTGCTAATGCTCTAGAAACATCACCACTCTTTTAAAAGTGTCTGTGAGGCACTGTCATTAATTTCTGGCAGAAATGCAAATATGTACAGTCTTTTTTTGGAGGGGGTGGGATTTGGCTGTATCTCCAACTATGCATTTCTGAACTTTTTGACACAGAAATCCTACTTCTAGGAATTTATCCTAAAGTCATACATCCAATTCCACTCCTAGGTATAGACCCCTGAAATCTACATAGATTTGATTTGATTTTTTTTTGTCTTTTTTTGCTATTTCTTGGGCCGCTCCCACGGCATATGGAGGTTCCCAGGCTAGGGGTTGAATCGGAGCTGTAGCCACCGGCCTACGCCAGAGCCACAGCAACGCGGGATCCAAGTCGTGTCTGCAACCTACACCACAGCTCACGGCAACACCGGATCGTTAACCCACTGAGCAAGGGCAGGGACCGAACCCACAACCTCACGGTTCCTAGTCGGATTCATTCACCACTGCGCCACGACGGGAACTCCTTGATTTGATTTTAACTAATTTACTTATCTTTTCTTTTTTGGCTATGCCCATGGCATGTGGAAGTTCCCTGGGCTAGGGACTGAACCCGAGCCACAGCAGTGACCTGGGACACGGCAGTGACAATGCTGGATCCTTAACCCATGGAGCCACAAGGGAGCTCCTTCTAAAATAGATTTTAAATATTTCAAATCCATAGTAAATTCTACTCTGCTTTTGTGATCCTGGCTATGCCTCTCACTTCCATGAGATGGTAGTGTCCATTTCTTTCTTCGCCAAGTGATGGATTTGGACTAGATGATAGCTCCATTTCTTGAAAGTCAACTACGTTCCAGACACTCTGCTTATTGTTCTACGTGTATAATTTCCAACCTTCCCTCCAAGGTATTTATCATACCCTCATCTTAGAGGTGAGGACTTCGAGGCTCAGAGAGGGTTAGTAAGCACACAGCCTTCCAGCTAGTCAGAATCCAGGGCTACCTGAGCGTAAAGCCTGTGGTCTCCTTCGAGTTGTTTCCAGAAGATGCAAAGGATCTAAGTCCTTTCACAACCGTGATTCCTGATTAAGAAGCAAGAAGATGGTGGGTATTGACATGGCCCCTCAGGCGCTAATAATTCATAACCTAAATGTTCGTTCCCTTTTTCTGTGGGAAATAAACAGCTGATTGAGTCTCACATTTCCTTACGCTAAAATTCATTTCCCGTTGTGGCTCCAAAGTAATGAACATGACTAAGTATCCATGAGGATGCAGGTTCGATCCCTGGCCTCGCTCAGTGGGTTAAAGATCCAGTGTTGCTGTGATCTGTGGTGTATGTTGCAGACATGGCTTGGATCCTGCCTTGCTGTGGCTGTGGTGTAGGCCGGCAGCTGCAGCTCCGATTCTACCTCTAGCCTGGGAACCTCCATATGCTACAGGTGCAGCCCGGGGGGAAAAGAAAAGTCATTTTCAGCTCAACCTTTTATTTATGTACCTCAGGGTTAGTGAATTGTACTTTTAGTTTTGTGAACAGCTATCTATCTGCTTCTGCAAAGCCCTGCTCTTGTTTCATCTATTTGTCTGTTTTTTGTTTGTTTTCCCTTTTTTGGCCGCCTCTCGGCATATGCGGTCCCGGGGCAGAGGTCAGGGGTCCCCATTCCTTACTCCCTAGCTCATCTCTGTAGGGGTAATTACTTTACTGTGTCCTTGAGTTTGCAGTTTCCTTGCAAAATAAGTTGTTTGGTTTTGAATGTGTATGTATTTGGAATTTACATAAATAATTGTGTGCTGGCTTTGACTCTCACATCCATTTCTCTTTTTTTGGCTGTTTGCATTTTCTAGGGCCGCATCCACGGCATATGGAGGTTCCCAGGCTAGGGGTCTAAATGGAGCTGTAGCCACCAGCCTACGCCAGAGCCACAGCAATGCGGGATCCAAGCCATGTCTGCAACCTACACCACCGCTCACGGCAATGACGGATCCTTAACCCACTGAGCAAGGGCAGGGACCGAACCCGCAACCTCGTGGTTCCTAGTCGGATTCCTTAACCACTGTGCCACGACGGGAACTCCATCACATCCATTTCTTATTCTTCCCCTGCTTTGCTCTGTATCATGGGCGGGGGGGGGGGGGGAGCAGGACGGGCAGTCCTCAGCAACCTTCATTGCCAGGCTCCCTGGTGGGCTCTTGGAGGAGAGGAGATTCTGCGGGGTACACTCTCATGTCATTTTTTAGGGCCTCCCACAGCAGCTTGTCTTCTCCACAGCTCCAGCTCCCACAGAACAACCCTGTTTCGTGTCCAGCTTCTGCCAGATGACCTCAGGTTACATCTCTTCATCCCCTTGTCCCTCCAGCCTCGAGGGGTGGCAGACACTTTCTACAGTGATGAACTTGGGCTGTCTCACCTGTCCCCTGTTGGTTACCTGTGTAACCAGTGCCCCATATTAAATTCCCTCTCTGTTTTACTTTATTTTATTGTCTTTTTTTTTTTTGCCTTTTCTAGGGCTGCTCCCTGAGGCACATGGAGGTTCCCAGGCTAGGGGTCTAATCAGAGCTGTAGCCGCAGGCCTCCGCCACAGCCACAGCAATGCAAGATCCAAAGCCGTGTCTGCAACCTACACCACAACTCACAACAACGCCGGGTCCTTAACCCACTGAGCAAGGCCAGGGATGGAACCCGAAACCTCATGCTTCCTCGTTGGATTCGTTAACCACTGCGCCACAACAGGAACCCTGTTCCCTCTCTGTTTTAACATGCTTAAAGTAGTTTCTGTTTTCCTGGTTAAATCCCCAGCTAAGCCATTCAGTTTCCCCCCTTTTTTGTGTATAAAACCTTTTCCCCCTCATTTTTAAAAGATTTACTGAAGTGTGCTTGTGATCGTTTCTGCCGTACAGCAGAATGAATCAGTTACGTATATACACATACCCATTCTCCAGATCCTTTTCCCAAATAGGTCATAGAATCTCGGGCAGAGGTCCCTGTGCTGGGCGGCGGGTCCCCACTGACCATCCACTCCATACGCAAAAGTGTGCATGTGCCAGTCCCAAACCCCCAAATCATCCTTTCCACCCCTCTGTCCCTTTGGTAACCGTAAGTTTTTCAAAGTCTGCGAGTCTGTCTCCGTTTTGTAACCAAGTTCATTTGTACCATGTTTTTAAGATGCCGCATATAAGTGATATCATATGATGTCTGTCTTTATCTGACTCACTTTACCGAGTATGATAATCTCTAGATCCATCCATGCGCTTGACTTCACATGATAATGCAGAATAGATTCCCCATCCGGGGGAACAGAGAAGCCAGGGTGGTGAGCATGTGGGGCTTCCGAATTCTCTAGGTCATGCTGACAGACGACAGGGTTGTTGAAAAGATCAGCAACTGTATAGCACAGGGAACGACAGCCAGTCTCCCGGGATATACCTTTATAACTGAGTCACTTTGCGGTACAGTGGAAATTAGCATGACACTGTAAATCAACAATACTTCAATAAAAAAAAAAAGCCCTACAGAAATAAAATTGCCTTAATTGTAATTTAACTGCTTTAGGAGATGAAATGTTTGAGGAGTTTTGAGGAGTCTGGGCATCTAAAGCCTGAGGGGCTGGAGTTGGCCAGCCGACAACCTTCCTTTTCCAATGACAAGGTCACAACTGAGGGTGGAGGGATAAATTGGAAGTTTGAGATTAGCAGGTACACACACCTATAAGTAAAATAGACAGTCAACAAGGACCTCCTCGAGAGCACAGGGAAGTCTACTCAGTATTCTGTAAAACCTGCATGGGAAGAGAATCCGTAAAAGAATGGATGTGTGTGGATGTATAAACGAGTCTCTTGGCTGTACACCTGAAATTAACACAACACAGTACGTCAACGATACGCCCATACAAAATAAAAATTAAATCGGGAGTTCCCATCGTGGCTCAGCAGAAACAAATCTGCCTAGTATCCATGAGGGCTCGGGTTCGATCCCTGGCCTCGCTCAGTGGGTTAAAGGGTCTGGCATTGCTGTAGCTATGGTGTAGGTCAGTGGCTACAGCTCTGATTCGACTCCTAGCCTGGGAATGTCCATATGCCATGGGGGGGGCCCTCAAAAGACAAAAAATAAAGAAAGAAAAAAATTAAAATTAAATTAAAAAAAATTTTAAAGAAACACAAGAAGAAAAAAAGATGGTGACAAATCAAAACCCCCATGAGATGTCTCGTCACACCCGCCAAGATGCCTAGAATTTTTTTTTTTAAGGAAAGTAATTAGTATTGATGAGGGTCTTGAGAAATTGGAATTTTTGTACATTGCTGATGAGAATGTAAAATGGTCCGGCCCCTGTGGAAAACAGTCTGGCAGTTTCTCAAAATCTCAAACCTAGAGTCAGCATCTGGCCCAGCATTTCCACGGCTAGGTCTACCTCCATGAGAAATGAAAACCCAGCTTCACGCAGACACGTGTACTCATGTTCACAGCAGCATTTCTCATGACAGCAACCAAGTGGAAACCACCCAAATATCCATCCGCTGATGAATGAACACATAAAATGGGGGAGAGTCATACAGCAGAATATTCTCTGGCCATAGGAAGAAGTGAAATACTGGAGTTCCCATTGTGGCGCAGTGGTTAATGAATCCGACTAGGAACCATGGGGTTGCGGGTTCAATCCCTGGCCTTGCTCAGTGGGTTAAGGATCCAGCGTTGCCGTGAGCTGTGGTGTAGGTTGCAGATGCGGCTCGGATCCCGCGTTGCTGTGGCTCTGGTGTAGGCCGGCGGCTACAGCTCTGATTCGACCCCTAGCCTGGGAACCTCCAAATGCCGTGGGAGCATCCCTAGAAATGGCAAAAAAAAAAAAAAAAAAAGAAAAGAAAAGAAAAGAAAGAAGTGAAATACCGATTCACGTTATACCTCTCTGAACTTTGAAAACATGTTAAGTGAAAGAAGCCAGTCAGGAAGGACCACATCTTGTGCGATTCCACTTATATGAAACATCCTGAAAAGGTGAATATAGAGCCCAAATGTAGGTTACTGGTTGCCTAGGGCTGGAGGTGTGGGAGACATCAGGGGTGATGGGTAATGGGCACAGGATTTCCTTTTGGGGTAATGAAAATGTTCTGAAATTGATTACCTGATGGATGCACAATTTTTGAATGTGTGAAAAGCCATTTAGTTACTCCCTATATGACATATGAGTTCTATTTCAGGAAAGCTGTTACAAAATGTCTATGATGGAAGTTCCCGTCCTGGCTCAGTGGTAACAAACCCGACTAGTATCCATGAGGACACGGGTTCAATCCCTGGCCTTGCTTAGTGGGTTAAGGATCTGGAGTTGCTGTGAGATGTAGTGTAGGTCGTGGATGCAGCTTGAATCTGGCATTGCTGTGGTGTAGGCTGGCAGCTGTACCTCTGATTCAACACCTGGCCTGGGAACTTCCATATACTGCGAGTTCAGCCCTAAAAAGGCCAAAAAAAAAAAGTTGACTTTGATGGAGTTTTGATGCAGCAGGTTAAGGATCCAGCTTTGTCACTGCTGTGGTTCAGGTCACTGCTGTGGTGCAGGTTCAGTCCCTGGCCTAGGAACTTCCACATGCCATGAGAATGCCCCCCCCATTTTTTTTTTCTAAAATGAAAAATTAGATCATTGTATACCTATAAATGTAATAAATTTATTGGGTAATTAAAAAAAGAAGAAAATAAAGGAAGTACAAATTAAAAACAAAAAACCCCCCAAAGAATAGGAAGACTTTAACTGAAAAAAAAGAAAGAAAAATTAGAGAGAGGGGTAGCACTGTTTCCCATTTTTGCAAATCTCTCTAATGGTTGACAAATCGAATGATAGAATCTCATATCTGCTTCTGAAATCAATCCGTTGTGATGCAAGCGCAGTGGCATATGTCAACACTGGGGAAAAGAAAAATGGCATTTTCATCCTTTTATGAGATAATTTTGATCTCATGAATCCCTGAAAGTGGAACAGGCTGGGACCTGGGACTTGGAACTTGACACTCTTTGCAGCCGTGGCTGCAATGCTTACTCTTGGACAAATATCTCAAGCAACAAAATACAAAGACAGTATAAGGGACTGGAGTTCACGTTGAAGCTCATGGGTTAAGGACCTGACAGAGTGTCCATGAAGATGCAGGTGTGATCCCTGACCTCGCTCGGTGGGTTAAGGATCCAGCCTTGCTGCAAGCTGCAGCATAGGCTGCAGAAGCAGCTCAGATCCCGTGTTGCCATGGCTGTGGCGTCTCTGATTTGACCCCTAGCCCAGGAGCGTCCATATGCTGCAAGTGTGGCCATAACAAGGGGAAGAAGAAAGAAACGATAAAAGACTAAAAATAGCTGTGTACATGCGCAGTCGGGGCAAATTACAGGCAGAAGATACCAAAAAAAAAAAAAAAAACCCACAAAAAAAACCTAAAAACTCAACGGCCACCCACTTCTAAAGAGCCGAGAGCAAAAGCAGGGTGTAAGAAGCAAAGGCTGGGTCCGTGTGCCCCCTGCTGCATACAGCACCACCATAGGGGTGGGCAGACCACCTAGGCCGCCCCTAAGACCCCTGGAGCAGCCCCTATCCTCACCCTGCCTAAGGAACCAGGTCACCCTCCCCAGGCAAAGTTTGTGATCCCCCCCCTCACTGCAGCAGGGGCCCCAGTAAAGCCTTGCCTGAATTTTCCTGTCTGACCTCTTATCAATTTCCATTGATTGAGAAGGCCAACAGCCCCAGGATGGTAAGCAAAGGTCTTCGGGCTCCCTGGGGTCATAGGTCACACTGTGGGCGTCGGGGGAGGGGGTGGGGGGGTTAAAATTCCTGAAAGCTCTTCCTTTGGCATCATTTCTTTTCGAAGAGAATCATTCTCTAATAAGCACACCTCCAAATATGTGCACAGATGCCCAGCTGTATGTCCAAGATTAAGCAATAAAGCTCATGCCTCAAAACTAAACATTTGCTTTTGCTCCGTGAAAATACAGAGTTCATCACAGAGGAGGAAGGACCAGCAGAAAGAGAACATCGCTCTCGATGACCTAAGGCTTTGCTGCTGCCGCCTCCACCGGCAGAGCAGGCCGTGTGTCCACTGCACTTTGAGTTCGACTTCTGGTCGGAGCCCAGAATGACGCTGGAACTGTTACTGACGGCTTCCAGCCCTCGTGGGAGAGACGGAAAGTCCGGCAGGAAAGGAGCAAAGGAGCAGGTTTCCGTCCCAGCCAGTTCCGGTGGCAGTGACAGAGGAGCGAGAAGAGCAGGGACACTCATCCCAGGAATTCTCAGGACAGGACCCCGGGGTCTCTATGAATCTGTGTGGCTGTAACTTGTGCTATGGCCACATCCAATCCTGGGGACTCAGGAAAGTGAACTTTGAATGCAAGGATGTGAAAAATGATCTCATAAAATCACGGAGAATGAGGTATATAAAATTCATGATATGACTAACAAAAGAAGGGAGCACACTTTGTTCCCCAAAAAACCACATATATTAAAAGAGAGGGGTGAGCTGGCACTTTCCGCCCAAACTGTGGGGAGTTATGCCTTCGGGTAGGGAAATGCTGGGAGGTATCTGAGAAAGCAGACCTGGGGAAGGGCGGGGGCGGTGGGCGGCGGGGGGGGGGGGGGGGGCGGGGGGGCAGGA